>NW_027507718.1:153418534-153801034 GCF_037356315.1 Lithobates pipiens
TGATTGCCGCTAGTTAACCCTTTCACCCCCTTTTGCCAGTGTCACTAAGCGATCATTTTTCTGATCGCTGCATGTGTCGCTAGGTAGCTAGTTATTTTTTTAGGTTCACCGCCAGGTTTTTATATCGCTAGGTACCCCGATATAATACCCAATAATGGTTTTAACCCCCTGATTGCCGCTAGTTAACCCTTTCACCCCCTTTTGCCAGTGTCACTAAGCGATCGTTTTTCTGATCGCTGCATTAGTGTCGCTACAGTCGCTAGGTAGCTAGTTATTTTTTTAGGTTCACCGCCAGGTTTTTATATCGCTAGGTACCCCGATATACTACCCAATAATGGTTTTAACCCCCTGATTTCCGCTAGTTAACCCTTTCACCCCCTTTTGCCAGTGTCACTAAGCGATAATTTTTCTGAACGCTCCATCAGTGTCGCTAGGTAGCTAGTTATTTTTTTAGGTTCACCGCCAGGTTTTTATAGCGCTAGGTACCCCGATATACTACCCAATAATGGTTTTAACCCCGATTGCTGCTAGTTAACCCTTTCACCCCCTTTCACCAGCGATCACAGTATAAGTGTCACTGGTGACGCTGGTTAGCCAGTTAGTTATTTAGGTTCCCCGTCAGGTTTTTATATAGCGCCAGGGACCCCCATATACTACTTAATAAAAATTTGAACCCCCCTGATTGCCCCTAGTTAACCCCTTTCACCACTGATCACTGTATAAGTGTTACGGGTGACTCTGGTTAGTTTGTTTTTTATAGCATCAGGGCACCCACCATTTATTACCCAATAAGGTTTAACCCCTGATCACCCGGCGGGTGATATCAATTAGGTTTTAGGGTCAGGGTCTGCGTCGCCCCAGGCAGCGCTAGGTTAGTGCCAGTACCGCTAACACCCACACGCAAAGCATACACCTCCCGTAGTGGTATAAAATCTGAAAAGATCAATATCTGATCAGAATCTATACTAGCGTCCCCAGCAGTTTAGGGTTCCAAAAAAACGCATTGTTAGCGGGATCAGCCCAGATACCTGCTGGCACCTGCGTTTTGCCCCTCTGCCCAGCCCACCCAAGTGCAGTATCGATCGATCACTGTCACTTACTAAACACATAACTGCAGCGATCGCAGAGTCAGGCCTGATCCCTGCCATCGCTAACAGGTTTTTTGGTAGCATTTTATATTCAAATCCGGAAGGCAGTGCTTGGTTTTCGGGGTCCCGTACGTGGCTAGGCTCCTAAAAAGTCCCCCACATGTGGTATCCCCGTACTTGGGAGAAGCAGCAGAATTTTGGGGTGTAATTTGACTTCTGCCCATAGCATGTGTGAGCAATATATCATTTAGTGACAACTTTGTGCAAAAAAAAAAAAAAAAAGTTTGTAATATTCCCGCAACTTGTGGCAAAATATAAAATATTCCATGGACTCAACATGCCTCTCAGTAAATAGCTTGGGTGTCTACTTTCCAAAATGGGGTCATTTGGGGGGGTTTTGTGCTATTTTGGCATTTTATGGCCTGTGATAGGTAGTGAGGAGTTAATCAAAAATTTGCACCCTTAGAAATCCTGAAGGTGGTGATTGGTTTTCGGGGTGCCGTGCGCGACTAGACTCCCAAAAAGTCCCACACATGTGGTATCCCCATACTCGGGAGAAGTAGCGGAATATATTTTGGGGTGCAATTCCACATATAACCATGGCATGTGTGAGCAATATATCATTTAGTGACAACTTTTTGTAAAAAATTTTTATTTATTTTTTGTCATTATTCAATCCCTTAGGACAAAAAAAATAAATATTCAATGGGCATCAACATACCCATCAGCAATTTCCTTGGGGTGTCTACTTTCCAAAATGGGGTCATTTGGGGGGGATTTGTACTGCCCTGCCATTTTAGCACCTCAAGAAATGAGATCGGCAGTCATAAATTAAAAGCTGTGTAAATTCCAGAAAATGTACTCTAGTTTGTAGACGCTATAACTTTTGCGCAAACCAAAAAATATACGCTTATTGACATTTTTTTTTACTAAAGACATGTGGCTGAATAAATTTTGCCCTCAATGTATGACTAAAATTTAGTTTATTCGATTTTTCTTATAACAAAAAGAATATATCTTTTTTTTTCAAAATTTTCGCTCTTTTTTCCATTTATATCGCAAAAAAAAAAAAATCGCAGAGGCAATCAAATACCATCAAAAGAAAGCTCTATTTGTGGGGAAGAAAAGGACGCAAATTTCGTTTGGGTGCAATATTTGCATGACCGCGCAATTACCAGTTAAAGCAGCGCAGTGCGAAATTGCAAAAGACCTCTGGTCCTTAAGGTGTTTAATGGTCCGGAGCTGAAGTGGTTAAAGGAAGGCGGGACTTTTTAGGCATAGACTGTGACACCAATTGATTTGGTAAAAATATATAAAAAAATAATTTTATTTCAACATAGAAAGAAAAAACAAAGAATAATGTATTAACATACATTTCCGAACAGGAGAAAGGGACACATTACTTCCTCCATGTGCATATATTTATAGAACCAGAAAACATTTGCTTCCTACATCTTATTCCAAAGGAACAGACTTCTATGACATTGTATATAGGCGTATTTCAAAGCATTCTACAAACAAGGTCAGATTGCGTTAATATTGTGCATCCAGTGTAACCTACGCGTTACGGAGTTATCTTACGCCTCCTTCAGGGATGATCCATTTTAGCACACTTATGTTTTTATAGTTTCTACTATTTTGTAAATTTAAGAAATAATTATTATATATATATATATATGTGTACAATTAAAAAAATAAAATAAAAAAAAATAAACAACGCACCACTAAAACTCATCACCTATATATATATACGTATTCACTCCAAGATGCAGGTCTAGGCTCATAATAAGGGGGGGATGTTTGACCACCTTCTTGGATGGGAACCGGGACCGCAGTGATAGGCGGACTGTAAGGGAGGAGGTGTACAAGTAAAGTAAATGCATGTCAAATTTTCACATGCCTAGATTTTAAATAAGTATTGCATGTATTTTACTACAGTGCCACTAATGGCAGATAAAGGTTCTATATGTTAACCCTCTTGTATGACTTCCGTCATTACATTTGTACTAAGAGGGAAACACCCCTAAAGAAAGGGGGGAACTTTATCTAAAAAAAGATCTCATAGTGATCATTCTAAAAGATAATAATATTGCAAAATCTTTTAAAAAATCTTACCCAAAAGCGTTTTTTATAGAGTAGTTTGCTGTGTCCCGAAGGGAAAACACCTGAGATTCCTATGTTAGAATTGTTAAAATGAGATGCCCAAATGTTGCAACTCTTAAAATGTTTAAGGCAATCTATTTGGCTTAAAGTCGCCGCAATCTCTCTGTAGTCCAAGGATTTTGGTGCTATGGGAGAAAGATTCCCCCCAGAGATAGACGTGTCAGGTCCAGCCTAAAATGGGAAGGGGAAGGACAGTTATATCCGTTAATTCCCCTTCATTATTCAATAAGGCTGCATACAGACCGACATAAAAAAGTATATATATTTCCTTACCTTAAATTGTATCTCTCAGCAAGTCACCTTCTCCATGGCCATTGCAGACTGATAACAGACTGCTCCTGGCCCATTAAAGTATCTCACCTATCTCACCGCCCCACCTCCTTCCCTCCCCTTCCAGGTGAAGTAAATATTACTCACCTGTGAGTCCTATCACCTAAGCGCGGTCCCCCGGATGTGCGGCGCACAACGTCGCCCCATGCCCACATCCAAAATGGCGCCGTGGGAGGAGTGACGTCATGCGTCACGCTCCCACCGACACGCATGCGCAGATCATACCTTAGCCCTGGAGTTGGCCAAACATGTTGTTCACTAAACTACATCCCCCAGGAAGCACAGCGCCAGCAAAAGTGTCAGCTACTGCACATTCATGTAGGATGTGTAAACGCATTTAACCTCACGTTCGTCCGAGATGTCTATAGGGCGAGCGAGGGTGAAAAACCTAGGGAGACAGAGAAACGGGAAGCTGGGGTGATCAGACCCCCATCCCATTTCTGTTACAGGTATACCGATGAGCGAGAGAAAAGGCATCAGGGGGAAAAACAAAAGGTACCTGCCAACCCAAGGGCAGGCTTTCTCCCCTCCATAGTGGCCTTAGCGTGCCGGGACCCCATCCAGAAGAGCCCCATGGTGTTCAAAGAGCCAAAATTCACCTAATCAAGAGGGGAAGAAACGTACATAAAAAAAAGGGGGGGGGGGGGGGGGGGGGAGAAAAGGAAAAGAAAAAGCTGTTATGTTTTAATATTCTCATATCTCACTTTTCTATACCCCCTGATACAAAGCCTTCCAGAAATGGTCTATAGTTTGTCGCTTCATTGAGGCCGGGAAACTTAGTAGCTTGTAACTGAAAAATCCATTTTAGTTCTCTCTGCAATAACACCTTATTCCAATCTCCCCCTCTTTCATTGGGGTGCACTCTATCCAACGCCATAAATCTAACCCTGGGAGGGGGGTGCCTCCATGTAAGGAGATAACATGCCTTCCCAGGGGTAGATCTGGAATAGCTTTTTTCATACTCCATATGTGCTTAGATATTCGTACTCGCAATTCTAATTTAGTTTTTCCTATATAGAAACAATTACACTCACATAGGAGTATATATACTACTCACTAATCTTAATGTTTTCCGTTAGGCAATGTACATGTGGGTCCCACCTTCAAATACTTGCAGAAGGTGCATTCCCCACATGTATAAGTTCCCTTCACTGTACATGGATCCTCCCGATTTCCCCCTTTAAACTCGCTTTGAACAATCTACAATATTAACGCAATCTGACCTTGTTTGTAGAATGCTTTGAATACGCCTATATACAATGTCATAGAAGTCTGTTCCTTTGGAATAAGACGTAGGAAGCAAATGTTTTCTGGTTCTATAAATATATGCACATGGAGGAAGTAATGTGTCCCTTTCTCCTGTTCGGAAATGTATGTTAATATATTATCCTTTGTTTTTTCTTTCTATTTGAAATAAAATTATTTTTTTATATATTTTTACCAAATCAATTGGTGTCACAGTCTATGCCTAAAAAGTCCCGCCTTCTTTAAGGGGAAAACTTCTATAGTATTTCATGTTGGGATGTTGGCTACTATTAAGCGGATCTTAATTTATACCTCGCACAATTTCTTTTTGGGCAGTAAATGCCAATCCTTTCCCTGGATAATCGAGGTATACCGCTTATAATATATTTTTTGCAACACAAAATTATAATTTCATTCTTGAGTTATATATTATAAGAAATATTAAGCCCCTATTTTTGGGCTATATGCGTAGATTTTTTCAACGCAAGGAGGAGATAGAGGGCAGGAGGGATAGAATTATAGTCCCTTCCTTCTTTCTTTCTTTTTTCCCCCCTCCCCTTTTTTTTTTTGCTCTTCTATAAGATGGCGAACTTTAGGGGCAAAGACAGGGACACGCGAATGGCAGGTTATTTGACAAATTTTGGTCAGACTGAACGGCTTGAGTCCGATCTTACCACCTTATTTTTTCGTTTAAGTAAGTTGCTAGAAAAAAAGTCATCACTGCATTGGCATATAGACTCTTTTGAAAACTACATTAGAGAGGATATAAATCCGTTTGGACCTCGAGTCCAGATATTCCCCTCCTTTGAAGTAAAAGACATTAATTTCAAGGCCCAATGGGAGAAAATACTTAATAAATGTTCAAAAGAAATGATGCAGATGTTAATAGAGGCATATAGAAAAGAGATGCTTGACCTTGATGGGGGATTGGACCAGGTCACTGGTCTTTTACAGCCCCTACAAGGCCAGGCTTCATACAATGAACGGGAAAGAAATATGATAGAACGACTGGAAAAATTTAACAAAGGGATTCTGATTAAAAAGAGAAAAAAATGTCAAGAGATAAAAATGCATTTAGAGAGGGAAAAGCATAAATGGCAGGCTTATCAACCTCAGAAACAAACGAACTCTAAAACAGAGAAATTTTCTAGAAATTTTGGGAATAACATGGGAGACTCTCCCTCTAATACCTCTTCCTTTCAGCAACAATCTTCTTTTAGACAAAGGTATGGGGCGTAACAAGAGACAAAGACACCATGAAGACCCACAAGATCAATCAGTAAAAAAATCACTACGAGGACACAACACACATCCAACACCGATCGCACAGACTTCGGGCACATCTAATCTTTCGGTGACAGGTAATTCACAGAGACATCTCTGTAGAACTTTCTTCTATTTCCCCCTGTGAAGAGGCACAAGATTGCACTAACTTACGACAATACACTGATCGCAGAGACACGAACTCCACCCCTATGGCACTTATCTTTTCCTCTTCTTCTTTTCCAAGCTGCCCGAGCTCAAATATAATCAAAGTGAACAAAATGGCGTATGTGCCGACAACCACATAAATCACTCTATGATAATTCCTTTGAATACACAGATGAATATAATTAATTTATCTTCTTACACTTTAACCAATCTAGAAACAGAAGTACTTCTGAGGGGTCTGGGATTCTGCCCAAATGAAAATTTGAATAAATTTGAGGTAGTAAGGGACCTCGACCTCTTTATAAGAAAACTTCTTTTAAAAAATATGTATAACAAGACATCTGATTCAGATAAACAATTGAGTAAGGAAGAGGAAAATGCGATCAACTTACTGGTCTCTCTCCTCGATGAAAACGATGATCAGGCTGACTTAATTGACAGCCTTGATATTGAAAAACTTTTATCCATACAAGAGGGCAATTTAGAAGAAAGGGCGAAAAAACCTAAATCCCTATTAAAGAAAAAATCAGACCAATATCCCTCACCTAGTTCTAATCCTAATGCAGTAGCCTTTTTGAAACTCGTAACTAGAGATTTAAACAAATTAACATGTATGGACTCTGAAAATAGCAACCTAACCCTAGATGAAAAACAAGCTCTCAAGGATCTGTCTGAAAATGGCACGATAACAATCAAACCATCAGACAAAGGTGGCAACGTCGTGATTATGAATAATGATCAATATATTAGGATGTGTCAAAAAAATTCTTAATTCAAATTGGTATCATTCCATCTCCATGCAGATAATTGAGAAATTTACCAAAAAAAATGTTATGACTTAGTGGACTCAGCGGGACAGAAGGGCATTATTAATGCAACGACATGGAAATACGTACGCGTCGAACATCCAAAAATTCCCACTTTTTATTCATTGCCTAAAGTCCACAAAAATGAAAAGGACCCTCCTGGTCGTCCAATCATCTCGGGCAAAGGATCTATTTCGGAAAAATTAAGTCGTCTGATTGATGAATATTTAAGACCGTTTGTGATAAACCTGCCCTCATACGTGAAGGATACAATTCATTTTTTGAAAATTCTTTATGATCTTGTGATCCCCGAGCATTCTACATTAGTCACCATAGATGTCGAAGCATTGTACAGCTCCATTCCGCACTCCCTGGGGTTAGCTGCTATCCAACACATTCTGTCCCAGAAACATGAGGAAGAACGACCTTATAGCGATTTTATCGTGCAGTCCTTGGAATTTATTTTGAATCATAACATCTTTTCTTTCAATGGCTCCCACTACCTCCAGGTGCAGGGAGTTGCGATGGGGACATGCTGTGCCCCATCGTATGCCAACCTGTACCTGGGGGAGTGGGAGCGTTATGTAATGGCCGACAAATCAATGACGTTATATACTGATCACATCTGGATGTGGGTCAGATATATTGATGACGTCTTCATGATCTGGGATGGGCCGACAGAGATCCTTCCTGACTTTTTGGGAAGGTTGAACAAAAATTCGTTCAATCTGATGTTCACCATGTCCCATCATTCAAACAAGATCACATTTCTGGATGTCAAGGTCCTCCGAGGGGAGGGCAATGCCATCCAGGCGTGTCTCTTCAGAAAGCCTACAGCTGGAAATTCAATCTTACACGCATCGAGCTTCCATCCAAAGTCTCTGTTAGCATCTATACCTTTTAGTCAATATCTGAGGACTAGAAGAAATTGCTCAAATGAAAAAAGCTTTCAGGTTGAAGCTAAAATTTTACAAGCTCGCCTCCTTGAGAGGGGATACTCTAGGACCTCTCTCAAGAAGGCGTACAAAAAAGCCTTGGAAAAACCAAGATACAAACTTCTATATTCCCAGAAACAAAAGGTTGAGAAAGGTGGGAAGAATGAAAATATGAGTAGAATTATACTATCATATTCAAACCAACAAAATACGCAACATTATAGAAAAATACTGGCATCTACTACATATGGACCCTAATTTGGGTAGGTTTATACCGAACAAACCACCAATCACATTCAGACGTGCAACAGCTATAAGGGACAGGATTGTTCAAAGCGAGTTTAAAGGGGGAAATCGGAAGGATCCATGTACAGTGAAGGGAACTTATACATGTGGGAGATGCACCTTCTGCAAGTATTTGCAGGTGGGACCCACATGTACATTGCCTAACGGGAAAACATTAAGATTAACACACTTTGCGAACTGCAAAACGAAAGGAGTAGTATATATACTCCTACGTGAGTGTAATTGTTTCTATATAGGAAAAACTAAATTAGAATTGCGAGTACGAATATCTAAGCACATATGGAGTATGAAAAAAGCGTTTCCAGATCAACCCCTGGGAAGGCATGTTATCTCCTTACATGGAGGCACCCCTCCCAGGGTTAGATTTATGGCGTTGGATAGAGTGCACCCCAATGAAAGAGGGGGAGATTGGAATAAGGTGTGATTGCAGAGAGAACTAAAATGGATTTTTCAGTTACAAGCTACTAAGTTTCCCGGCCTCAATGAAGCGACAAACTATAGACCATTTCTGGAAGGCTTTGTATCAGGGGGTATAGAAAAGTGAGATATGAGAATATTAAAACATAACAGTTTTTTTCTTTTCCTTTTCTTCCCCCCCCCCCCCCCCTTTTTTTTTTAAATGTACGTTTCTTCCCCCCTCGATTAGGTGAATTTTGGCTCTTTGAACACCATGGGGCTCTTCTGGATGGGATCCCGGCACGCTAAGGCCACTATGGAGGGGAGAAGCCTGCCCTTGGTTGGCAGGTACCTTTTGTTTTTCCCCCCTGGTGGCCTTTTCTCTCGCTCATCAGTATACCTGTAACAGAAATGGGATGGGGGTCTGATCACCCCAGCTTCCCGTTTCTCTGCCTCCCTAGGTTTTTCACCCACGCTCGGACGAACGTGAGGTTAAATGCGTTTACACATCCTACATGAATGTGCAGTTGCTGACACTTTTTCTGGCGCTGTGCTTCCTGGGGGATGTAGTTTAGTGAACAACACTGTTTGGCCAACTCCAGGGATAAGGTACGATCTGCGCATGCGTGTCAGTGGGAGCCTGACGCATGACGTCACTCCTCCCACGGCGCCATTTTGGATGTGGGCATGGGGCGGCGTCGTGCGCCGCACACCCGGGGGACCGCGCTTAGGTGATAGGACTCACAGGTGAGTAATATTTACTTCACCTGGAAGGGGAGGGAAGGAGGTGGGGCGGTGAGATACTTTAATGGGCCAGGAGCAGTCTGTTATCAGTCTGCAATGGCCATGGAGGAGGGGACTTGCTGAGAGATACAATTTAAGGTAAGGAAATATATATACTTTTTTATGTCGGTCTGTATGCAGCCTTATTGAAAAATGAAGGGGAATTAACGGATATAACTGTCCTTCCCCTTCCCATTTTAGGCTGGACCTGACACGTCTATCTCTGGGGGGAATCTTTTTCTCCCATAGCACCAAAATCCTTGGACTACAGAGAGATTGCGGCGACTTTAAGCCAAATAGATTGCCTTAAACATTTAAAAGAGTTGCAACATTTGGGCATCTCATTTTAACAATTCTAACATGGGAATCTCAGGTGTTTTCCCTTCGGGACACAGCAAACTACTCTATGAAACGCTTTTGGGTAAGATTTTTTAAAAGATTTTGCAATATTATTATCTTTTAGAATGATCACTATGAGATAGCTTTTTTTAGATAAAGTTCCCCCCTTTCTTTAGGGGTGTTTCCCTCTTAGTACAAATGTAATGACGGAAGTCATACAAGAGGGTTAACATATAGAACCTTTATCTGCCATTATTGGCGCTGTAGTAAAATACATGCAATACTTATTTAAAATCTAGGCATGTGAAAATTTGACATGCATTTACTTTACTTGTACACCTCCTCCCTTACAGTCCGCCTATCACTGCGGTCCCGGTTCCCATCAAGCATCCCCCCCTTATGAGCCTAGACCTGCATCTTGGAGTGAATACGTATATATATAGGTGATGAGTTTTAGTGGTGTGTTGTGTTTATTTTTTTTTTATTTTTTTTTTAAATTGTACATATATATATATACACATATATATATATATATATATATATATATATATATATATATATATATATATATATATATATTTCTTATGTTTTTATAGATTCTACTATTTTGTAAATTTAAGTGTGCTAAAATGGATCATCCCTGAAGAAGGATTTAGATAACTCCGTAACGCGTAGGTTACACTGGATGCACAATATTAACGCAATCTGACCTTGTTTGCAGAATGCTTTGAATACGCCTATATACAATGTCATAGAAGTCTGTTCCTTTGGAATAAGATGTAGGAAGCAAATGTTTTCTGGTTCTATAAATATATGCACATGGAGGAAGTAATGTGTCCCTTTCTCCTGTTCGGAAATGTATGTTAATATATTATTCTTTGTTTTTTCTTTCTATGTTGAAAAAATTATTATTTTTTATATATTTTTACCAAATCAATTGGTGTCACAGTCTATGCCTAAAAAGTCCTGCCTTCTTTAAGGGGAAAACTATAGTATTTCATGTTGGGATGTTGGCTACTATTAAGCGGATCTTAATTTATACCACGCACAATTCTGATTCTTAGAATTTCAATCCTTGCCTGACTCTGGTCTGTGGGTTGGTAAAGGAATCAAGTCTGACTGATATTTGTGACAGGGCAGAAATGTTGTAATTTGACAAGCTGAAAAAAAAAAAAAAAAAAAAATCATTTCAACTGCCTAATTCTTTCAGATTCCTGCAACTCTGCCATGCTTTTGAAATTTAAATCCCTTTCATTTAGACTAAAGCAAGATGACCTGGAGGCTCTCCCGAGGGAGGATCTCTCCAAACCATTATCCATGATATACAAGTCATTATTGCAAATTGGCCTGGATGATGTTCACGATTTGTAGCATGTGGAGAAGCAGGAGCTGGACATACCCATGCCAGCCGTGCGACCAAATTGATTCAAAATACTGCATAGGATTATATGCCACAGCGGTTGCACCATATATATATATGGCCTGCTTTTGGAGATAATCTAGCAGGGGTGTCCCCTCCAATAAGGGCGCACAGGCTCCACCCCCCCTGTCGCACCACCCCCCTATACGACTAATGGATAGATTCATGCATTGCATAAATCTATCCATGGCCGCCGCTGCCAACCCCTATTCAGGCATCCAGCCCCTTTTTGAACATTGGGCACCTGAATTACAGCAGCAGGGGCGGTTATTTGAAGCACCCGATTAGAGCCATAGGCTCTAATTAGTTGCAAAATAGGTAGACTCGGAGTCCACACAAGTGTGTTAGAAAAGCAAATTAATATTTGCTTTTCTAACACTGAACCGCCTCTCCGCCAATCATGAAGTGCGGGTCTAATAGCTGTCACCTGATTGGCTGAAGGCACAGGTGCCCCTATTGGACTAGCAGAACAAAACAGAGGAGGGGGGAGCAGGGAGGAAACAGGAGCTGTCTGAACCACCACTATGATGGGGTAAGTCCAAGGCAGACAGCGGGCATCAGTGGTGGCATTTGATGGGGCACAAGAGGCTGCAATTGGGTTTATTTTCAGTATTTTTCCATTTGTTTGCACCCCCACCCAAAAAAAAATAAAAAATCAGCACTAGTCGCCACTGTGTTCTAGGGTCCCTGCAGGCTTTGCACAAATCTTGGGGGTGCCCACAGATTCAAGATTGACGGGAGGGGACTCCATTTATCTATAAATTTACTACCATACATACCTATCCCCTTGACAGTATTAGTCTCCTAGGGCTGGTAGACTTGCTAGCTTTTGCTAGAGCAACACTATTAGATGTTCTCTTATTCTATGCTAGGAAAGCAAAAGTACTCAAATGCAAGTCGGATCCGCCCCCCACTTTCTCTTCTTGGAAGCAACTGGTGAGTTCTGTGGTGCCCCTCTAATAGCCAACTTATCCCGGGGATGCCCCAAGAAGAAAGAAAAGGTCTGGCACACCTGTGGATGGACTAAGAATCCACGGTGGATGATCATGAACCTGTGGGCTAGACTACTCCAGCTTCATGAATATCTACTTTGATTTATTTTGAGCTGAGATTTATACTCGAGACGTTTGCTGTGATACGAGTTTTGGTTCTAGTGCGACAGTAACTGAAAACTCATGTCCTTATGGCAGCATGTTCAGGTGTACAGGACGGAGAATGATTCTTCTAAGCAATAACAATCCTTGTAATACCTGACTAATGTAGCTCTCAGCAAT
This sequence comes from Lithobates pipiens, assembly GCF_037356315.1. NCBI lineage: Eukaryota > Metazoa > Chordata > Amphibia > Anura > Ranidae > Lithobates > Lithobates pipiens. Next base: position 153,431,051 of record NW_027507718.1, read on the forward strand.
GTGTGTTTAGAGTTATAGGTTAAGATGGGAGTTAGACTGTTTTGCACATAGTTATGTGCAATGGTTAGCCGGGGTGTGCCCCAACTGTTATGTTTTGTATCGCAACATTTAATATTTCTAATAAACAGAATAATAAAAAAAAAAAAAAAGTAACAGGCATTGCAAGTAAGCCCAGGAAAGTACAGGTAGCTTTCCAGAGACTGAACGCCTCCCACTGTTAAATACAAGATCGCAAAATTTTGCGCCTACTTTTCTGGATGGGTGTGGACGCCCTCTAGTGTCAGCATTGATTAGGGGCCATCAACGTACTATGGTTTTAGATACAGGGGCTGTCATTTCAATTATGCAGGACAAAGATCACTTAAACTCAACAGTCTCTTCAGGAAAGCCATTGAATATCCACGCTTTGAAGGACATAATTTGGAGTCTGCCCTGTCCAGGCCACTGACAATCCAAATTGGTGATCAGTAGAAACAGGATTTTTAAAAAACAGCTTACCTGTAAAATCCTTTTCTCTGAAGTACATCAGTGGACACAGGAGTGAGGGACTTCGGTGTCCGATGTACTTCAAAGAAGAGGATTTTACAGGTAAGCCGTTTTTAAAAATCCAGTTTTCTTTTCATACATCAGGGGACACAGAGTCATAGTAGTTACTATGTGGGATGTCCCATAGCAATGCCAACTGAAGGGAGGGAGACAACAAAAAAGGTAGGGCACTAAGACTAGAGGACTCATACTGCAGCCTGCAGCCCAAAGGCAATATCCTCATGACCTTTTACATCGATTTGATAGAATCTGATAAATGTATGGACTGAAGACCAAGTTGTGGCCTTGCAGATCTGAGCCATGAAGGCCTGATGATGCACCTCCCAAGAGGCACCAACAGCCCTGGTGGAGTGCGCTTTAATATGAAAAGGAGGAATTTTCTTATTTAGACCATAAGCTTGAAAAATCACTTGACAAATCCATTTAGAGATAGTAGATTTTGATGCTGTCAAAAGGTATGTACTAATGCGCTAATAAAGCAATCTGTGCTATGAGGTATATACAAAGTGCTAAATGGAAAAAGCTAAACTTCTAAAGTGTTAGCAACACCCATAAAAACTCTGTATAAAAAGTGAAGTAGCGCTAGTTAAACCAGTGAATAAAATATCTGACCAATCAAAAAGGGATATAAGTATCCATAAACTGTGATAAGTTCCAAATATATTAATCCCACAACACGTGATCTAAATCAATATAAATAAAAATGCAATACTGCTTCAAATAACCGCCCCTGCTGCTGTAATTCAGGGGCCCGATGTTCGAAAAGGGGCCGGATGCCTGAATAGGGGGTGGCAGCGGTGGTCATGGATAGATTTATGCAATGCGTGAATCTATCCATTAGTCATATAGGGGGGTGGTGCAACAGAGGGGGTGGAGCCTGTGCGCCCTTAATGGAGAGGCCAACCCTGCTAGATATTCTCCAAAAGCAGGCCATAGAGGTAGGATATATATGGTGCAACCGCTGTGGCATATAATAGATCCTATGTGACGCGTTGCGTCACAACACACGTGACTCTCTCAAGGGTCTGACGTCACTTCCGGCTACGGCCGTGATAGGAAGTCCTGTTGTGTTTTTTGCGTTACATGCAGTTTTTGATCTGGCCTGTGCCGCCATTTTTTTTTTATGTAAACCATTTTTTAATAAATGTGAAAATATATATTTAACAATACTACACCATGGAGGACCTTCCTTTTTTTTTGTCTGTGATATCGTGGTGTTTGGATACATTCCCATTAGGACAAGAGATCCTGGAGATTGGGAACCAGCACAGTGACCCCCTCTGGACGTTTGAGAAGGATCCTGAGCCATTGCCTGAACGGCTTTTGATGCACTACTAGAACCATCTGGGGTCTTTTTGTGAGGTAAGGGGCTGGCACTACTGGGGTGAAGATTGTATCCAGCTATATGTGGTTTCTCTACATTCCAAAATGGACTGCTGAATTTGCCTTATGATTGACTTCCATACCTGTCCTCTCTCTCCCTCCCCCTTTCATTTGTCTTCATATGAAAAGAGTGATATTATTGCAGGACTATTTGGAGACAAAACTTTGTTTTCTAAGGCTGCTTTCACACTGGGGCGGGAGCAGCGTCGGCGGTAAAGCGCCGCTATTTTTAGCGGCGCTTTACCGTTGTTTTAGCGGCGGTGTGCGGGCGCTAGCGGGGTGGTTTTAACCCCCGCTAGCGGCCGAAAAGGGGTTAAACCCGCCCGCAAAGCGCCGCTGCAGCGGCGCTTTGCCGGCGGTGTCCCATTGATTTCAATGGGTAGGAGCGGTATAGGAGCGGTGAATACACCGCTCCTTCACCGCTGCAAAGATGCGGCTAGCAGGACTTTTTTCACCGTCCTGCCAGCGCATCGCTCCAGTGTGAAAGCCCTCCGGCTTTCACACTGGAGGGAAAGGGGCCGGTTTTTTTCAGGCGTTACACAGGCGCTATTTTTAGCGCTGTAACGCCTGAATACCGCCCCAGTGTGAAAGCAGCCTAATAGAACTATATGATTCCTTTTGTTGGACTTCCACACCAGCTTTCTTTGGATTGTTTATATTGTGGATTTTATTTTACCAATATTGCACTTTATATTTCATCTACATATTATTAAAATAGAATTTTTTTTCCTCACATCAGTATTTATTGCATTTTTATTTATATTGATTTTGATCACATGTGGGATGAACTTGCTCATCACTGTTTAACAATACGTATATCCCTTATTGATAATTGGTCAGATATTTATTCACCTGTTTACTAGATTGGTTTAACACTACTTCACTTTTTATACACAGATTTTGATGCTGCCTGTCCTCTTTTAGGACCTTCTGGCAGAACAAAACATCTGTTTTGCAAATCTAAGGGGCCTCCATTAAATAGACATTGACCGCTCTGACTACATCAAGGGAATGCAGTGACTTTTCTTCCCTAGATCGAGTCCAGTCGGGGGTCCCGCGGACTCTATCGCCGCGGGCATACCCACGATCATCTCATGGGACGGCTGAATGGAGGAAATGCCGTGTAAACAGCATTTCTCCATTCTGCCTAGCAACTAGTGACGCTGATCTCTGCTCCATGTGATTGGAGCAGAGATCAGTGTTCACTAAATGAAAGCCCAGCCCCCCCCCGTTAGTAACACACCCCTAGGAACACTTAACCCCTACACTACCACCCACTGGTTAACCCCTTCACTGCAAGTGTCATTTACACAGGAATCACTGCATTTATATAGCAGTGATTATTGTATAAATGACTATGGTCCCAAAAATGTCCGATGTGTCCGCCACAATGTCGCAGTCACAATAAAAAAAAAAAAAAAAAAAAAAAAAAAAAAAAAAAATCGCTGATCGCCGCCATTACTAGTAAAAAAAAAATTATTAATAAAAAATGCCATAAAACTATCCCTATTTTGTAAACGCTATAACTTTTGCGCAAACCAATCAATCGCTTATTGCGATTTTTTTTTACCAAAAATATGTAGAAGAATACGCATCGGCCTAAACTGAGGGAATTTTTTTTTTTATATATATATATATATATATATATATATATATATATATATATATATATATATATATATATATATATATATTTTTGGGGGATATTTATTATAACAAAAAGTAAAAAATACGTTTTTTTCAAAATTGTCGCACTATTTTTGTTTATAGCGCAAAAAATAAAAACCGCAGAGGTGATCAAATACCACCAAAATAAAGCTCTATTTGTGGGAAAAAAAGGACGTCAATTTTGTTTGGGAGCCACGTCGCACGACCGCGCAATTGTCAGTTAAAGCGACGCAGTGCCGAATCGCAAAAAAAGTGGTCTGGTCTTTGACCAGCGAAATGGTCCGGTCTGCAAGTGGTTAATCTCCTCTTCCTCAAAGATTCCAAGAAGACATCTCAAAGGAGAGCAGATATTTGGCATATGGAAGTGCTCTGAAATAAATTGAGTCACCTGTGACCATAGCGGTCTCACTTTTTCGCAGTTCCAAACCATACGTATAAAATTTCCCTCCTCTGCAGTTGATAAAGTCTAGCCGGTGTATAATACTGTTGGTGAAGGTAAAGAAACTGAATCATTTTGTACGTGGAGGAGACAGACACCAAATGTGTCCATTACCTCCTGCCACATCTCAGACAACTCCGGGACAGCCGCCACCCATCTCATCCTAGGCCTATCAGCTGAAGTAATTACCCCCCGACCCACCTCTCCATAATACCTCAGGTTTGCATTCTGAACCCTAGTTTCACCAGCCCCAAACTGTGTGATCGCAGCATGACGCAATTGCGCATATCTAAAAGCCCAAGTCTTTGGGACTCCAAACATTTCCCTCAGTTGTGCAAAGGTACAGAGACGATTAGCCTGGTATATTTGATGTAATTATTTTATGCCATATTTAGCCCAGGTGCTTTGCTCATCTGGTAGCGTAAGGAACTCCCCCCCAGGGTTTTATTATACCACAGAGGACTATTTGGGGATAACCACAGGGGGTCATCTTCCTCCATTGTGAGCATAGGTGAAAATCCCAGGCAAAGCCATAATCGATCCCATCTTCCTCCCCGGAATCCCCTTCCTATACAAGATATTTTGTAGCGTTTTCTGTGAGGTGGCAATTGCAGCCTCCAGTAGAGCTGTGGCGTTTGGAGTTTGTGGAAAAAACTCACCAGTGTAGGAAGATTAATTGTGAGGCCATGAAGTAGGACCTCAAATGAGGAAGGGCCATCCCACCCATTCTAATCGGGAGCTTCAAAACTGCTAAGGCAGGGGTCTCAAACTGACGGCCCTCCAGCTGTTGCGAAACTACAAGTCCCATGAGGCTTTGCAAGGCTGGCAGTTACAAGCATGACTCCCACTGGCAGAGGCATGATGGGACTTGTAGTTTCACAACAGCTGGAGGGTCGTCAGTTTGAGACCCCTGTGCTAAGGAAACCCTGGGAGCCCTGGAACCCCACAAAAAGTTCACAATAATGGAGTCAATCTGCCTAAAGATTTGCAGTGTCACATAAGTCTGGGGGTTCGAGAGAACGTACAGAAATTTGGGAAAAAAATCATCTTAAACAGATTTATAGTAATTGGTAAAATCTGCCATCTCTGCAACTTCACCCAAAAGATTGTCATTAACGGCACCAAGTTCATCTCAAGGAATTTAGAGATAGGGAGCTGAGCCATAGGACTCGAGGAGGTGGAACAAAAACGACCACTCCACCGAGTCAAAGGCCTTTTTTGTATCCAGGAAGGCCATTATTCTAGTCCCGAAGTTGTCATGAGTTGTCTGTAGATTCACAAAAAGTCTCCCGACATTCATCTGTGCACATCTGCCCTGAATAAAGCTAGTTTGGTCGGGATCCACCAATCTTATGCCGCGTACACACGACCGGAGTTTGAGGGACTAGGTCCGACGGTCTTTCCGACGGACTTGGCCACACACAATCACACCAAGTCCGACGGATTCAAATGTGATGACGTACGACTGGACTAGAATAAGGAAGTTCATAGCCAGTAGCCAATAGCTGCCCTAGCGTCGGTTTTTACTTTCAAAAGATTTTATTTTATGATAAAGGCACTTACAAAAATACACCAGAATAATAAACAATCTTCAGCAGGGAGGGCCCGCTGACACAATGTAAGTATTGAAAACAGGAGACAGTAGTAAAAGACAAACAAAATCAAAAGGGTACAGTCATCATGCCCCGCCTCAGCGAGGGGCTAAACAAATAAAGAGAAAAACAAGGGGTAACCCCCCGTGGGGAGCCCATCCAATAGAACCGTAAGGGGTAGCAACCAGGAGCCCCCACCCCGACACCCCTAATAGGGAACTTGCTGTGCCAGGATGGGGGAGTATCCTCCCGGGACCCCCCCTCTCAGAGGGAAAAAGAATTTGATGGGCCGTCCACAGTGGGCACCGCAACATTCAATTGGACTGTACGGTGAACCTGTCAATTATAGCTCTGTTGAGCAAACCACAAACATAGAACGTCTAGAGGGACAGAGGAGAGAAGAGAGGAGGAAAAGAGAAGGACAGAGGGGTAAAGGGAGGTAAGCTATGTCCTAAAAGGGTGGAGGGGTACAGTGGAAGAATGTTTAGCACTCAATGTAAGAGGGGGCGCTTTAGGGGTGAGGTCTGGTCACTAAAGTAGAGCCTGGGGGCACCCCAGGCAGCAGAGATATTCCCATGTAACGGGCCCAAGGGTCCCACACCTTTCTGAATTGAGGCGTGGTATCTGACAGAATACCTGACAGTTTTTCTTGGGACATTATCCAAGATATCTTCCTCTTAACTGCGAGGAAGGAGGGTCTGGGTTGCTTCCAGGCGGAGGCAATCGCAATTTTGGCTCCTAAGAGGATAAAATAAGTTAGTTTCTGAGTGTTACCAGGCAGCAAAGGAACAGGGGCATTGAGTAACGCAACCTCTGGAGTTCTTGGAACCCGGCAGCCTGTGACTATGTAAATCAAGTTAAAGATTTTAGTCCAGAACGATCGAAGCCTAGGGCATTCCCACCAGATGTGGATCATGGAGCCACGAAGTTGGCACCCCCTAAAACATAAGGGGTTAGCCGTGGGGTATATTTTGGCTAGCCTAGCTGGAGTGAGGTACCACCTGGTTACCAATTTGATGCTAGCCTCCATTAGTGAGGTGTTTTGGATCCCACGAAAGGATCTGGCTAGGGCCAGCTGCCAGGTTTCAAGACTGCCAGAGGTCTGGAGATCAGATTCTCATGCTGTCATATAAGGGGATTTGCCCGTTGGGGTAGTGAGAGCCGCAAAGATTACTGAAATACCACCCCTCTGCTCCTCGATCTTACCACACCAGGCTTCGTATTCAGTAAAGGGAGGAGGAAGGGGTTTGTTCTTCCAAAGAGAGTTTAAAAAGTGAGATATTTGTTGGAAGCGGAACCTCTCAGTCTGGTAGCTCTAAGTGTTCAATACAATAAGCCAGGGAAATCGGACCCCTTGAATTGAAAAAGTGACCTATCCGGTATAATCCCTTGTCCAACCACCATCTGAAGGCCTCAATGTCCAGGCCAGGGGGAAAGTCATGATTACGGAACATGTGAGCAAGGGGTCTTAAAGTGGAGACTAGGGAAGGCTCTTTGCGAAGACCGTCCCATAGGGCGCAGGAGTGAGAGAGGGATGGGGACATGATGGGCGGCCTGGCTTTGGGCGGGCACCACAATAGAAAATCTAGTGTAAAAGAGGGTACGGAGCAGCGTTCAATGGACTGCCAATCCGGTTTCTCGTATTTGGAGTAGATCGTGGAGAGTTGGGCTAGGCGAGCTGCAAGGTAGTATTTGTGAAGGTTAGGCAAGCCCAACCCCCCCTGCGTCTGTGCAGGAAGAGCGTGTTTTGCGAGAGACGGTACCCCTTATTGCTCCAAATATATTTCAGTATTTTGCTTTGCAAAGAGCAGAGGTGGTCCTTCCGGACTGGTATTGGAAGGGCTCGGAAATAGTATAGGATTTTGGGAAGAAGGGTCATTTTTATGGAGTTAATCCGGCCAGGCCAGGAGAGTTCGTGTTTAGACCATGAGGAGAGATCAGTTTCCAGCTGTCTGTATAATTTGGGGTAATTGTGGGCATACAACATCTCCATTTTAGGTGTAAGGGAGATACCCAAGTATTGGATGGCGGTGTCACTCCATTGGAACGGAAAGGATTGTTTGAGTGAGAGAACTTGGTGGGTGGGGAGAGAAATATTCAAAGCCACAGACTTGGAGTAATTAACCCGCAAGCCTGAGACCTTGGCAAAGTCGTCTAGTACTCGGGATAAGTTGGGCAGGGTTGTGAGGGGGGAAGTAAGGAATAACAGTATGTCGTCGGCGAAGAGTCCGCATTTGTGCGTTTGACTACCGCACTGGACACCTCCAATGTCTATGTTGTGGCGGACTGCGATCGCTAGTGTTTCAATGGCTATTGCAAATATGAGGGGAGATAGGGGGCACCCTTGTCTGGTCCCCCTGGTAATGGGAATTGGAGTGGAAAGGTATCCCTGAATTCAAATTTGGGCCCTCGGCTGGGAGTATAAGGCCCGTAATAAGCCAAGGAAGCGAGCCCCAAATCCCCACCTGTCAAAGAGCTGGAAGATGTACTGCCAGGAGACCGAATCAAAAGCCTTCTGAATATCTAAGGAAAGGAGGAAGCCAGATTGTTTGGGTCCCCCTTCCCAATTAGACTGCAGAATGGAGATAATATCGATCGCCCTCCGAATTTGATCAGGTCCCTGTCTGCCAGGGATAAAACCAACTTGGTCCTTGTGGACGTAGCGTCCGATAAAGGAGGCCAGCCTATTGGCCATAACTTTCGTGAGAATTTTGAGGTCATTATTAATGAGGGAAATCGGTCTGTAGTTGCTGACATCCTCCAAGTTCTTGCCAGGTTTGGGGATGACCGTGATATACGCCGTGTTAAGGTGGGGATCCAGGGGGCTTCCATTAACTTTATGATTACCGAGATTGGCCAGGTGGGGGGCAAGCGTGTTGGCAAAGGCTTTATAGTAAGGGATCGAAAGACCGTCGGGGCCTGGGGAGGAGCTTTTTTTGAGTTCCTTTATGACTCCCAATATCTCCTCCACCTGGAAGGGGCATTCCATGACTTGTTTGTGAACGTCCGATAAGACAGGGATGGGGAGTCCCTCCAAAAACTTTGGAAGGAGGTTAGCTTTAGGAGATGGGGGGCTGCTGTAAAGAGAGGTGTAAAAGTCCTGAAAGGCATTCAGAACTGTGACCGGATTAGACGTGGGCGGGTGTCCTGCACTTCTGATCCGAGGGAGGGTGCTTAGCTTGGTTCTAGGGGAGAGTCTATTAGCCAGGAGTGTGCCTATTTTATCCGCCTGTGAGTAAAACTTGTGGCCAGACCACCTGACCGATTTTTCTGCTTTCGTGGTGAGGGCGAGATTAAGTTCTAAGCGAATCTTGTCAAGCAGGGAGGTGGGGGTGCGGAGGGGGTCCTTTTTGTGAAGAGCCCTGAGTTTAGAGTATTCCTCTTCTAGCTTCAGGATGGTTGATTGCCTTTCCCGTTTTATTTGAGTACCTAATTGAATGAGTTTTCCCCTAATAAACGCTTTGTGCGCCGCCCACAGGGTTTCGGGGGAGACATCAGGAGTCGCATTAATAGAGAAATATTCCTGCAGTGCTTTGTCGAGATCCATAACTCGTGAAGGCTCTGATAGGAGAGATTCATTTAACCTCCAATGCCTGGGGTGTCTCCCACTCGAACCCCCGAGGGCCGTCACAATTACCAGCGAGTGATCCGAGATCACTGTGTCAGTGATGGAGGCTTTGAGCACCCTGGGTAGGAGCGAGGAGGGGACAAGTATGTGGTCAATCCGTGCATATGAATGGTGTGGTGCTGAGTAGTGAGTGTAGTCTCTCTTTGTGGGGTTTAATTCCCGCCAAGCATCGGATAACCCATAAGCGTGAAGCAATTTGGCGATCCGCAGGCTTGCCTTCGTGGGCCTGGTTAAACGGGCATGTGAGGAGGAGGATTTATCAAGGCCTTGATCAAAGGCGACGTTGGAGTCCCCTCCGACAATAACCGTCCCCTCTAAAAGAGGCGTAAGGGTGCGCAGCAGGGATTCAAAGAATTTGACCTGTCCTGTGTTCGGGGCATAGTAGGAGACCAAGGAATAAAGGTGGTCCCCCACAGTGCCCTTTACAAGTATAAACCTGCCCTCCGGATCCGCCTTTTCAAAACTTATTGAATTTGCATGTTTTGGCAATCAAAATGGCCACCCCCTTGGTTTTGGATTCCGCGTTGGCTAAGTAGAACTGAGGGAAGTGGGCATGTAGGAACTTGGGACTATACCGGATAGGAAGGTGCGTTTCCTGAAGTAGAATTATATCTAGTTTCAGAGATTTATAGTAATCAAGGGCTTTTCTCCGTTTGATGGGGGAATTAAGGCCCTGAATGTTGTGGGTGGCCATCTTAAGCCTAGCAGCCTGTGGATCAGCCATGGAGCAGAAGGGGAGCCCAGCATCTGAAAGCGACCTCACTTACCCAGTCCATAGCGGGGTTCTTGGCAAGAGCATTGGGATGGGCGGCCTGTGGTTTTCTCCCAGAATACATTGCCGACTGGGCTAGCTCAGCCAGACCTGAGGAGAAAAAAAATAGTGTCATGTAAACATTCAACAGGAGTAGCTTACCACCTAGTGGGGAGAGAGGAGGAGAAAGGGCAAGGAAAGAAAGCGTTCCTGGGAAGAGAAAGAGGAGACCAGGGCAGGAGACACCCCCCGAAATCCCAAGAAAGAACAATGTAAACAACCGACCCATAAGGTCAGATGTCCCGACCCTCAGGCGCCCGGGAGAGACCGAGGGAGGGGGAGATGCACATGTGGTCCCTCGCGGAACTGGGGACCCCTAGTCGGGCAACAACCCGATCTGTTGATTCAACATTATATAACAATAAAAGATGAGCAACAATAAAGAACTTAAGGCACGGCTAAACATAATGATTAGGAGACACTGGGGCTAATCAGTGAATGCTGGTCATTAAGCAGAAAGTGAGATGGTATATCCAGGGAGGGTGCTGGGGACTGCATCCCCCTAAAGAGTCCTTCAAGCAGCCCTTAGGGCCCATTTCGAGGGGGTGCAAATAATGTGAGGGGTTACGGGCAGTCCAGTAGACGGACGAAGTACTGCATAACGTCCCGGGATATTGAAGGCGACGGGGAGGAGGGTAGCACAAGTCCTAGGCAAGGGGAGGGCAAAAGAAAAGGGTGGAGGGCCAAACTTCCAATGTTTGGGGAGAAGTCCTCCGGCCCTCTCCAGGACCTCGGACGGTCAGACACAGAATGGAGAGTCTGAAAAGGGGTCTGAATGTTGCTCAGGTGGGTGCATTATCCTTGACCTTCTTAGCTCTTCCGGAGGTCCACAACGGGGGATTGTGGGCTGTTAGGAGTGGGCCGTTTGTTTGAGCTCTGGCCAGGGTTAGAAGTGTCCATATCAGCTTCTTGAGAAATGATTTTCAGCCTGGTAAGGAGCTTTTCCCCCTCGGGAAAAGTGGAGAAAGCAAAAGACTTCCCTTTGTCCGTGAACCTGACCGCAAATGGGAATGCTAATTTGTATTTTATGTCTTTTTGTGATATTGCAAGCAAGAGGGGTTTCAGAGCTCTCCGTCTCTGTATGGTGGAGGGGGAGAGGTCCGCAAAGATCTGAACCTGGTGGCCCTGGTATATGACGTGTTGCAGGGATCTGGCTCTCTTCATAACTTCTTCTTTCACCGAAAAGTGATGTGGCTTGGCCAGAACATCACGCGGAGTGCCATCCTTCCTAGGGGGGCCGAGGGTTCTATGGACCCGGTCAAGTTCAAGCTTAGGAGCTGGGATGTCAGGGATTAGCTGTGTAATGAGGTCTTGCACCGCCCTGGACACATCAGTTATTGATTCTGGAAGCCCGCGAATTCTGATGTTATATCTGCGTGACCTATTTTCGAGGTCATCAATACGGGCCATGGCTAGGTCTAATTGCTCCTGTACTGAATAAATGTGCCTGGAGTTTTGGATGGATCTGGCAATGGTATCCTTCATTTTATGTTCGATCGTTTCGATCCGGGAGCCTAGGTTAATAAAGTCAGCTTTCAATTCCCCCGTGATTTGCAAGGCAGTTTGGGAGAGGCCCCTTTCCAACAGTTCAGAGAATTTGCCAAACAGGGCATCCATGTGGGAGACTGGGTCTGCATGAGCAGCCTCATGGGAGGCCATGGTGGCCTGGGCAGCCCTGTATGTCCCCGCTGGGGAGGGGGAGAACTCCTGGAGGGTGCGTTCCAGCAGGGACACCGTGGAGGCCGGGGACGGTGTGGCTTCCTTGGGAGGACCCCTGAGGTTGCCTGGGGTGGCGTGGAAAGGAGGAAAGTCTGTATCTGACCTGAAATCCACTGTGCCTGCGGATCTGTGGTCCTGAGATAGGAGCTGTGCTGCGGTGGCCATCTTGGATTTCTCCCACACGTCCAATGAAGCGAACAGCGGGCCCAGATTGCGTTTAGCCAGTCCACCGGTCATTCGGTAATGTGCCCCAACTCTTCGGGAGTCCGACCCTACAGCCCGGGAAGCGGAAGGGTAGCCGTGTCGTGCGGTAGGGGTTCCGTCGTTTCGCGAGGCAGCGGAGCTTTAGATGATCGCGGCCATCTTGGAAGCCTCGCACATGCGCCCCCTAGCGTCGGTTTTTGTCCATCGGACTAGCATACACACGAACGGATTTCTCGGTCTGGCGGAGTTCCGGTGGAAAAATTGAAAACATGTTCCATTTCTAAAGTCCACTGGATTTTTGGCATGCAAAGGTCCGATGGAGCCCACACAAGATCGAATTGTCCAACGGACTCCTTCCGTCGGACCTTTGCTGTCAAAAAGGCCGGTCTTGTGTACGCGGCATAAAAATAACCGATTGTAACCTAGCGGCTAGTATTTTGGCAAGATTCTTTGTGTCAACATTCATAAGCGAGATCGGACGATAGGAATCACATTCCAGGGGGTCCTTTCCCCCTTTGGGGATCAAGACAACCAAGGCTTCTTTAAGAGGGAGGTAGCCTACCATCCGACCTCGCAGCATTGAACACTTTTAACAATCTAGGGGCCAGACAAGTCCCAAAAGTGTTGTACCATTCCGAGGGGAGGCCGTCCAAACCCAGGGACTTCCTGGGGGGGGGGGGGGGGGGGGAAGGCAATCGCCTTCTCCACTTCCTCCACTGTAATACCGGTTTTCCAAAGCCTGGCTGTCCTCCGACAACTTAGGTAGGTCAATATTGGCTATGCAAGTCACCAGATTCTCCATCCCCAGAGGAGTACAAGACCTGTACAGTTTTTTGTAAAATTGAGCAAATACTGTCAGAATATCAACTGAGTCACATATTTTAGTTCTGGAATTGTCATATCGATTTAATATAGACAAGAACATAGTTTGGTCGCTCCAAGTATGCCAGGAGTCTGCCATTCTTGTCGCCAAATTTAAAGATGCGCCTCCGTTGTGCGAGGTTACATTGTGGTACGGTCTGTTAGAACTGTCTTGTACACCCTAGTTCTGGCCTGTAAGGCCAGTAATCTTTTCCCATTAGGGTCCCTAACATATTCTGCCTCCGCTAACGTCACCTCCGTTTAAGTAGAATGGTGGAGGCCAACTGTTTCTTGAAACCTTGTACTTCAGTCAAACACTCCTCAGAGGTAAGCTTTAAAGGCCTCCCACTGAGTTAGAGAGGATTCATCTTAATCTTGACATACTCCTCCTGCAGCCAGCTGGCTTCAACCCTCCAAAACGTGCAACCCTGGTTTTGGTCCTAGGCCAAGCTCAAGTAGCATTGGGGAATGAACTGAAAGGGCTCTGGGCAGATAGGCAACTCCCTTGATCAATGCCATACCGTCACCCTCCGTGAGGATAGTGTCTATTCTGGAGAGAGTATTCTTGCTATTCGGAAACGCATAAAACAATTTTACATCAGGAGGATGAAAACGCCAAACATCTCTAAAACCATGAGTAGACATCCAGCCAGCAAGGGGGGCCGGTGCACCAGTAGTCGCTCCCAGTCTATCCAGCGCCAGGTCAGACAACGAATTAAAATCACCCAGTACGTAGATCCTCCCTTCCGCCACCTCATGGGTAGCCCGCAGCACATCATCCAAGTGTGCCAGTGAAAAGGGAGGAGGAACATACAGATTCACAATCGTTAGAAATTGTGTTCATCACTTGTATCACTAATATAACAAATTGCCCTTTATTGTCCATTCGGACGGCATGTATCGATATGGGCATAGCCTTGGTAACCAGCGTGGAGACACCCCCACCCCCCCCCAGCAAACGAATAGGAAGAAGCCAAAGACATGCAGGTAGGTTAATTGGCCTCCGTCCAAAATTGGCCCTAGTATATGAATGGGGACCTTGGATTGTGGGGACTGAGTGTGCAAGGGATAAGGACAATTGTAGACACTCACTCAGGTTGAACTGGATGGACCGGTGTCTTTCTTCAACCTTACTAACTATGAAATGCCCCTGCAATAAGAGCCTGTTTCAAGGAGAGTACCCTGGAGCGATGAAGACGAGTTTCTTGTAGTAGAATTATGAGGTTTATGTTTGATATAATCCAAAAATCAATGAACGCTTAAATTTGGAATTAAGGGCTCTAACATTTCAGGCCACAATCTTAAGGGAGACCTCCATGGCTGAATTTAAGGAAAGAAAGGGAGTTGGTGTCCCCCCACCCCGCGAAAAAAGTGAGCCCGAAAAAAACTCCAGAGCTCCCTCCTCCCAGATAGCATAGTGAACATGACTTATAGCAGAAAAATAATCCCCTGTAAGTAGACCGAAGGCAGACATTCTCAACCAAAAGCAGACATAGAATTCCCAACATGGAAAACAACCCACCCCTCCCCACCCTACACCCAGCCGCAACATGCCGGGTATTTTATTCACTAAACTTTAGTTCACTTAGGCAGCGAAGATGCAACTTAAACCGCCACATGGGCCAGGTCACCTCGGTAACCGTGCCTCGCTGTGAGTCCCAGGCTCAGTTCTTCTGTTAAGAAAAACAAAAGGAAAAAAAAACAAAAACTACCGCTTTTCTCTAAACAATATCCAGGTTTGCAGCAGCAAGAGCAGTCCACAGACTTTGTATATATTGCAGGCAGAAGTCCATGGGAGCACCAATAATAAAACAGGGGCCTGTGCTGTTAGCTTTTGTCAGGAAAAAAGGTCAGCCAAAAACAAAAAAAACATGAAAAAAACAAAACAAAAAAAAACCATGAAAAAAAATTGTTATAGACCAGACATTTAAAACTTGTGCAAAGTCAAAAGACACTTCTCCTGTCAGAACATTAACAGATGTAGGTGCCAGAGAAAAATTCCAACTGAACAGCAGAGGTAAATAAAGCAAGGGAAGCTTTCAGGTATTCCCCTTCTGTCAGCCCCAGTTTTTCTCACAGGCAATACTTGTTGCATCCACTGTATATCAGGGCGGATGGGGAGAAGCGCCATCCCTGTGGTGTCCGAGTGTGTCCAGCCAGTCCGAGGCCTCAGTGGGATTGTTAAAAAAAAAAAAAAAAAATAGGATTTTTTTGTACTCGCCGTAAAATCCTTTTCTCTAATTCACCGACCGACACAGCTCCTCTTAGCCATTGGGTTGTATACCTCACCTCTAGGAGAAATACTAGGCAAAGTTGTAATACAACACTCAGAACTTTCTGTTCCGCCCATGGGGGCAGTCCCTAAAGTATCAACCCTCCTGCCTGCTAGCAGCCTCAGTACGTTAACAAGCAGTATAACAAAGAAAAAGGAGGGGCGGGTGCTGTGTCGGTCGGTGAATTACAGAGAAAAGGATTTTACAGCGAGTACAAAAAAAATTCCTATTTTCTCTTATATTCACCGACCGACATAGCTCCTCAGCCATTGGTACATCCCCAATCAGTGCCAAACGAGGGGTGGGAAAACAGCATAAACAATTCATCCACCGTGGCAAGTGGGAACAAGAGAAACTTTGCCCACGAAAAAAAGAACAGTGCGTGGAGAAAGCCACCACAAAAGCAGAGTACCCTCAACAGGAGTGACTACTCACAACTGCACAAAAAACTGTAGCATGTAATGCAACAGTGCATTAACTTAAGGTACTGTTTTTTTTTATAAAAACACACACACACACACACACACACACAGGAAAAATATAAATAAAAAAGGAAAATATTGCAAATTCAATTGCAACTATACAGCTGCCTGCAAAACTTTGTGGCCAAAAACAGGCATCAGCCGATGCACTGACGTCTACCTTGTAGAACTTGGTAAACGTGTGGACAGACGACCAGGTCACCGCCCTACACACCTGAGCGACAGGCGCTTGGTGTCGGAAGGCCCAAAATATTCCGATTGCCCTTGTGGAGTGGGCCGAAACCGCAAAGAGGGGCACCTGCCCCTTTTAAGGCGTAGGCTTGTAATACAATCTGTCTGATCCACCTGGAAATGGTAGCTGATGAGACCTCCATGCCCTTCTTGGGATCAGCTACCGAGAAACAGCGACTGACTTCCGAAAGGGAGCCATGGCAGACAAATACACCTTAAGAGTCTGGACCATGTACAGAACGTGAAGGGCCACTTCCTTAGCGTGCTTTGGCTTAGGATACAGAGTTGGCAACACAATGTCCTCATTGATATGAAAAGCAGAGACCACTTTCAGTAGAAAGGACGGTTTAACGCACCACCACCTACTCCTATGGATAACCAGATAAGGTGACTTGCAAGACAAGGCCGCCAGTTCCAAGACCCTTCTGGTCAATGTAATGGCCCCTAGAAAGACCACTTTCTGAGAAAGTCAACAGGGGAAAGACCCTGATATTTTTAAGCTGCGGTTTTCAAAGCGCCGATAACACCAGGTTCAAATCCCATGGGGATAACGGTGGATGCACCAGAGGGACTACATGACGGACCCCCTGAAAAAAGGTACTCACTAATGAGTGAGACGCCAGGGGTCACTGAAAAAAAAAAAAGTGTCAAAAGCCGACACTTGACCCTTAATAGTGCTTAAAGAGGGATTCCACCAAAAAAAAAAAAATATTAAAAGCCAGCAGCTATAAATACTACAGCTGCTGACTTAATAAATGGACACTCACCTGTCCCGGGTTCCAGCGATGCCGGCAGCTGAGGCCGATCGATCGCTCGGCCCTCGGCTGCTGTCGCCACCATTCTAGGTGAGGGAATTAGGAAGTGAAGCGAATCGGCTTCACTTCCCGGTTCCCTACTGCGCATGCGCGAGCCGCGCCGCGCAATAGGAAATCTCCGCGCTGTCACTGGAACCCGTGCGTGTCCCAGCAGACAGCGCGGCAGGGCAGGAAATGGCGTAGACTCCCACGGGAGTCTATGCCCGGAAGTGGGTGAAAATACCTGTCTGACAGGTATCTCCACCCCCCTCCCCCCTGAAAGGTGTCAATTGTGACACCGGAGGGGGGGAGGGATCCGATCAGCGGAGGTTCCACTTTAGGGTGGAATCCCGCTTTAACCTCAATTTCTTGTCTACTCCTTGCTGAACAGCAGGATCCTGGATATGGAAAAAAGAGCGCGGATGCCAGCCTCTCTCCTCACATATGGAGATGTAGGCTGTCCAGGTACGATGATATATCTTCCTAGAAGATGATTTCCATGCTCTCAACATAGTTGGGATCACCGACAGACCCCGGTTCCTCAACACTTGGCTCTCAATAACCATGCCGTTAAAGCCTGTGATGGTAAAGCAGGATGGAGAATCAGACCTCGAGACAGAAGGTCCTCTCATAATAGCAGTCGCCAGGGAGCGTCTGCCACCAGACGCACCAGGTCTGCGTATCAGGGATGCTAAGGCCAATCTGGAGCCACCAGTATTACTGGGATCCCCTCGGCTTCCACTCTGCAAATCAAACGTGGTAACAGCTTCAGTGGAAGAAAGGCATAGATCAGCTGGCAACGATCCCACGGAGCCACCAGCGCATCTGATGCGTCCGCCCACAGATCTCTTGTCCTGGACACGAATCTTGGCACCCTCTGAGACGGCAGGCCAGAAGATCCAAGTCTGGTGTGCCCCACCTTAGGCACAGTAACCTGAATAGCTCCGGATGCAACACCTATTCTCCTGGGTCTAGCATCTGGCGACTAAGATAGTCCGCCTGTAAGTTCTCCACTCCGGGAATGTAAATGGCCGACAAAACCAGTACATGTCGCTCTGTCCACTGAAGCATGTGAGCGACCTCCTCTGCTGTGTCCAAGCTTCTTGCCCCCCCCTTGGTGATTGACATATGCCACTGCAGTGGCGTTGTCCGACTGGACCCTGATCGGACATCCTTGCAGTCTCCTTAACCATGTGGAGAGGCACAGCCTCATCGCTCTCAGTTCAAGCAGATTGATCGGCAACTCTGATTCTTTCGTCGACCAGAGGCCCCGAGCCGACTGAACCCCCATTACTCCACCCCAGCTGAAAAGGCTGGTGTCTCTTGTGATCACTGTCCACTTTAGCGGTAGGAATGACTTCCAGGCCTGAATCACTGGGGACCTCAGCCACCAGATCAGCGATTCTCTGATTGGCTCACCTGAACCGGATGATCCAGGGACAACTGAGATTTGTCCTATTTACTGTAGACAAGATCTCCTTCTGCAGGGTAGAACAGAAACAAACAGTACAGCCTCAAAGGAGGCCACCATGAGCCCCAGGACTTGCATGCAAAAGCGAAGAGACGACCACCTGCGGTTCATAGCAGTCTTACCGCGGATCTGAGAGTCTGCAGCTTGTCTGAAGGGAGAAAAAACTCCCGCTTCCATGGAGTCTAGCAGCAAGCCTATGTACTCCAAACGCTGAGTCGGTACAATCACCGAATTCTTTAGGTTCAACAGCCACCCAAATTCTCGCAGAGTCTGCATGGTGATCGCTACATCTTCCTCTAACTCTGAGGCGGAAGATGCTCTCAGGAGGAGATCGTCTAGATATCCCACATTGCTGTAGCAACGACAAAAACCTTGGTAAAGACTCAGGGACTGATGTCAGACCAAAAAAAAAAAAGAGCCGCAACCCGATAGTGGGCTTCACTGACTGCAAATCGCATAAACTGTTGCTGCCACAGGCATATGGGTATGTGCAGTTACGCATCCCGGATGTCCGAGGGCGCCAGGAAGTACCCTTGATGGAGTGCAGCAACTACTGGGCAACCGATTCCATTCTGAACCTCTGCACCTTAAAGTGATAGAGGGCTTTTGGCTTTTGAGGAATGTATCCAGGGCCACATCACAAACGTACTTAAGGCCTTGCACTAGTTGGTCTGCCAGTTTCACGCAGACAGGAAAAGCCTGACGCTCTCCCAATTCGAGGTGCAAGAGTTTGCCCACTCAGTCAGTGTTTGCGATACAAGTGCGGATGCCAGTACTAGTCGCACAGCGGACCCCACAACCGAAAACAAGGAACAAGCCACTGCCTCGGCCTTTGTCCACGGGATCCTTAATGCAGGAGTTCCCACTACTGGGATCCTTGTTATTTAACCTGGATACTGGAGGGTCCACGACCGGAGGAGCCGACCACTTCATGAGAAGGCTTTCCTCAAAGGGGTAATGCACCGCCCTGTGCCTGGGGACCAAAAAGGTCAGTTGTGTGCGACCCCATTCCCTGTAAGTGAACTTGTCAAATAAGTCAGATAGGGAACACCATAGGTGAACATGCTGGTTTGCAGGACCCAAAAGGGACCTGTACATCAGCAGGGGAACCTGCTTGCTCCTGAACCTTCAGGGTATCACGCACAGCTGCTATAAGTGCTCCAACCCGTACGGGGACTCATCCTTACTCATAAAAAAGAAGAAAATTTCTCAACTCTCCTCTAAGTATGGTAAAAAAAAATATCCCAACTCGGAGGAGGGTAGAGAAAAGAAAGACAGCTACTATGGCTATGAAGGACACGTGTAGAGTAATTATACATTTTAAACCTTTTATTATTATGACAAGACCATATTAATATAAAATCACATTTCCCTATGACTGAATAACATTCAACCCTGCTAAGCTCAAACTAGTGACACTATACAAAACCAACTTATGCACCCTCAGTGCATCCTACAGCCGAACATAAAGTATAACATTTAACACACACACACGTAAAAGACAGATGAACGGACAAGGCGCCACTCAGATCGTACACACGAAGATCCCCAGTTGGGAAACAATCTCCCTTATTTTTTATGAGAAGAGTTTATAATGGGGAGATTGGTGTGTGTATGATTCCCCAAAACTAAGATCTAATAAGAACGTATTGCTGTGATAATGCAGAGTTGATAGCACAGCTAATCAATTAGTGCCAAAAGTTTGGTCATGCATTCAGCTCCACTTAAGTTGGTGTAGAAAAAGTCAAAGATTTCCTCAAATATATTTCGTATGAGATTCGATCCATAGTTATAGAAAAGGTAACAAACTGCAAACATTTGTGAATGTAGAAATCAACCCGTAGCCACGAAGTTCTCGCTTTCAGATCTTATACTTAAACATTGATTTGTTACTTTACGCCTTCCAAGTGGTATACTGTTAGATTACCAGTGAGCGGTCGTGGTTAATATATCCTTATTTTCACCCTCAATAGTTGCTGAGGTTAGATGTAATATCCACTGCGATACTGTTCATTTCATCTGATCAATCCTTATGCCACCCATAAAATGGTACGAGTAGTTGTGATCGGCCGATAATTCAGTCCGATTCCAGTCGGCTTTTTTCCGAATCCTCTAAGGAGATATTTGGTCCCGCTAGGTTAGAGATCGCAAGGGGTTTCGGTGGCCGGTGATGCCCTCAATTTGTGCGTTTTCTAACAATGTCCTTGGTTCGCCAAAGCTGACCAACATGTTCCGTGTAAGGGAAACGATCGTGGCGTCTTCCAATGCGTGATTACATTGACGCGTTTCGCAAAGGCATTTTGCGTAGCTTCAACTGCAGGTAGAGGGTTCTAAACAGCATCCACCCTTTTATAGTATCTGAATGCTGGCGTCCCTCCAGATGTTTCTTTAAAACAATAGGGACAAGGCATGATTTGGACTTTGGGTGCAGGTTCTCCATACACCAACTTGTTTTTTTTTATGTAGATGTTCTTCCTTTGTTTTTCTGCACTTTACTCTTTTTTCTTTCCATAGTTGAATCTGAATATCATCGCATCATGCTCACCAAAACTGTAGGCACATACAAGTCTGTACAGAGACTATTCCTCATTATTGGTAAAGCGAAAAATAAACAGTGTACAAGACACCAACAGGCTATTGATGAATATTTTACCCAAGGTTTCTGACAAGCTTATTATGTATACGTCTGTACATGTCTGTACAAGACAGATACATTCGGAAAATAACCCTGTCGCTACCTACAGACACATACATATAAACAAGACAGGACAAAAAAAATGCGAAGGACTGGACTTTCAACAATATAGTATATGAAATTAAGTCTAATGACCACCCATTTTTATTATTAAGACAGGATAAGAAGGTCATTCGCGTCTTCCCCCAGGTAGCAATCGAGAGAGGGCTGTAGACTTAACTCCGTATTCATTCCCTGAGGGGCAAGGAATTTTAAAGTAAAAATCCACCACTTTTCTTTCTGTAACAAGATTCGATCAAAGTCCCCTCTTCTCACTGGTAATTTTAGGACATATATCCCCTTCACTTTTAGTCCGTCTATTTTTCCTTTGTGATATTGTGCAAAATGCTTTGCAACCGGTCTTTCCTCTTTTCTTTTGCTTCTGTGATTTTCTACTTTTTAATGTCTGTTCGATGTTCCCCTACTCGTACTCTTAGGGCTCGTTTTGTCTTCCCAATATATATATTTTCGGACAGGGACAAGTGATCATATAAATCACCCTCATCGTTGAACAGTTAATCAAATCCCTAATTTCATATTGTTTTTGTCCAGCAGCGTCCTTAAAAGTATCTGTTCTATCAACCAAAGGACAGATTTGACATCTTGTACATGGGAACATTCCCTTACACCGAGGGTACTCAGTCAGCCAGGTAACATCTTGCTGTCTGACGAACTCAGAATGAATGAGGATGTCCCCCAAATTTCTAGATCTATGTGCCACCATTTTTGGTCTACTGCCTACAATTTTGGCCAGGATTTTGTTATTACTTAGAATACCCCAATGTTTCTCCAACACTCTGCGAATGGATCCCCATTAAGTGCCAAACGTTATCACTTGTATTGGTTCCAGCTCTTTGGATTGTTTCACTTTCAGGGTGTCATCTATTTTTAATAAATTTTCTCTGCTGCAAATAGCAGCTTTGCATTTGGCATTTCGGATTTCCGATTCAGCTGGTCGACAAAATCATGGATAGTGGTGACGTCATTGGTCCATATGACCAGGACATCATTGTACCTCAGTCACGTATGAACGTGGCTGAGGTACAAGGGCAGGTTAAAGATGTCCTCTTCTTCCCAACATCCTAGGTGCAAACAAGCATAGGCAGGTGCCCATGCTGCACTCAGATGTTCCTCTAATTTTTTGATAGAATCCTGTTGTGAACTGGAAAAAATTGTCGAGAGTGAATTTTAGTAATTGGATTATAAATTTGTTTTGTGGACCAAAATTGGGCTAACATTTATCGAGGAATCTCTTCACAGCCGCAATCCCACATTCATGTATAGGGGTGGCATCTTCCTCGATGATATTCAGATTCAACTATGGAAAAAAAAAAAAAGAGTAAAGTGTAGATAAACAATGAAGGAAGAACCTCTACATAAAAAACGAGTTGGTGTATGGAGAACCTGCAACCGAACGTTAAGATAATCATCCAAGTCCAAATCATGGCTTGTCCCTATTGTTATTTTAAAGAAAAATCTGGAGGGACGCCAGCATTCAGATACTATAAAAGGGTGGATGCCGTTTAGAACCCTCTACATCCAGTTGAAGCTACGCAAAATGCTGTTGCGAAACGCTAGAGCTGCCACGACGCGTCGACGTAATCGACTACGTCGACTAAGAAAATTCGTCGACGTGCGTAAATGGCGACGACGCGTCACGCACGTGTCATCTCGCGGGTAAATGGCGGCGGCAGCTGCTGCTCCTGCTCCCACTCCCGGGAATGGGGAAAAAAGTTCCGGTGCAGCACGAAAATCCAGACCACGACTTTCAAAGGTATGGGAATTCTTTAAACAGAGGCCAGATAAAATGGTCCTTTGTTCCCTCTGCAAAACCGAACTGGCGTACCACGGCAGCACTACTGCGATGCACGAGCACCTCAGAAGAAAACATCCTGGCGCACTACGGCCTCAAACGGACGAGCCATCTTTGTAAGTACTTACTACTTACTTACTAGTATTTTGTTCATTTTGGGAGTAATTTGTGGTCAATATTTATTAATATATTATTGCTCATGCTGCTACTGCTAGTAAGTAAGATACATCATTATTAGTGCATGCTCAGGGGCCAGGGGTATTTGTTGCTGTGCTGCTTTGCTAATTTCTTTTTAGTGGTCATCTCATGTTTTTTTTTTAATGTTTCACATTCACAAGGCACTTTTTGCACTGCAGCCGTCTAACTGATCTGGGGATCCCTCAGGGCATGGTTTGACAAATTCCTGCAATGTATGAGCTGAGAGAAGAGATGCCATGCTTTTCTTCCAATACACAGAGCAGCAACAATATAATATTAATTTAATTGCAGACAGACATTTACTACACTACCCGCACCCTCTTTTAAATATGCAGTACAAGTACATTATTAGCAGCATTGAGCATTCATGTTGGTTAAACTTGGTTCAGGTTCCTAAATGTTTATTATTGTGTCTTTTTTTTTTTCTCAGGAAGAGGCAAAGCTGTGTACAGGAGTTCTTCTTCCATAAAAAGGATGTCACTGTTTGCTCACCCCAAATGGCCGTTGCATATACCAATAGCATACTCAACATGATTGTAAAAGATGAGACCAATTTCCATTGTAGACGGTCAAGGATTTCGTGAGATGATCAACACGTTTTACCCAGGATACACACTTCCCTCCAGGTCCCATTTCACTAAGCTGATGGAGAAGAAATATGAGGAGAATTTTGAAAGATTGAAAGCATCACTCAAAGATGTGAAATCAAAAATAGCTCTCACCACAGACGCATGGACCAGCATTGCCACAGAGGCATACTTGGGTGTCACATGCCACTTCATCAATGAAGACTGGAATCTTACATCGTACAATCTGACCACTATGCCACTTGAAGATCGGCACACAGCTGAAAACATTGCTAACTGGGTGGAAAAAGCAGCTGAAAAGTTTGAGATATCCATGGCCAATGTAAATGTAGTTGTCCATGATAACGCTGCAAATGTCGCTGCTCTGCGTATTTTGGAAGAAAAGCATGGCATCTCTTCTCTCAGGTGTGCTGGTCATACATTGCAGTTAGTTGTCAACCATGCCCTGAGGGATCCCCAGATCAGCAAGACCCTGAGGGCTGCAAAGTGCCTTGTGGAACATTTAAAAAAAAGTGAGCTGGCCACTACAAAGCTTAAAGCAAAGCAGCAACAAATGGGTACCCCTGAGCACACACTAATAAATGATGTATCCGTAAGATGGAACAATACTTTACACATGATCAGCCACCTGCTTGAACAGAGGTGGCCTGTGACTGCAACTCTTTCCGATCCTGATGTCACACCATGAGGGAAGCGCTTCCTAGATTTAAAACATGATCAGTGGCGCTTACTTGAGGAAGTGGAACAAGTCCTGAAGCCATTTGAGTGTGCTACTGTTTTCTTGAGTGGAGAGTCCTATGTGACTGCTTCTGCTCTACATCCTCTGGTAAAGGGCCTCCAGAAATCCATACAGAGCACAATTTGCGAGACAGCAGCAGTCAAAGCTTTCCAAAGTGTTGCTGCACAGGAGATGACATCAAGATGGGAGCGGGAAACGAAATTCAGAGATGATGGTGGAGAAAATATATGTCTTATTGCAGCAGCCCTGGACCCCAGATTCCGCAAACTAAAATTCCTGCCAGCAGAGGACAGTTTAAAAGTTCACCTCAAGGTCCAAGCTCTTGCTCTTGAAGTGAAAAGAAGATACGAGGAAGAGCAAACGCAACATCGATGTGAGGAACAACGGTCAACCAGTGCAGACATGAAATTTTCTGAGAAGAGGCAAGTGTCTCTGTTAGACACTTTGCTCGGTTCTTCAGATTCAGATGACCACCACAGTAATGGCGAGGATGACACTGGTCACATCCAAGATCAAGAAACCCACAGTGAAGTTGTGCGGAATGAGATACACATGTATATCAGTGAGCAGGCTATTCTAAAGGAAGAAAATCCGCTGAAATGGTGGAAGGAAAATGAAAAGAAATTTCCCATCTTGGCCATGCTGGCAAAGAGTTACTTGTCTGTGCCTGCAACATCAACCCCATCTGAAAGGCTTTTCTCAGTTGCTGGCAACATTGTGACTAAAAAAAGAGCAAGCCTAACATCAGAGCATTTTGATATGCTAACCTTCCTCCATTGCAATGCTAAAATATAGCATTGTAATGGAGGAAGTAACACAGGCCCCCCAACCTTTTGCACTTGTCATGACTGTGTTGTGTTCTTGTTGGGCTGTATTAGTGTATTTATGTTGAGATGGCTCATGGCTGCCTTCAGTGTTGTATTGGCCATATTTTTGCACAGCCACAGTGTTGAGCAGTGCTTTTGGTGGGCTTGGTCCCTCCTTGCTTCCTTCCTTGAAAACTATTACCTCCTCAGGTATGTTTTACATTACAATTAAAGTAACACACCACAAAAATACTGCTCAATCAGCACTCTGACTCTACAATAACACTATATATTCAATCATCAATGATTACAATTACATAGTGTTATTGTATGTTGACCAGCATTTTTGTGGTGTTAAACAATAACACTTTAGGTCAAGAGGCATAATGCCATATAAATTCTGCCTAACACTTTGCAAAAGATGCATTCTGAAGGCATTATGTGTGGTTGAGTAGTAAGGTAACACACAATGCCTTCAGAATGCATCTTTTGCAAAGTGTTAGGCAGAATTTATATGGAATTTTCATGCTTCATGCCCTAAAGCATTACCTTTTTTATTTTTGGGCACTTTATTTTGGTATATTATGTCTTTCATGTGTTTTGTACACACTACACAGTGTTGAGCATGAGCAGCAGTGCAGAGCAGCAGTGCTTTCGTAGCATTTTTATATGGCATTTTTTTTAATGCTTCAGGCTCTGAATTAATGGCAATGGCATAACCATTATTCGTGCCTGATGCTAAAGTGTTGTTTACATTTTATTTTTGGCACTTTTTTATACTGTAAAAACGTTACCACATTGAAGTACTTTTTGGAAAAAATGTAATAAAAGTTGAAATATATTTAGAAGTTGTATGTATCATTTTTTTGTAAAGTTATCCAAAGGATTATTATCTAATCACAAAAAGAACACACTAGATTCATTAAAAAATAAATAAAAAAATAATCGGATAGTCGTTGATTAATCGAAAAAATAATCGATAGATTAGTCGACAGACAAATTAATCGTTAGTTGCAGCTCTACGAAACGCGTCAAGGTAATCACGCACAGAAGGCGCCACAATAGTTTCCCTTACGCGGAACGTGTTGGTCAGCTTCACTGAAATGCCGAACCAAGGACATCGTTAGAAAATGCACAAATTGAGGGCATCACCGGCCACCGAAACCCCTTGCGATCTCTAACCTAGTGGGACCGAATATCTCCTTAGAGTATTCGGAAAAAAGCCAATCGGAAACTGACTGAATTATCGGCCGATCACAACTATTCGTACCATTTATGGGCGGCATAAGGATTGATCTGATGAAATCAACAGTATCACAGTGAATATTACATCAAACCTCAGCAACTATTGAGGGTGAAAATAAGGATATATTAACCATGACCGTTCGGAAGGGGTAAAGTAACAAATCAATGTTTAAGTATAAGATCTGAAAGCAAGAACTTCATGGCTACGAGGTGATTGCAAACATTTGTGAATGTAGCAGTTTGTTACCTTTTCTATAACTGGATCGAATCTGATACGAAAGATTTGAGGAAATCTTTGGTGACTTTTTCTACACCAACTTAAGTGGAACTGAATGTATGACCAAACTTTTGGCACTAATTGATCAGCTGTGCTATCAACTGCATTATCACAGCAATACATTCTTATTAGATCTTATGAGGGTACATAAGTTTTGTATAGTGTGTCACTAGTTTGAGCTTAGCAGGGTTGAATGTTATTCAGTCAGAGGGCAATGTGATTTTATATTAAAATGGTCTTGTCATAATATTTATTAATAAAAGGTTTACAATTTATAATAATTACTCTATGTTTGTCCTTCATAGCCGTAGCCATCTCTTTTCTCTACCCTCCTTTTCTTTATGAGTATGCCATTATTGGCTACGGCTGTGACCTCTGCACATTAGAGGAGAGACATAATAGAGTACTACAAACAAGACCCGTATTAAGAACACATGTGATGTTGTACGTTCCGAGGAATCCCTTTCCCCTTTTCCTTGTTTTCTTTAGTACTCACCCTTACTGTCCTAACGGTCCTGGTCTGCGACATCTGACAAGACAGAGCAGGGGTCACCAGCCTCATCAAGGCCCGATTCTGTGCCAGAGCTCTCCCCAGAGGATATGGGGGGGGGGGGAACAGGAGCTACCTTACTGCACCCATCTTCCCATGCACCGCCTCCATCTAGCAATGAACGAGTAGAGGACCGCCATCAGGGTGTCCATGGACACTGCGCAGTCTGCAGGTGACCCGGTTGCCATTGCCTGGACTTTGGGGGAAGAAACACCAGTTTCTGAAGCCATGCTGACCTTATCCTGTCTGCCACCCAAAGGTGACTTTGGACAGTGGCAGTTCCACCCTCCCTGCTGCTGCTGACTGAGGGGCTCATTCCCGCCGGACTCGCCATCCTGGGGAGTTCTGCGTTGTACACAAGTGGTGCCTGTGGTCCCTGAGTGCGCCCAGGTGCAGAGGAAACCAAAAACTGAGTTGGTGATAACCGCTGGAACGATTGCTAAAACAATCAGAAAAAATGCTCAGGCTTCAATAAAATGGGCGCTCAGCATCCAGTACACAGACCGGAAAAACAGGGAAAAGGGCTGTGAGAGCACATGAGCCATGCTGCTGTCAGGGAACAATGAAAATGTGTTCAGGCTTCCAGAAAATGGCCACCAGTGCCCTGAATAGGAATCACATAGAAAATGGCTGCTGAAGCCCAGACAGTCAGCCTGCTCTGCCCACACCTAAAATGGCTGTCAAACATCGCCATGGGGTAGGAAAAAAAAACACTGCAAAGCCACAGCGCTGCACTATTCCTAGCAGACCCTCACAGTCACCTTTCGGGACCACCGCCATTCAGCCAGCCACCCCCATGTCAGATGAGAGCCCACAGAGAGCCCCTATATAGGCACACACACACCGCTAAGCAGCCACATGCTGCATTCCTTCCCGAAGGGGGGAGGGAGGGAAGATGGGGACAGGGGAGAGAAGATAGGGAGGTGAGGGCCCCCCCCCCCCCCCCCGATTAGATCTCCCAGGGAATGCCCAGCTGCTCAGCCCCATCAGAACAGGGAGAGGTGTACTTATCAGTCCTGAAGAGCTGGGAGACATTCCACTGTAAACCTACTCCTGATCAGTACAGGGAAGGCTACTGGCCCAGCATACTGTGAAGCAGACATCCGTAGCCCGGTCATATGTACGCCCCGGAGGATAAAAGCTCACGACCACCTCTGGAGCTGAGGTATGTTGAAGCCTCCCAAGCCGTAGCTGCAACCTGCACACGCTCGATGGCCAGACTGGGGAGACTACAAGGATAAGCAAACCAGCCTGTCACCCAGCCGGCTGTTGATAGAAGATCACAGGATCATTCATCTTGCGCAAGAAGCAAAGCTTCTGCATATAAAAAAAAAAAAAAAAAAAAAAAAAAAAAAAAAACCACGGCCCTATGGGCCTGCAGGGTTCCTAGGTCTTTCTCCTTCACTAGGCAAAATAAAACTGAGGCTGCTAGCAGACAGGAGGGTTGATACCTAAGGAACCCCCTCCATGGGCAGAACTGAAAGTTCTGAGTGTTGTATTACAACTTTGCCTAGTATTTCTCCTAGAGGTGAGGTATACAACCCAATGGCTAAGAGGAGCTGTGTCGGTCAATATAAGAGAAAGTAGGTTTTCCCATTTTCCACTACACGCAACTTAGCCGGGTATAGCATACTATATAGCAGGCCGAGGTCCCTCAGTCTTTTCTTTATAGGTAAGAAGGAAGCTCTCTGCTTCTAGGTGGCAGCCGAGAAGTCAGGATAGATTGATTTTTGATTGCCCTCAGCCAGGAGCTCAGGGCCAGTTCTGGCCCCACACAGGATATTCTCCTGGTCCCGGAAGTGAAGCACCTTGGCTATCATAGATCTGGGGGGCTGCCTATGGATATTATGAGCCCTTTCAATGGCAAACATGCTGGTAAAAGTCTCAGGTGCCATTTGCTCAAGTCAGCCAATCCTCTAAGAATTCCTCTGGGTGCCTCCCTTCCACTCCCTCGAGGAACCCCACCAGCCTTATATTGTTCCTTCGCATTCTATCCTCCATGTCAGCCATCTGTAAAGTGTGTTCAGATAATACTTTTTTGTCACCTACACAGCGTGGCCTGACAAAATCTTCCAGGGAGGCAATGCGGCGGTCAGTGGTCTGTGCTTTCTCCCTCAGCTTCTGCATATCATATTTCATAAAAGAACACCATTCTGAGCTGCTCAAAGTGGTCAATAAGCTTATTCTGACACCCCTGTATGGCCGCCATTATCGGTCAGGGATGGCTCACCCCCCTCCACTTCCTTGTCAGCTCTGGCCCAGCGATCAGTCATCCTGTCCAGGAAGCTTCACCTTCTCAGCTCTGGCTCCCTTTGGGGCTTAGGCCTCACCCTGTCTTGTGCGGGAGATGCCCACTGCGGGGCCTCCACAGATCTCTGCAGCGGCGGCCAGTCCTTCTCCTTCTGCATGTCAGCACCATTTTGGGAGCCCCAAGAAAATTGCGCCAGCCGTTCTCCGGCCGATTTGGGGTAAGGGGGGCCGCACTTTGCCATCCCCGAAGGTGCCCTGGGGGTCCCAGCACACATCCCCAGCAGCAGATCCCACAAACGTGCCGCTCGCACAGAGCTCAGGTCCTGGACTTTCTCACATGTCATGTGCTGGCTCTGCCCCCCGCACAGCACATCTTTACTCGTGAACACATTAGACACTGGTGAAAAAACAGAGGTACTCCCAGTAGTGGGAGGGGTTATATAGGTGGTGCACTTCTGGTCTTAGGGCATGCCAGTGTCCATCACCTGAAGGTGGCCTATAACCCACATAGTAACTACTATGGCTCGGTGTCCCCTGATGTATGAAAAGAAACAGCCATTGGCGTTAATGTATTTGCCAAATGATACCAGCCTCCTGGGTTCAGACTGCCTAATTCCCAATGGATATACTGCATGTTAGATCTGACCAACCTTTTACTATCGCAAGGGGTTAAAATTGATCATGCTAGCACCATGGCAATACCCCGATTTACACACAATTGAAGCCATCAAGTGAAGGGATTCCAAATATGACATACTGCAGATCAAAAAAGATCACCTAGAACATAAGTTTCTGCAGTCTGTGGTAGAAAAGACATCAGGGAGTATTTGCAACACAAACATGACTGTGGAAAGGGAGACACGGTAATACACATCAGTGGGCCAGATCCAAGTCTGCAAAAGCAGACTTTCCACAGGAAGCAAATAGTTACATTTAGAAGACCATAGCGTCACCTGTCTCCCCAATTTATTATTATACAGGATTTATATAGTGCCAACAGTTTGCACAGTGCTTTACAACATGAGTGCAGACAGTACAGTTACAATACAATTCAATACAGGAGGAATCAGAGGGCCCTGATCGTTAGAGCTTGCAATCTAGGAGAGAGGGTCAAGTGATACAAAAGATAATGGCTGTGGGGGATTATCTGATGGAGAACGTAAAAGTACAGTTAGGTGGGGGGCGGATAGGCTTCTCTGAAGAGGATTTCATAACTCTCCTTTATTTCATGCAACCATGCGAGATTTTAACCGATTTTTATTCTCCAAAAGAATCTCTCAGTACACTGATAATTTGTTGCTAGCCACAAGAGACAAACATTTACAGCTATTGGAGGAACATCTACGGATCCTAGAAAA
This sequence comes from Lithobates pipiens, assembly GCF_037356315.1. NCBI lineage: Eukaryota > Metazoa > Chordata > Amphibia > Anura > Ranidae > Lithobates > Lithobates pipiens. The sequence goes on from NW_027507718.1 coordinate 153,461,710, forward strand.
GGCGGGACTGAAATGTAATCCCATTAAAGAGGAAGTAAACCCTGATGAGTTTACTTCCTCTTTCATTCCCTGCAAAGGTAAAGCATAATGGACTACTATGCATCGCATAGTAGCCCATTATGTGTCACTTACCTGACACAGGAGCCAGCAAAGTCACCGCTGTCCCCTGTAGTCCGGTGCATCCATCTTCTCTGTGGGTCTCGCTGCTCTGTCGCTGTCGTTCGGCGAAGCCACGATGACGTCACTCCCGCGCATGTGCAGGGGAGCCGACACGCGTGGCATATTCGCCGCCGACGGTGCCGCGCTCAGTGCGCCTGTGGTGCCTGTCTTTCGGGAAATATCTCCTAAACCGTGTAGGTTTAGGAGACATTTCTTGGACCTACAGGTAAGCCTTAATCAAGGCTTACCTGTAGGTCAAAGTGTGTTGTAAGGGTTTACAACCACTTTAAGGCATAATTGCTTAAGGAATCAGTCTTATCTGGGGATTAGTGTGACAGCAGTCGTAAGATAGCAACCAAGAAGGTAAAAAACAAACATTCTACACAGTTACCTCTTCCTGTGAGCATTCCCACAGATGCTTTTTTTTTTTTATTTTTTATTTTTAGGATTGGTGAATTATTCAGGACTTTCGTTCCAGATTTTGCCCAAAAGTCTGCACCACTGTATGATCTTTTGAAAAAGGATACCCAAGGGCACTGGACTGAGCAACACACCAATGCAGTGCAGAAGATTAAGGCCCCTTTCACACGGGACAGATCAGTAATGATCGGCCCCGTGATGATCCGCTTGCTCAGCGGGGATCGCTCCGTTGTCCCCGCTGAGCCGACGGCGGACAGGGCGGTCTCTACACACTGTGCAGGGACCACCCTGTCAGCTTTCCTCTCTCCTCTATGGGGGATCGGATGAGCACGGACCGTCTGTCCGTGTTCATCCGATCCGCTCTGCAGACGGATAGAAAAATAGGTTTTTCCTCCGTCTGCAGAATCGGACAATAGCGGAGGCGGACTATAGCGGGTGTGTGTGGATGTTCATCCGCACACACCCGCTATCCCATAGGGATGCATGTATGTCTGTATTTGTCTGTATTTCATCCGCAAACGGATGGATGAAATACGGACTGCATGTGTGAAAGGGGCCTTAAGAAGCTTTCAGCTTTAGCCAATCCAGATTACCAACTGCCCTTTTACATTAAGGCTGCCATATCCATGAACAGAGACCCATATCATATACTTCTAAACGATTATTTCCTGTGGAAGTGAAGTGCTCTATGTGAAAAACACTTCATTATATTAATATATAGTTATATTTTGGGCAGTGAAATACGTCCCATACATCATAGGACTCAACACAGTCTTGCACACAACGCACGTTTTTACTCAGAGTGAAGGGTGGCAATGTATCCAATGCCATATTGGCTTTTGGGGGTTATACCAGGATGATGCTCGCAGCTGCAGGCATCATCCCGGTAGTTTTTTTTTTTTTTTTTATTTTTTTTAGAGCCGGCGATCTTCTATCCAGCTATAACAATCGATGCGGCTAAAAGCTGCTCAGCTGTTATGCCGTAGGAGCTGGAGGGGATGCCCCCGCCTCCCGCTCCTATTAGCGGGGCTCCCGTACCATTGGGAGCCCCGATCAACAAGCCGCTGCTTCTGGTGGCTAGGGACAGACTGGAACGAATCCGTAAGTGGCTTTATTCCAGTGTCCCGATCGTAAACGCGGAAGCGAAGTCATGACGTCACTTCCCTGTTTATTCGGCTGCCAATGGCGCCAGTTTTAAAAAAAATATACAGTATTCAGAATCGCCGAAAATGGTGATCTGAATACTTTGAAGTGCAAAGGAGGGATATTTTAGACCCCCGATCCCTCCATAAAGAGTACCTGTCACCACCTATTACTGTCACAAGGGATGTTTATATTTTTTGTGACAGCAATAAAAGGTGATCAATTTTTATTTTTTTTAACAATTTTAAAATAAAGAAAAAATTTTTTTAAAGCGCCCCCGCCGCAAAGAAAACGCATACGAAAGTCACGTCTGCATATGTAAATGGTGTTCAAATCACACGTAAAAGGTATCGTCGTGATCGTCAGAGAGGACAGAAATTCTAACACTAGACCTCCTCTGTAACTCTAACCTGGTAACCGTAAAATATTTTTAAAGCGACGCCTATGGAGATTTTTAGGTACCGTAGTTTGTCATTCCACGAGTGCGTTCAATTATAAAGTGTGACATGGTCTATTTACTCGGCGTAACATCTTCCACATTATACAAAAAAATTGGACTAACTTTACAGTTTGGTTTTTAATTTTAATTCATGAAAGTGTCCCTTTTCCCAAAAAGTTGCGTTTAAAACACCACTAAAACAAATACTCTAACATAAAATACTGCAACCATCACCATATGTATAATGTTTGGGAGGTCCCAAGTAATTTTCTAGCAAAAAATATGGATTTTAACTTGGAAACACCAAATGTCAAAAATAGGCTTAGTGATGAAAGGGTTAACAAAGGCATATATAAACATTCAAAGAAAATATGAACACATCTGATGAAGAAATAAACAGTAAATAAAAAAAAAAAAAAAAAAAAAAAAAAAGAGTCAAGTGTAAAAATAACGGTGAACACAAATAAAGTTATAAGTGCTTCACAAAGAAATCCCAGTGCCAGCGATCACAATCCAGTGATAGATCCGGAGGGGCACAGATACACCTTACCATTGTGTACAATTCAGTCCAACTATAAATGGGCATCAAACTGCTGGAGCGATCTTCACAAAGTGTAATCCGTCACAGATCATCGCACATGAAATAAGGAAAATTACCCTCTTGGTCCCGACCACCACTTGTTAAACTATTTTAACTTCAAGTCTGCACATTGTTTTTAATAAATGCATCTTAATACTACACCATGAGGAGGTATTTTTCTTATTTCATGTGCAATCTGTGAAGGATTACATCTTGTGGAGATTGCTCTGGCAGTTTGATGCCTATTCTCTTTGGACTGGAGGTTAGCAGCCATTGCAAATGGTGGAGTATCTTTCCATGGATCTAGCACTGGATTATGATCACAGACTTCTTTGTGAAGCACTTGGCTCTCTAATAAGAAATTTGTGTTCACCATTATATTTTTGCACTGGACTTTTTTTTTTTTACATTCACCGTTTTTATTTCTTCATCAGATGTGTTCATGTATTCTTTGAATGTTTAAATATGCCTTCATTTATTGATTGGCGTTTGATATAGCGCCGCTCTACTCTGACCAACTATATTCTTTACCAGGGAATACCCTATGAATGCAATAATCGTCCCACAATCCATTTGCCAAACCATTCTTTAGATCTTTGTCAGCAAAGTAAAATCCCTGGAAATACAGTTCAAATTGACAGATGGATCACGTTTTTATGTGAAGGGTTTCCCACATGCAGGATCTGGAATATATAGCAATCCACAAGCAAAGACAAAACCTCAAGCTCTTGGTCATGTCAAGTCAAATCAGCACAATTTGTTAATATGGTTGAATCGCTCATGCCTTAGAATTGATGAAAGGGGACCAAGAAATTGTCTTATACGCAACATTCTGCTTGGGTCTAATGCACTTACAGAATTTCTGCCCTTTAGACACACCCACCAGTACATGTTTAGATGGATATCCACTTAAACATGCATCCCTTTTACGATGCACCAATGTGGCAATGTAAAAGGTGTCAGTCAAGCCATGAGTTTGCAAAGTAAAAAGACAGTTACTCCTCCGTACTGGGAACAAAATGAGGTGGCGGATTGCTTCTGGAGATATGGAAATTCACCTGAACCAGTCTTGTGCCCCAGTGTTTTTGCCCTCACAAAATCCTCCATAGAAGTACCTGATATTTCTGACATACAAAGACATTAAAGAAATAATGCAGAAACTGACAAATGAGACTCGGAAACTGAGGGGAATACTTTGGCAAAGTACATAAAACACCTCACACTATCAGAAGATGAAAAGGTATTGTAGCATAATGGAGATTAAAACTTGGGTGGTTCCTGAAAAATGACCGAAATTAAATCATTTACTTTGTGCATGACTTGCCTACTGGTGGTCAACAAGGGTCAGAGAAAACAGTTGAGAAGTTAAAGAATATAAGATGGTGACCTATGAGGACAGATGTGATAATTGTTTAGTTTGTGCACAGTTTAACCCCACACCAAGGAAGATCAATGCCACTTTAAGAATACGATTGAAAGAAGGGCCATGGAATGCCTTGCAAATGGATCTTCCCAACCAAAAATACTGCCAAGATTTTGTTGGAACAAGAGCTCCCATCATCAATAGTCAGATCAGGGGTCCCATTGCATATCCCTAAAACAGAAAGAATCTCAATGGACCAATACCTCCTAAAACTCCAAAAAGTGGTATTTTCAGTGGCACAAATGGGTAAAAGTCAAAAGAACAAAGGCGTATTTTGACAAAGGGGTTCGTGAATTGGACTATAGGGGACCAAGTCATGTTCTTAGAACTACGTTCCCTGGATAACAGTCTAAGCCAAAGATGGAGGCCCATTTCCCATTGACAAATTAAGTAGATCTATGCAAAAGATCAGAATAGAGGAGGGAAAAAAGAAAAGATCAATGGGTTCATGCGAACCAACTGAAAACTGTTCTATGGAGCCAAAGAAATCAACAAAAATGGGCTGCTTTCTTACCCTTTAGAGCCATGAAGTTGATATGGGTTATTATCCTGCTCCATATGATCCATATGATCAGACGCGCCAAGAGAGGAGACTGGACCACTAATTAGGGTATAGCCATGCAGGATCAGCCAGGTATTACAGGGTGTCAAATTACACAGCGCAAGCACTGGAGGGGGGGGGGGGGGTTAACAAACGCTTCCTTCACATACCTGTGGTACTTAAAGTGGTTGCAAAGCCCAAAAAAAATGTATATAAAAAGATAAATCTTGTTCCTTTAAAGCATGATAAACAGCTTAGTGCTTGTTGCTTGTTTGGTGTAATTTTTTTTTTCTTCTAAACTGTACAAAACCTGGTTGATACTGCCAGTCCGTGTCCCAACCACGGGAATCAAGGCTGATGAGCAGATTACCGTGGTCAGTTTACAAGCCTCCATCATCCGCAAGCACTCCTCTCTCCCCCCCCCCCCCCCCCCAGCAGCTCCTGTGTGTGAGCAGCATCTCCCCTCCCCGTCTATCATTGTTCCGAGCAGTAGCAAAATAACTGCTCACAATCAGTGCCAGCCCCTCTGCTAGGATAAAACGTACCATACACTGTCTTTTGTTAAGATCTTCTAAATGCCTTATTTCACCTCACTGGTCATGAGACCAGCCCCCCCGACAGAAAAAAAAACGGCCCCTCCCTCTTAAGCACATACATCGGAGAAAGACCAGCGGGAGGTCATGCGACTGATAATCAGCAAGGCAAAAAAAAAAAAAACACACACACAATCCTAGCAGAGGGGCTGGCAGTGACTGAGCACTGCCTTTGCAACCCCTTTAATTTGTCCCAGTGGAATATGGCCTAATCCGGCTCATGTGTCTGGACAAATGTGTCCGTTTTATTCTTCCTTGCCGGTACATTTGATTGCCTCCCATGCAACCCGAACTCAGGATCTATTTGCCGAAACAAACCTCCCTTCCCACAGGGGCATTTCTACAAAGTTAAAAGGGTTTGGGCAGTATACTTGGGTCCATCCCATACCATTTTGGATCTGGTATGTGGATTTGGAACCTAGCCGATTTGGCATAGATTTGCAGGCATATCAGTAATTTCGAACAGAGAGAAAGTCGGCAAGTGCGAAAACTAATTCTGCAGGGTGTTGAGGGGCTTGCAGAGGAGGAAAGGTTTACCGTTTATCACATAAAAGACATCGTCCAGTTGCTTAAAAAAAAAAGACACAGGAGAAAATTGACAAAATTACAGTAAATAATCAGAAAGGTAGTGAGAACAATACGGGCAAAGTAGTAATATGCACTGCATATGGGAATTTTGTTTTAGCGAAGGTCACCGATGTTATCAGAGACCTTCCAGGTAAAATCCCCAATACAGGGGCGGGCTGACCCATCGGTCACTCGGACACCGCCCGAGGGCCCGGAGCCATTAGGAGCCTGTGGTCGGCCCAATGAGAGGCCCCTTGAAGAAGCTGTAATACTGCTAATGGCGTGCTGCTCGCCGCCGGCCCCTCCTTCCCCCTCGTCCATCGGAGGAGCTAGCACTACTGTATGCGACATCACCTGGGACGGACGAGAAGAGAGGCCGGCGGGGAGCTGCTAGCGGTATTACAGGAGTCGGGTGACCTGGGTGAGAAACTTTTACTGGAGGGCCGCCATGAGAGGGAGGGAGCACTGCAGTAGAGATGTATGGGGCCTGGACCACACTTCAGTGTGCCCCCCCCACAATGTCCCCCCATGTGCTCTCCCCCTCCAGTGCCCCCCCACTCATCCCCCTCCACAGTGTCGCCGTCGTCCCCGTGTTCCCCCCTCCACAGTGCCCCCCTCCAGTGCCTCTCCCCTCCCGCCGCGTGCGCTCCCTCTCCACAGTGCCCCACCCGTGTGCTCTCCCCCTCCACAGTGCCCCCCCCATTGTGCTCTCCCACTCCAGTGTCTCCCCCCGCACAGTGTCCCCCCCTCCACAGTGTCCACCCCCCCCGCGTGCTCTCCCCCTCCAGTGTCCACCCCCCCCCCCCCGCCGTGTGCTCTCCCCCTCCAGTGTCCACCCCCCCCGCCGTGTGCTCTCCCCCTCCACAGTGTCCACCCCCCCCCGCCGTGTGCTCTCCCCCTCCACAGTGTCCACCCCCCCCCCCGCCGTGTGCTCTCCCCCTCCACAGTGTCCACCCCCCCCCCGCCGTGTGCTCTCCCCCTCCACAGTGTCCACCCACCCCCCCCCCGCCGTGTGCTCTCCCCCTCCACAGTGTCCACCCACCCCCCCCCCGCCGTGTGCTCTCCCCCTCCACAGTGTCCACCCCCCCCCCCCCGCCGTGTGCTCTCCCCCTCCACAGTGTCCACCCCCCCCCCCCCCGCCGTGTGCTCTCCCCCTCCACAGTGTCCACCCACCCCCCCCCCCGCCGTGTGCTCTCCCCCTCCACAGTGTCCACCCCCCCCCCCCCGCCGTGTGCTCTCGCCCTCCACAGTGTCCACCCCCCCCCCCCCCGCCGTGTGCTCTCCCCCTCCACAGTGTCCGCGTCCCGTCGTGTGCTCTCCCCCTCCACAGTGTGCCCCCCCTCGTGTGCTCTCCCCCTCCCTCGTGTGCCCCCCCTCGTGTGCTCTCCCCCTCCACAGTGTGCCCCCCCTCGTGTGCTCTCCCCCTCCACAGTGTGCCCCCCCTCCACAGTGTGCCCCCCTCGTGTGCTCTCCCCCTCCACAGTGTGCCCCCCCTCGTGTGCTCCCCCCTCCACAGTGTGCTACCCCCCTCGTGTGCTCTCCCCCTCCACAGTGTGCCCCCCCTCCACAGTGTGCCCCCCTCGTGTGCTCTCCCCCTCCACAGTGTGCCCCCCCTCGTGTGCCCTCCCCCAGTGTGCCCCCCCTTGTGTGCTCTCCCCCTCCACAGTGTGCCCCCCCCTCGTGTGCTCTCCCCCACAGTGTGCCCCCCCTCGTGTGCTCTCCCCCACAGTGTGCCCCCCCTCGTGTGCTCTCCCCCACAGTGTGCCCCCCCTCGTGTGCTCTCCCCCAGTGTGCCCCCCCTCGTGTGCTCTCCCCCAGTGTGCTCTCCCAAACAGTGTGGCCCCCCCTCGTGTGCTCTCCCCCACAGTGTGGCTCCCCCCTCGTGTGCTCTCCCCCAAAGTGTGCCCCCCCCCTCGTGTGCTCTCCCCCACAGTGTGGCCCCCCCTCGTGTGCTGTCCCCCACAGTGTGGCCCCCCCCTCGTGTGCTCTCCCCCACAGTGTGGCCCCCCCCTCGTGTGCTCTCCCCCACAGTGTGCCCCCCCCCCCTCGTGTGCTCTCCCCCACAGTGTGGCCCCCCTCGTGTGCTCTACTCCCCCAGCGTGGCCCCCCCTCGTGTGCTCTACTCCCCCAGTGTGGTCCGCCCTCGTGTGCTCTCCCCCCAGTGTGGCCCGCCCTCGTGTGCGCTCTCCCCCCAGTGTGGCCCGCCCTCGTGTGCGCTCTCCCCCCCAGTGTGGCCCGCCCTCGTGTGCGCTCTCCCCCCCAGTGTGGCCCGCCCTCGCGTGCTCTCCCCCCCAGTGTGGCCCGCCCTCGCGTGCTCTCCCCCCCAGTGTGGCCCGCCCTCGCGTGCTCTCCCCCCCAGTGTGGCCCGCCCTCGCGTGCTCTCCCCCCCAGTGTGGCCCCCCCTCGTGTGCTCCCCCCCTCGTGTGCTCCCCCCCAATGTGGCCCCGCCCTCGTGTGCTCCCCCCCAGTGTGGCCCGCCCTCGTGTGCTCCCCCCAGTGTGGTCCGCCCTCATGTGCTCTCCCCCCAGTGTGGCCCGCCCTCGTGTGCTCTCCCCCCAGTGTGGCCCCCCCTCGTGTGCTCTCCCCCTCCACAGTGTGCCCCCGCCCCCTCGTGTGCTCTCCCCCTCCACAGTGTGCCCCCGCCCCCTTGTGTGCTTCCCCCCTCCACAGTGTGCCCCCCTCGTGTGCTCTCCCCCACAGTGTGCCCCCCCCTCGTGTGCCCCCCTCGTGTGCTCTCCCCCACAGTGTACCCCCCCCCTCGTGTGCTCTCCCCCCGTGTGCCCCCCCCTCGTGTGCTCTCCCCCACAGTGTACCCCCCCCCCTCGTGTGCTCTCCCCCCGTGTGCTCTCCCCCCGTGTGCTCCCCCCCACAGTGTGCCCCCCCTCGTGTGCTCTCCCCCACAGTGTGCCCCCCCCTCGTGTGGTCTCCCCCACAGTGTACCCCCCCCCCTCGTGTGCTCTCCCCCCGTGTGCTCCCCCCCACAGTGTGCCCCCCCCTCGTGTGCTCTCCCCCACAGTGTGCCCCCCCTCGTGTGCTCTCCCCCACAGTGTGCCCCCCCTCGTGTGCTCTCCCCCACAGTGTGCCCCCCCTTGTGTGCTCTCCCCCAGTGTGCCCCCCCCTCGTGTGCTCTTCTCCCCAGTGTGGCCCCCCCGCCCGCTCCACCCCCGAGTGTGGCCCCCCCGCCCCAGTGTGACCCCCCCTCGTGTGCTCTCCCCCACAGTGTGGCCCCCCCTCGTGTGCTCTCCCCCACAGTGTGGCCCCCCTCGTGTGCTCTCCCCCACAGTGTGGCCCCCCTCGTGTGCTCTCCCCCACAGTGTGCCCCCCCTCACAGTGTGCCCCCCCTCGTGTGCTCTTCTCCCCAGTGTGGCCCCCCCGCCCGCTCCACCCCCGAGTGTGGACCCCCAGCCCCAGTGTGGCCCCCCCCTCGTGTGCTCTACTCCCCCAGTGTGGCCCCCCCCCCTCGTGTGCCCCCCCCTCGTGTGCTCTACTCCCCCAGTGTGGCCCCCCCCTCGTGTGCTCTACTCCCCCAGTGTGGCCCCCCCCTCGTGTGCTCTACTCCCCCAGTGTGGCCCCCCCTCGTGTGCTCCCCCCCAGTGTGGCCCGCCCTCGTGTGCTCTCCCCCCAGTGTGGCCCGCCCTCGTGTGCTCCCCCCCAGTGTGGCCCGCCCTCGTGTGCTCTCCCCCCAGTGTGGCCCGCCCTCGTGTGCTCTCCCCCCAGTGTGCCCCCCCTCGTGTGCTCTCCCCCACAGTGTGCCCCCCCCTCGTGTGCTCTCCCCCCGTGTGCTCCCCCCCACAGTGTGCCCCCCCTCGTGTGCTCTCCCCCCGTGTGCTCCCCCCCACAGTGTGGCCCCCCCTCGTGTGCTCTACTCCCCCACAGTGTGGCCCCCCCTCGTGTGCTCTACTCCCCCACAGTGTGGCCCCCCCTCGTGTGCTCTACTCCCCCACAGTGTGGCCCCCCCCTCGTGTGCTCTACTCCCCCAGTGTGGCCCCCCCTCGTGTGCTCTACTCCCCCAGTGTGGCCCCCCCTCGTGTGCTCTACTCCCCCAGTGTGGCCCCCCCTCGTGTGCTCTACTCCCCCAGTGTGGCCCCCCTCGTGTGCTCCGCCCTCCAGTGTGGCTCCGCCCTCGTGTGCTCCGCCCTCCAGTGTGGCCCCCCTCGTGTGCTCCGCCCTCCAGTGTGGCCCCCCTCGTGTGCTCCGCCCTCCAGTGTGGCCCCCCTCGTGTGCTCCGCCCTCCAGTGTGGCCCCCCTCGTGTGCTCCGCCCTCCAGTGTGGCCCCCCTCGTGTGCTCCGCCCTCCAGTGTGGCCCCCCTCGTGTGCTCCGCCCTCCAGTGTGGCCCCCCTCGTGTGCTCCGCCCTCCAGTGTGCCCCCCCTCGTGTGCTCTGCCCTCCAGTGTGCCCCCCCTCGTGTGCTCCGCCCTCCAGTGTGCCCCCCCCGCGTGTGCTCCGCCCTCCAGTGTGCCCCCCCCCTCGTGTGCTCCGCCCTCCAGTGTGCCCCCCCTCGTGTGCTCCGCCCTCCAGTGTGCCCCCCCCTCGTGTGCTCCGCCCTCCAGTGTGCCCCCCCCTCGTGTGCTCCGCCCTCCAGTGTGCCCCCCCCTCGTGTGCTCTCCCCTCCAGTGTGGCCCCCCCCTCGTGTGCTCCCCCCTCCAGTGTGGCCCCCCCCTCGTGTGCTCCCCCCTCCAGTGTGGCCCCCCCTCGTGTGCTCTCTCCTCCAGTGTGGCCCCCCCTCGTGTGCTCTCTCCTCCAGTGTGGCCCCCCCTCGTGTGCTCTCCCCTCCAGTGTGGCCCCCCCTCGTGTGCTCTCCCCTCCAGTGTGGCCCTCCCCTCGTGTGCTCTCCCCTCCAGTGTGGCCCTCCCCTCGTGTGCTCTCCCCTCCAGTGTGGCCCCCCTCGTGTGCTCTCCCCTCCAGTGTGGCCCCCCTCGTGTGCTCTCCCCTCCAGTGTGGCCCCCCTCGTGTGCTCTCCCCCCCAGTGTGGCCCCCCTCGTGTGCTCTCCCCCCCAGTGTGGCCCCCCTCGTGTGCTCTCCCCCTCCACAGTGTCTCATTGTGTGCTCCCCCCAATGTCCTCCTGTGCAGGTGTGGCTTGAGACGCAGGGGGCCCCATGATCTTCTATCATCCGGGGGCCCCATCAGTTGTCAGTCCGCCCCTGTCGATCTATTAAAAGATGTTACCCAATGGAATTGTACTCACAATATTAGTGGTGGAAGGACTATACATTTTGGAGACAGGTACAAACCTTTGCAATTTAGTCAAAGTGCCATTACACCCACATAGGTGGTCACAGTCCCTCGGGTACCTCGAAAAGAGTGTGTACAAGGAAAAGTTGCTCCTCCCCAAAATGCGCATTCAAGTTCAAGGGAGATGGAAAGCATCTCAATGCCTGCTCTACTGTCATAGCTAATAAGTACCTATGCCATTGTGATGTGTTTGAAATCAACACTCATCTGTGGTCTGAGCAATTACGAAGATCCTACAGACAAAAAAAAAAAAAGCGCAAGGGAGCCCCAACTGGATAGTCCACACCAACTAGTCCAAGTAAGATGGAAGCCAACTGTCCAATGAAGTTGACAAAATGGGGAACACCAAGAGCAAAGGACACCTACAACATGGATGGGCTGTACTGTGTTACCAATCAGACATTCCTCTACGGGGGTCCATCGTGTCCAATACCCTATCCAAATTTTTGCTTCATACACTTATCTGGAGGAACTGTAGTAACCATACCAGTGCTAACAGAAGAATAAATCATTTAAAGTACCCCCAATGTCCCAGATCCTACACCATACATACCCCATTTTGATCTTAAAATGGACACCCTGTCAGTAAACCTTCACAATCTACATACAAGGAAGGATAAACATAGAATACAAATTAGTAATATGGTGAAGACAAGGAAATAGTTGAATGAACTGTTACATAATGGGTATTTCAGCTTAGTCACAGGACCTCGGTGGAAAAGAATAAAAGGTTGTCTCATTACAGTGTGGGTTACTGGTCTTTATGATGGGCATGGTGATATATCTTAGCCAACCTCTAAGATGGCAGAGGAAGAAACATATTATGGAGATTAGAAATTTACTCACACGTGTGGCCTAGTCGCATGTTGCCTTAGGGCCGGTTCACACTGCGGGTGATGCGAGGCGACACCGACTTGCCTCGCCGCGACCTGCCGCGACCTCAGCGGCGATTTGCAAATGACTTCTGTATAGAAGTCAATGCAAGTCGCCCCGAGGTCGCCCAAAAGTAGTACAGGAACCTTTTTTCCGAGTCGGGGCGACTCGAGTCGCTCCTCTCAGAACGGTTCCATTGTACAGAACGGGGGCGACTTGTCAGATCGCGGCGAGGCAAGTCGTGTCGCCTCGCATCGCCCGCAGTGTGAACCGGCCCTTATGAGGAGTTTATGTGCAATGTCCATTAGTAACTGTAAATAGATATTTGTAAATATTTTTAAATAAGATATTAGATATGGTTTAATGGTTGTATACAAGTATATTGTGCATATCTCTGGGAACAAGTGTTTAGGTTTTAGTGTGAGTAATTGATTTACCAGTTTTTTTTTTTTTTTGCAGTGCAGGAATTTTAGGATGGACTAAAACATGTTTGCTACAGAGAATGCTCTGTTATTTACCAGGACAGCATCTAAATTAACCGACCAGCTTACGCAGATATACTGTGGCAGAAAGGCTCCCTTGGGTGAAATCCCATACGGGAACGTCCTTACCTTTAGCAGCCAGAGGATACGCTGCACGGCGGGGGACCTGATGCACATGGCCATTGGGCACGATCGCCACGCACGATTGCGTGCGCAAGCGCCAGCATAGGGATGTATAAACACACAAATCCCTGTGCTGTCAGGGAAGAGGAATCTTTTGTTCCTACCAAGTAAGGAAAACGAGATAGATAGAGATAGAGATATAGCCAATCCTATCCCCATACAGTTAGAACACACTGAGGGAACACAACCCCTTGATCGACCCCTAGTGTTAAAACCTTCCCTGCCAGTGAAATTTAGACAGTAATCAGTGCATTTTATCACATGTATAGATGTATAAATGCCAATGGTCCCAAAAAAAAAAAAAAAAAAGTGTCAAAAGTCTCCAATCTGTCCTTCGCAGCACCGCTAAAATTTGCAGATTCCTGCCATTACTAGTAAAAAAATAAAATGGCATAAATCTTTCCATAGTTTGTAGACCCTAACTTTTGCGCAAACCAATCAATATACGCTTATTGCGATATTTTTTTCTTCAAAATTTGGGGATATTATAGCAAAAAAAAAAAAAAAAATTCTAATTTTTTTTTTTTTACTATAAACAAACGCAGAGGTGATCAAAAACCACCAAAAGAAAGCTCTATTTTGTTTATTTTGATACATATGCCCCATTCAAGAGATGGTTATGACCTGGTATAATTAATTTTCTCCCCAAAAGAGGAGGTGCTAGTGAGAGGCCAAGGGGATGGGGAAATTGGTCAATCCTGGATGAGATAAGCTCATATTAAGGAGAGGGGTGAGATAGTTCCACCAATCGGGATGGCCCCATGCAAGTCTATGAAAAATAGGTCTATATCAGGTTAAGTCTTGGGAGAGAGAGGAAGGAGACAATCCAACCACTACAGAGGCCCACATGCTACACCACAGGTAAATATCAGGACATCCCCCAGCACTTATATGTATTCATGAGTGGCTTATGCGTTGTCAGTCTTGCTGTATGGGCATGTTTTAATTCTTTCATTTATTCCACGATTTGTTTACCCTTTTTCTGTACAATAGATTGCTGTGTGTTAGTTTAGACCTTCATGCTATTCACAAATACATTTCTGTTGTTGGGTTAAAGCTTTCATTCATGGTCAAAGACAGGGCTCGACAAACCCCAGGCGCCAGGTCGCCAATGCGACCAGAAATCGCGACCTGGCGCCTAAGCTGCCACCAGCCCACTCACTATCGATGCCCCAGACATGCAGCAGCATTAACACTGACTGCTGCCCTCCTCCCTCCTTCACACTCTGCAGCACCGCGCTGTGTGTGAAACTGACACACAATGGAGAGAGGAGGATCTGTTAGCCTGATGTCGGGGTGGGCGGGACCCGGCCGGGGTGGGGGCGGGACCCAGCAAGCTATCAACCACCAGCCAATGGGATCTGGGCGGGCCGCTACGTGTATGTGGCCTGCCCCTTTTCTTAAGCAGCCCAATCTTTGGCTGGTGTTTGATAGCTGCTGAGTCCCGCCCACCCCGGCCGGGTCCCGCCCACCCCGACATCAGGCTGAAATCTGACATATCCACCTCTGTTACTTGTCAGTTTCACACCCCGGCAGGGTCCCGCCAGCTCCTCTGTTACATTTAAGTAACAGAGTGCTCCGTGTGAAACCTGCCAGTGCCAATCAGTGCCACCAGCCACCAATCAGTGCCACCTGCCACCAATCAGTGCCACCTGCCACCAATCAGTGCCAACCAGTGCCACCTCCAATCCATACCACCTGCAACCAACCAGTGCCACCTGCCAGCGCCAACCAGTGCCAGCGCCAACCAGTGCCACCTGCCAGCGCCAACCAGTGCCACCGCCAATCAATACCACCTGCCACCAACCAGTGCCACCTGCCAATCAGTGCCACCTGCCACCACCAATCAGTGCCACCTGCCACCGACAATCAGTGGCAGTGCCAACCAGTGGCACCTGCCAGTGCCACCACCAATCAGTGCCACCTGCCAGCGGCAACCAGTGCCATCTGCCACCACAAATCAGTGCCACCTGCTAGTGCCAACCAGTGCCACCGCCAATCAATACCACCTGCAACCACCACCCAGTGCCACCTGCCACCACCCAGTGCCAATCAGTGCCACCTGTCACCGCCAGTCAGTGCCACCTGCCACCGCCAATCAGTGCCACCTACCAGTGCCACCTGCCACCACCTACCAATGCCACCACCAACCAGTGCCACCTGCCACCGCCAATCAGTGCCACCTGCCAACACCAACCAGTGCCACCGCCAATCAGTGCCATCTGCCAGTGACAACTAGTGCCATCGCCAACCAGGGCCACCTGCCATCACCAACCAGGGCCACCTGCCATCACCAACCAGGGCCACCTGCCAGTGCCAATAGTGTCACTTGCCAGTTTCAAACCAGTGTCACCTGCCAGTTCCAAACCAGTGTCACCTGCCAATGCCAACTAGTGTCACCTGTCGGTGCCATCTGGCAGTTCCACGTGCCTTCCAGTGGCAACCAGTGCCACCTGCCAGTGCCAGCCAGTTCCATCTGTTGCCAGCCTAACTCTTTCTGGTCAGCCCATACCCCTGATGTAACAGCGTTTCAATGGAGTTATTGACTGGGTGCTCCATTGTGGTGTTAGGGATAGGGGGTGAAAATGAGTGGCCTTACCCCGGGAGCTGAAAAAAAAAACTGGCTTTTAACTTTTTTAACTGGCTCCTAAATTCAAAGCAAATTTGTCAACCCCTGGTCAAAGAACTCTTTATTAACAAATATCAGAGATATATTAAATCTCAAAATATAAAACTTTCAGGTAACACTGTTCAATCACCTGACGGTACGGTTCTATAACTGTTGGTATATTTATTTGTCTGTGTCCTGAACTGTACATTTACAGAAACAGGATTTTTACCATGATGACTTACCAGGACCCCGTCCTGATGCTTTCCCTACTGCTTGCTACAAAACTGTGGCTAGCTGGGAGTGGTTACATAGGGCGATGTCCCTAAAGCCTTTTTTGACACTGGATGGCTATACCTTCAACCCAGTCGTAATGACTTACACACACAAGCTCTGCTTCTAGATACTCCACAGCTTAAAAATAAATGATGCCTGTAAAACAGGTGGCTCAGTTCCCCTTTATTGCAGGGCTACACGGGCCAGTAATTAACTGAGTGTGCAAGCATCCTTTCACTTACAGGCTTTTATTCCCCCCAAGTAGTTGAGCCACTGAGTAGATACACTTTCTACATTTTGTATCATTTACACCTTTTGTAAGTCATATTTTTTATTTTCACTTGACCTTGCGGTAACTAGTCAAGACACCCATTTTGTATAGGTCTTCAAACACAAGAGGTTTTTCCAGGCCTGTTAACTGTACTACACATTCACCAATTTCCTAAAGCACCCCAAAATAGAATATAAAAATTGACATATAATCTTTGCTTTCATAAGCAAAATACAGTCAGGTGCTATGTGGAAAAAATATGGAGTGACACAGCCTTGAAACAAATATACCATAATCGTGAGCTTCTGATATTCACAGCTCTTCAGGCAAAATATAACTTACCATCTTCAATGCACTTTTAATTGCAGCTGCATCACGCTGTTAAAGCGCAGAGTAAATCTTCACAATGGCACCTGCCCCCGACTCAGATTTTCAGTCTCATCAGGGATGCAGAGTCTTCTAATGCTATATTCTTACAGTCCTATCTGAAATAACATCCCTTAAGAGTGATGGAGCGCTGGGAAGAAGATATTGGTCAACTAGCGGGTGAGCAATGGGATGAAGCCTTTCAGTCAGTGGTGACGTGCTCACTGAATGTTGTGCAAAGGTGGACTCAATTGTACATATTAAGGATTTACTATACTTCCTAAAGATTACATACGAGTCTGCAGCATATGTGCTCAAGGTGTAAACGTGTCCACGGTGACCCAATTCATTTTTTGTGAAGGTGTCCAAAACTAAATTTTTACTGGGCGGGGGTGGACATAAAATTAAATCAGTATTCCAAGTGTCTATATCCCTAGACAAGAAAGCTTGCTTACTTTACATACTGGAGTAATATGGCTAGGAAACTTACACCAGAGACCATAATTAGAATCTTATTCCAGGCACAAAAATGGATTGTGGTACATTGGAAGTCCAAGCACCCTCCTGTTGTGGGAATGGGTTAAGAATGCAGGCAATATGTTGAAAATGGAGATCGGCGTATAACACGCACAGGCGTATAACACGCACATTCATTTTAAGAGGGAAGTTTCAGGAGAAAACTTAAATTTTTGTATTGGCGTATAACATGCACATGCTGTTTGCACCAGATTTTCATGGTGAAAAAGTGAGTGTTATACGCCAATGAATACAGTATATCTACACCAACACACGCTTTAATATGAGACTGTAGGCTCATTTGTTGGATGTCCTAGGGCATGCTCCCGTAGATCAGATGTACAGATTGTTTGGGCTCAAGGCCAGGTGAAGTTTTAATTTCCATGGGCAGTGCACTTTCATGGTGACAGTTATGGTATGTGACTGGATTTGATAAAGATGTTATTACATTGATGTGGTTTATCTGCATCGGTTATTTACTCCACTGTCAAGTATATTTACATTGAGTTTTGTATTTCTTTATAATGTTTGGCAATGCAAGCTGTTATATCTATAGAAAAACGCTTTTTGGATAAATCAAAAAAGTTGCTTTCAGGATGAAAAAAATTTAATACGCATTTACACTCACTCTGCAATGGCAGCAGGGGAGATTTCTTCAAGGTTTTCCATACTCCATTCTTCCAAGAACTCCAATATTGGTGAAGGCTGAGAGCCAACAGATATATAAGCCATTAAAGCAAGATTCTTTACAAGACCCACAGCATGACCCTAAAAAAATTAAATAAATCTGAATTAGGCACCCAGGGGATGAAAATTAGACCGTCTCATAGGAATGTTCTGGGGCGATTAATATTCGATAAAAAAAAAAAAAAAAAAAAAGAAGGAAAAGTATGTTTTTCATTCTACTGTGTTTAAAAATTCTAAAGTATATATGTTCACCTGTATTTGGAACATTAAGATTCAATTTTAATGAATTCAAAAAAAGCACACAAAGGCAATCACAAAGCTTAAAATTCTTCCCCCTCTACCCACCCTAGTAACACCTACTAGGTTTATTTTACACTTTAGACAAAAATAATTACAGACAAAAGAAAGAACATAATTTTTTTGTGCAAAATAAGTTACCTGATATATTGTACACAAATCGTAGTGAGAGACATTCTGACTTAAAGTTATAGCAAAAAATATATATACACACACAATATATACACATATACATATACATATATACACACACATACATATACACACACATACATATACACACACATACATATATATACATACATATACACACACTGCTGTGTGAGCCAATGAGAAGAGAAAAACCCAGCAGAGCCACTGCTCTCATGCACATCGCTGGATCAAGATTGGGTTCAGTCAAGTATAAAGGGGGGGGGGGGGGGGTTGAGGGGGGGGAAAGCTGCAGCCAAGTTTTTTACCCAAATGCATAGTCTGCATTAAAGGCAAAAACTAAGTCTTCAGAATCAAGTGGTTTAGGCAGCTATAGACTATAAAAAAAATGAGCATTGAGTAAAGAATAAAAATTCTTTATTGGAAGATAAGGTGGGTTATTACATGTGTCAAAATATGAGCTTGAATGGATATATACCCAGGCCAAATGCAGGAGGTAGCAAACATAAGGGTTATACACAGCATAGAATAATGACAATTGCATAAGAGGTCTGACGTGTTTCGACCCATGGTGTTTGGGGGTCTCTTCAGAGGATGCGTTTGCCAAGAAAAATTTAATTTATAATATATCAAATTTATTTAAAAACAAGATTATACGCAACAATGTCTGGCAACATGTTGCACATAACTGCCACTGCATTTGGAGAAACCCCTCGGTCAGAACCTCCTCACACAGCCATCAGATCATTCTGCACGCCCCCACGCCACAATGACACCCTGAGAGGACGAGGAGCCACTCAATGTGGCTTACAATGAGTCACACAAAAACAAATGCTCACCAGTGTATCCCAGAGGGGGTGGGGCCAAAACCTAAAGCAATTACCAGAGCGTTAGCTCATGGGCAAACCCATATCAATTATAGTTTATTCAATTTATATATTGAACGGTCAGACACTGTTACAGTGATCATATACTATGGTAGCTAAATATATAAAATATTACATGCATTCACTCACATTAGAAATTTGATGACTCATATAAATAAGCCAAAAATGGCCTTAACTTTCAACTTTAACAGTAGAGTGGTAAGTGATGACAAAAAATGGAGTGATAAAGTGTAGGGGAGAAAAACAAAACAAAACCTAGTGTTAAATTGGTTGTATAAAAAACAAATAATTAGTGAAAGGTCAATGAGTGTACGTGTTTTGTGTACATTGAAGTGAACATAAGCATGAAGGATGTGATAGCCAGAAACAAAAATTACATGGGGAATCCAAAGCTAATATGTCTATGGTGAAGACTGAGTGAATGTAAAAGAATTAAAAGCTAATGAAATTTAACTAAACACTTAAATGAGTGGCAAAGTAAAAATTAAACAGTTAATCATAACAGACATATTATAGGCTGTGCACAATAAATTCTAGTGGTATATTACACAGATGGTTACTCAATCCACCCAGAAGTGACCACATTGATCACTTAAGGGGAATTATTGGGAGGCAATACCTCCCAAATACAAAAAGATGAAAGCAAGGGGGAGTGAAATGATTTAGGCCAAAGTAAAAAGGGTAATATATGGTAATTTGAAATATACCACTAGACTGTATTGTGCGCAGCCTAGAATATGTCCGTTATATGATTAATGAGTAACTATTTTTTACTTTGCAATTCATATGCATTGGTTTTTACTGATATTGTTATGCTACATATTGTATAATCTTGCGAGTTTGTTTCCATTCCTCTCATTCAGCGCTTCCCCACCCGTATGATGAGGGTTGATCAAAATGTGATCCCCTCACACTTTTCTTGGACAGCCAGACTTTTTCCCTCAATCATAGGAGTAAGTTACAATTATTCATCCACAAATTTTTTTAAGTGCTTCGTTAAATTTCATTAGCTTATAATTATTTTACATCTTCACCATAGGCATATTAGCTTTGGATTTCCCATGTAATTTTCTTTTCTGGCTATCACATCCTTCATGCTTATGTTCACTTTAATGTGCACAAACCATACACACATCGACCTTTCACTATTTGGATTTTATCCCCTTCCCGCCGAGCATACGCAGATGTGCGTACTCTGCTTCCGGGGGTTATACCGGGATGATGCCCGCACCTGCAGGCATCATCCCGGTACGGTTTTTCTGAGCGGGCGATTGGCTATCCAGCCATAATAACCGATGAGGCTAAAAGCCGCTCGGCTGTTATGCCGGAGGAGTGAGAGGGGACGCCCCCCCCCCCCACCGCTCTTACCGGTGCTCCCGCTCAATCGGGAGCACCGATCTCACATCCGCCGCTTCCAGCGGCTAGGGAGGGACTGGAATGGCGCCGTAAGTGGCGTCATTCCAGTCTCCTAATTGTAAACACGGAAGCGACGTCATGACGTGATCAAATATTTATTTTTTTAAAACCATTAATTTAAAAATAAAATAAGAATTTTTTTTTTTAAAGCGCCCCGCCCGTCGCCGCAAGCTCGCGCAGCAAAGAAAACGCATACAGAAGTCGCGCCCGCATATGTAAACTGTGTTCAAATCATACATGTGAGGTATCGCCGTGATCGTCAGAGCAATTCAAGCACTAAACCTCCTCTATAACTCCAAACTGGTAACCGGAATTTTTTTAAAAGCGTCGCCTATTGAGATTTTTAGGTACCGTAGTTAGTCGACATTCCACGAGTGCATGCAATTATAAAGTGTGACATGTTTGGTATCTATTTACTCGGCGTAACATTATCTTTCACATTATGGAAAAAAAATGGGCTAATTTTATTGTTTAGTTTTTTAAAAATTCGTAAAAGTGTACCTTTCCCCAAAAAGTTGCATTTAAAACACCGCTGCGCAAATACCGCGTGACATAAAATATTGCAACAATCGCCGTTTTATTCTCGAGTCTCTGCTAAAAAAATATATATAATGTTTGGGGGTTCCAAGTAATTTTCTAGCAAAAAATATGGATTTTAGCTTGTAAACACCAAATGTCAAAAAAAGGCTTAGTCATGAAAGGGTTATACAACCACTTTAACATTAGGTTTTTGTTTTTTCTGCCCTACACTTTCACATTTTCTGTGTCATCACTTACCACTCTACCGTAAAAGTTGAAAGTTACGGCCACTTTTGGCTTATTTACATCAGTCATCAAATTTATTATGCATGTAGTATTTTATATATTTAATTACCATAGTATATGATAGATCACTGTAACAGTGTCTGACTGTTCAATATATAAATTGAATAAACTATAATGGATATGGGTTTGCCCATGAACTAACACTCTGGTAATTGCTGTGGGTTCTGGCCCCGTCCCCCTCTGGGACGCTTTGATGAGGGGCATTTGTTTATGTGCGACTCCTTGTAAGCCGCATTGAGTCTCTCTGTGTCATTGGGGCGTGGGGGCACGCAGAATGATCTGATGGCTGTGTGGGGACGTTCTGACCAAGGGGTATCTCCAATTGCAATGGTAATTATGTGCAACGTGTTACCAAACATTTTTGCATACATTATATCTTGTTTTTAAATAAAAGCGATATATTATGAATTTTCTTTTTCTTGGCAAACTCATCCTCTGAAGAGACCCCAAACACCATGGGTCGAAACGCCAGGAACTGTTATGCAATAGTCATTATATGCTGTGTATAACCCTTATGTTTGCTACCTCCTGTATTTGGCATGGGTATAGCCCCATTCAAGCTCATATTTTGACACTCATGTAATAACCCACCTTATCTTCCAATAAAAAATTATTGTTCTTTATTCAAAGGTTATTTTCCTCATTTATATATAGCTGCCTAAAAACCGCCCTGGGGAACAGTTTCCATTTATTCTGACTTGTAAATGGAAAAGCCCCATTACTCCAGATTTAAAGCAGTTCCAGTATGTAGCTAGCTTTTAGTTCCATAGTTAGCAAGGATGAATAAAGACACCAGCTCAACATACTATATCATTTATATTTACATAGATATACAATAGGATTTTTACAGCTTACCTGTAAAATCCTTTTCTTTGATGTACATCATGGGACACAGAGCCATAGTAATAACTATGTGGGTTATATCGGACCATCAGGCGCTGGACACTGGCACGCCCCTTAAGGCGTGAACTTCCCCCATATAACCCCTCCGACTACTTTGAGTGCTCAGTTTTGTAGCCAAGCAATCAATATAAGAAGGGAGGGACCTGTGTGTCCCCTGATGTACATCAAAGAAAAGGATTTTACAGGTTAGCTGTTATAAAAATCCCATTTAATTTTCTTACATCAGGGGACACAGCCATAATCATAACTATGTGGGATGTCACACAGCAATGGCAACTGAAGGGGGGGGGGGGGGGGGGTTAGACAGTCAAGAAAACAGGAGGCCTGCATTATATGCTGTGCCCAAAGGCAATATCTTCATGTCCTTTAATATCGATTTGATAAAATCGGATAAATGTCTGAACCGAAGACCAAAGTTTCGGTCTTACAGATCTGAGCCATAGAGGCCTGATGATGCACCACCAAAGAGGCACTAATCGCCCTGGATGAGTGTGCTCTTAATGTGAGAAGGAAGAATTTTCTTCTTTAAAGCGGGAGTCCGCCGGGAGTCCGCGTTTTTTTTTTTTTTTTTTTTAAAGCCAGCAGCTACAAATACTGCAGCTGCTGACTTTTAAAATATTGACACTTACCTGTCCAGCACGCCCGCGATGTCGGCACCCGAAGCCGATCTCTCGATCGTCTCTCGGGTGCTGCCGCCACCATCTTGGGTATGGGAATCAGGAAGTGGAGCCTTTCGGCTTCATTTCCCGGTTCCCTACTGCGCATGCGCGAGTCGCGCTGCTCAATAAGGATGAACCCGCTGCCTCTGGGAACTGTGCGTTTCCCAGCAGGCAGCGGTGGGACTTTCGGAAAGGGGCGTAATCTACGCCCCTTTCCGCAGAGAGCTATCCCGGAAGTGGGTGCAGATACCTGTACTGTACAGGTACCTGCACCCCCCCTCCCCCCTGAAAGGTGCCAATTGTGGCGCCGGAGGGGGGGGGGGAGGGTTTCCGATGAGCGGAAGGTCCACTTTAGGGTGGATCTCCGCTTTAAGCTGAAGCTTGATCAATCACTTGACAAATCTATTCGGAAAATCTTGCAAGATCTTACCTTGTGGAGTTTCAATGATCAGGAGAACAGTGAATCAGCCCAGAACTACATAGGAGAATCTTGTCCATTATCTCAGTGCGGTTGGGATCATAGTCACCAAAAAAACAATTGGTAACACTACACCGTGAAGGACTGAACTCCTGCAGTGCCCACAAGGTCCCCCTTCTCAAAAATGTACAGGCCCATCTGAAGTTTGCTAATGAACGTCTGAATGATTCAGAGGCGAACTGGCTGAAAGTGTTTTGGTCAGATGAGACTACAATCGAGCTCTTTTGCATCAACGCAACTCGCCGTGTTTGGAGGAGGAGCGCTGCTTATGACTCCAATAAACATGTCAAACCTACCGTCAAACATGGAGGTGGAAACATGGAGGTGGTGTTTTGGGGGTATTTTTCTGATAAGGGGACAGAACAACTTCACTGCATCAAAACAGATGGACAGGGCCATGTACCATCAAATCTTGGGTGAGAACCTCCTTCCATCAGCCAGGGCATTGAAAATGGGTCGTGGATGGGTATCCCAGCATGACTGTGACCCAAACGCACACAGCCAAGGCAACAAAGGAGTGGCTCAAGAAGCACATTAAAGTCGTAGAGTGGCCTAGCCAGTCTCCACACCTTAATTCCATATAAAATATGTAGAGGGAACTGAAGGCTCAAGTTGCCAATCATCAGCCTTGAAACCTTACTGACTTGGAGGGAATCTGCAAAGAGGAGTGGGACAAAATCCCTCCTGAGATATGTACAAACCTAGTGGCCAACTACAAGCAGCATCTGACCTCTGATTGCCAACAAGGGTTTTGCCACCAAGTCATGTTTTGCAATGGGGTCAAATACTTATTTCAGCCATTAAAAACGCAAATCAATTTATAACTTTAGAAATGCACTTTTCTGTTTATTGTTATTCTCTCTTTCACTGTTAAAATAAGCCTACCATTAAAATTATATAGTCTGATCACTTTGACAGTGGGCAAACTTACAAAATCGGCAGGGGATCAAATACTTTTTCCTTCACTGTGTGCGATATATTATATACACACACATGCACGATTAAGTCAATACCATTCCCATATCCCTGTATATCAGGGGTTTCAAACTGGCAGCCCACCAGCTGTTGCAAAACTACAAATCCCATGAGGCATTGCAAGGCTGACAGTTACAAGCATAACTCCCAAAGGCAGAGGCATGATGGGACTTTGAGTTCCGCAACAGCTGGAGGGCCACTAGTTTGAGATCCCTGCTGTATATTGCGTTTACCAAGGTGCCCATCTAAGTTTTTTTTTTTAAAACGTCTACATTCTTCGCTGACCCCACCAACTGTGAATGGCCAATACCATAAATTCACAGGTTGCCTATTTTTTTGGCAGGACGGAAAGTCTGAAAAAGGGTGTAAAAGGAGATTAAATGGTGACATTTTATTAATAAAAACAAAAACTTCGAAAAAAATTGATTTTTCCATAGCCACAAAGGATATGACGCCCCTTTGTTTGCACTAAGTATTGGTTTTACCTCAGGAGTCTCTGCAGGGCATACCATTCCCCATAAGGTGTTATGTAACTGTCTCGGTTTGGCAAGTTTTCCATCTCTGCCAATAGGGGAGTTTAATCTCCGCAGGTGCGAAAGAGTTGATGCAAACGTCAATCTGTTCAAGACCTTAAGGAGAAAGATAAAAGGAATGAATTGTGCACATAAAAAGGAACTCAAATGGTTAAAAAAATAAAATAAAATTCATCGAGTATTAAACAGGAATATATAAAGATTTATTGTGACAATGGGTTGTGTGATTCATTATGCAAATTAAAATTCGCTTAAAAAAGTGTGGCCAAAGCTTTCTAGTCAAACTTCTCTTGTGGGTCACAGGTCTACACTTCCTTTTGCACTCCCGAGATCTAAATCTGACTGACAGCAGGCTATTGCATGCTATCAGCTGATGTGAGAGCCTTTCCACCCAGCTGCCTGACAGCTGGCTCTGTCTCTCAACACGAATCAGAAAGCTCAATAAGCTGCACCCACCCCCCCCCCCCTTCCCAGCACTCTAGTGAGCAAAGGAGGAGCAGAGCTGAAAGCAACGCTCTCTGCTCTGAGCAGACCAAAAACTGAGTGAGCAGCAGGCTTTAGAGCCCACATGGGACAGCTGCAACAAAACACCAAAGCAAGTATGTGCGTTTGGGTAAATAAATCTCCTCTTTAAGGGCACTTGCTTAGACTTCAATGCACAATAAAGCACCCACTGCTTCAACATGTTTTGATGTGTTCATGATGCTTCAATGATGCCTCATGGAAGCTTGACAAATGCCGTGTGTTTATTTTTGTTTTCAATCTTTTGATTTAAAGTATAAAAAAAAAAAAAAGTTCACAGTATAAGCAGATATCAATGTCAAATTCCAAAAGTTGAGGATCCTCCGCTGTATAAAGTACATGCAAAAACCAGAGTAAAAGAAAAAAAAAAAAAACAGGGAGGTGTAAACCAATAACTTTACAGTTATGATGACATACATTTTCAGTGAAGACTGCCCCATATATCTGGATATGTGCCTCAGCGTGACAGACTGGCCCCTCCCATAAGGGTCTGTCGTCACATTGAGGCATGCATCCAGAGCTTTCTGTGCCAATACTGTTCGATTGTCAAATGCCCGCACTGAGAACGAAATGCTTTACAGTTTGGTGGACTCTATGCACCAAGAAAAGGTGAGCGTTTTTAAATTCTAGTATTTAATGAACCAGTAGTTTACAAACAAAGCACTATATCCAGCTTTTCTCCATTTGCAATTTTTTTGGGTGAATGGAGACCAAGTGTAAGAAAAGGAGGATTCTAATCTCAAGATTGCCAGCAAAGGAGTGAAACAGCACAACAGATGCCCAGAGGGACAAGAGCGTAAATGTGTAATTTTATATATATATATATATATATATATATATATATATATATATATATATATATATATATATATATATATATATATATATATATATATATATATAAACACATACATACACACACACATATACACAAATATAATATATATATATATATATATATATATATATATATATATATATATATATATATACATACATACATATACATATATATATATACACACACACACACATACATCATTGGTTGGCCTTCTCCCCCAGGTGAGGGCACATTGGATGGGGAGGGGATTATCACCAATGCATGTGGATGATTGAAGCACATAGTGGTGAACACTAATTAACCACTAGAGATCCGCGCTATAGCCGAATGACGGCTACAGCGTGGACCTGCTTTGCTGGGACTACGTCTATTGACGCGCTATTGGCGCACTCTGATCAGCGAGTCTATGAGACTCCGTGCCCATCAGTGCCCATCAGTGCAGCCCAGTGCCGCTTATCAGTGCCGCCTCATCAGCGCATTTCAATGAAGGAGAAAAATGACCTGTTTGCAAAATTTTATAACTATGAAACATGATTATTTTTTTGCATCTTTTGTTTGTTTAGCAAAAAACTCCCAGCTGTAATTAAATACCACCAAAAGAAAGCTCTATTTGTGGGAAAAAAAATGATAAAAATTTCATTTGGGTACAGTGTTACATGGCCGTGCAATTGTCATTCAAAGTGCATCAGCGCTGAAAGCTGAAAATTGGTCTAGGCAGGAGGGGGGGTTTAAGTGCCTAGTAAGCAAGTGTTAAAGAAGCAGTAGTTTGGATCTGTGAGCATATGCTTGTATTGAAAGATTGAGTACATGCAAGCAAATTCATACTAAAGGACACCTTTATGGACTGATTTATTGTTGGGTCTTGTCAGAGTTGCATTTTTTTGGATTTGAAGAGTCTGGAAAAATTGCCATGCAAGTAGATTTAAAAAGGTATACCAACAAATATTTAGGAGTGTGGCACCATTTTTTTTTATTATAATTTTGCACATTGATAATGTTTGAGTGTGTATAGGTGGGAGCAATCCTTTTAGTAGAAATTGTTAGATTTTAGTTATATAGCACTTATTAGCACAACATAGCAGCACGTAAGGACACAATTAACCACTTCAGCCTCGGACCATTTTGCTGGTCAAAGACCAGACCACTTTTTGCGATTCGGCACTGCGTCGCTTTAACTGAATTGTGCGGTCATGCGACCTGGTTCCCAAATAAAATTGGCGTCTTTTTTTCCCACAAATAGAGCTTTTTGGTGGTATGTGATCACCCCTGCGGTTTTTATTTTTTGCGCTATAAAAATAGAGCGAAATTTTGAAAAAAAAAAACGCATTTTTTACTTTGTTATAATAAATATCCCCCAAAAATATATAAAAAAAAATTGTTTCCCCCAGTTTAGGCCAATACGTATTCTTATACAGATTTTTAGTAAAAAAAAAAAAAAATAAAAAATAAAAAATCGCAATAAGTGATTGACTGGTTTGCGCAAAAGTTATAGCGTTTACAAAATAGCGGATAGTTTTATGGCATTTTTTACGTTTTTATAAATTTTTCTTTTTTTTACTAGTAATGGCGACGATCAGCGATTTTTATTGTGACTGCGACATTATGGCGGACACATTGGACATTTTTGGGACCATTGTCATTTATACAGCAATCACTGCTATATAAATGCAGTGATTCCTGTGTAAATGACACTGGCAGTGAAGGGGTTAACCAGTGGGTGGCAGTGTAGGGGTTAAGTGTTCCTAGGGGCGTGTTACTAACTGTGGGGGGCTGGGCTTTCATTTAGTGAACACTGATCTTTGCTCCAATCACATGGAGCAGAGATCAGCATCACTAGTTGCTAGGCAGAATGGGGAAATGCTGTTTACAATGGCATTTCTCCGTTCAGCCGGCCCGTGAGACGATCACGGGTATGCCTGCTGCGATAGAGTCCACGGGACCCACAACCGGACTCACGGGGGTTCCGACTGGCGATGACAGAGCGACATTAAAGATTGGACGTACCTGTACGCCAATATGCCTGCCCGTGCTATTCTGCCGACGTACATCAGCGTGCGCAGGTCGGGAACCGGTTAACCAACACCAGCAAATGATATGGCTGCCAAAATCATCACTGACTGTGGAAACTTCGCACTGGACCTCATGCAACTTGGATTCTGAGCCTCTCCACTCTACAGACTCAGACCTTGATTTCCAAACAAAATGCAAAATTTACTTTCATCCGAAAAGAGGACCACCGAGTAACAGTCCAGTCTTTTCTTCTTAGCCCAAGTAAGATGCTTCTGAGGGGGGGGCATGAGTGAAGACATATTATTGATGTGCTCCTAGCTTTCCCCGACTTGCTTTGGCTATTAAACGAATCCTAATCTCGGCTACAACGGCACGATACCCAGCAAGAGACTCCAAATCAGATCGTCAACCCGCACAAACCAGTTTTTAAATTAAGGACAGGAAAAAGAAGAATTGCTCCTGCGCTAGTGAAGGCGTTGTTAATGTGAAGTTGTAGTACTATTTAAAACAATAAAACTGGAAAAAATGACCGCACGTGTCCAGTTGCCTAGCCAGTTGCCGACCGCCGCACGACGATGTACGTCAGCAGATTGGCACGGGCAGTCATATTGGCGTACCTGTACGTCCATGCCTGCCCACAGGTGAGGGGCCCGATCGCCCGGTGCCTGCGGCAGTCAGAATCCATGGGGAGCCATCGGTGGATGAGGGGGGAGGCCATTCATTCATGGCCACCCCCCTCACGATCACTCCTGATGAATAGAATGCTTCCTCTGCTCCTGTAATGTAAACAGGAGCAGCGGAAGTGATGTAATCTCTCCTAATGACTGTCTTATTTCCGTTCTGGTGCCGAGGAGAGAAGACATATGTGAGTTGCACCAACACTACACAGTACAGTAGAACACGCAGGCACACTTTACACCCCCCCGATCACCCCCTTGCACCCCCTGACACAGTGACACCAATTTCATTTTTTTTTTTGTTTTTATCGATTCCATTGGTGTAATTTGTGATTGCAATAACAGTTAGGGCAGTCGGGGTTAGCCCCCTTTAGGTCTAGGGTACCCCCCTAATAAAGGTTTAACCCTGTGATCACCCCCCGTCACCAGTATCACCAATTGATCGTTTTTCTGATTGTTGTATTAGTGTCGCAGGTGACGCTAGCTAGGCGGGTAGGTATTTAGGTTTGTCAAAGCTTTTTATAGTGTCAGGTACCCCCATATACTAACCAATAAAGGTAGTAGTAATTTACCCATCCCCCATTCCCCCTAGTTAACATTTTCACCAGTGATCACCGTATAACTGTTACGGGTGATGCTGGTTAGTTTTTTTTCTATATAGTGTCAGGGTATCCGCCGCTTATTACCCAATAAAGGTTATACCCCCTTAAGTTAGGTTTTAGGGTCTGCATCGCCCCAAGCAGCGGCAGGATACCACTAACACCCATGCACACGGCATACACCTCCCTTAGTGGTATAGTATATGAACGGATCAATATCTGATCAGATATATACTAGCGTCCCCAGCAGTTTAGGGTTCCCAAAAACGCAGTATCTTAGTGGGATCCGCCCAGATACCTGCTAGCACCTGCGTTTTGCCCCTCCACCCAGCCCACCCAAGTGCAGAATCAATCGATCACTGTCACTTACAAAACACTAAACACATAACTGCAGCGTTCGCATAGTCAGGCCTGATCCCTGCGATCGCCAAGTTTTTATTTGGTAGCGTTTTGATACAGTCGCTAACAGTCAGGAAGGAGCTTTTTTACCTGTGAATCTCACTAGTTGTACCACTAAATTTAGAGCCCAAAATGGCAAATCGAAGGTACACTAGTGAAGAGGCCTACACATTTCTGAGCATGACGGATAGTGAAGAGGAAGTCACTTATCTGTCAGATTCAGGCTCAGGATACAATCCTGTAGACAGCGGTTCCATGACATATGGCAGGGACCACAACTCCGTTGTCAGAGCTAAGGTCAGGCATACCAGACCCCGATCTTCTGTTGAGGTGCAAGAACCGCAGGTCCCTCGTATGGAGCAGAGAAGTACTAGTGCCGCTATTCCTTCTGGTGAACTGGCAAGCACCAGCAGCTTAGTACACCCTGGTCATACATCCAGCATCAACACACATCCATACATTAACACTTGGTGACATGGCAAGTCCCATAAGTGAAGTTCAAGCTGGCGAGGTGGCAAGCACAAGTAGTGTCCCGCTGCCACCAAGAAGACAAAGACAGGCCCACCGTGCCCTTCCTGCTGCATTCACCAATCCTAATTGGGAACCTACCACTTCTGCAGCACCCGTACTTCCCCCATTCACTGGCCAAGATCTCTATAGATCTATTGTCGACCAAAGCAATTTGTACGCTGGTCAACACATCGCTATTCCCCAGTCCTCCTTACAAGAGATTGGAGACCAATTACGGCCTCTGAATTTAAGACCTTTCTGGGGCCTTTCCCTCAACATAGGTATAACTAAAAAAGAGTGAGTGCGGTCATATTGGTCCACTGACCCAATTCACCATATGCCTATGTTCTCTGCTTCCATGGCCATGGTAAGATACGAGCAGATTTTGCGGTTTATGCACTTCAATGACAATGAACTTTCGTCGTCCTCGTGGAGACCCTGAATACTACCGACTCTACAAAATTCAGCCCATTGTAAACCACTTCAACCAACATTTTGCAGACTTGTTTACTCCATCAAGTTGTCTGCGTTGATGAGTCCCTGATTAAGTTTTCTGTCCGCTTGTCATTCAAACAATAACTTCCCAGCAAGCTCGCCAGATACGGGGTCAAGATGTATAAGCCCTGACAGGGCCACAGCCTATACATGTAGTTTTATAGTTTATGAGGGCAAAGATAGTCACGTAGAGCCGCAGAACTGCCCATATTACATAGGGAGCGCTGGCAAGATTGTGTGGGACTTGGCGTCACCCTTATTCGGAAAGGGGTACCATTTGTATGTGGGCAATTATACGAGCGTGCCACTTAAGTCACTTGTTTGATCAACAGATTGGCGCATGTGGCACCATACGTTCTAATAGACGGGGCTTTCCTTAGCGGATTGTAGATCCCTGTCTTAGGCTGGGGAAGAGAGCCTGCTTGCAGTGTAATAACTTGCTCACTATGAAGCGTAGGGATAAGAATGTTTTCGTTCTTACCTCCCTTCCTGCAAACACGACGGTCCAAATTACTACGGTGTCTGGTGTTGTGGAGAAACCCAGTGTCCACGAATATAACCAAAATATGGGAGGGGTGGACCTAAACGACCTGTTGTTGGCGCCGTACCTAGTTGTCCGTAAGGCCAGGCGCTGCTACAAAAAAAAGTGTCCACTTTGCTGAATGCTCATGTGCTATACAGGGCTTCAGGATGGACTGGATCCTTCCTTAAATTCCAGGAAGAGATAGTCAAAGCCCTTCTGTTTCCAGAGGGTGCTCCACCTCACCTACCCCAACCACATGCAGTAAGCCAGCTGCATGAGAGGCATTTTCCTTATGTCCTCCCGCGTACCCCTACCCAATGAGCCCCCCCCAAAGAAAATGTTGTGTCTGCACAAAGTGCGGCTATAGGCGTGACACCCGTTATTGTCCCCGCTGTCCTGACAATCCTGGTCTTTGCATTGGTGAATGTTTTGAACACTACCATATACTAGTTGAGTTTTAGCGTAGGGTACAGCATTGCATAGACTAAGCACACTTTCACAGGGTCTCCCAAGATGCAATCGCATTTTCAGAGACCCAAACCGCTGGAAACATAAGTTATAACCGTTACAGTTACATTAAAAAAAGGTAAAAAATAAATAAAAATTGTCGTTTTATTATTCTCTCTATTCTGCACTTTTTTACTGTATTCTTTTCTGCAATGTTTTGCGTTTTATTGTTAACCATTTTTTGTTTTCAGGTATGCAAATAAGCTTCAGTGCGGATTTATCTTCACAGCATCAACGTTTGCTCCCAGGATACATAAAGCCATGACTCCAGCACTGTCTGAGGTAATTTCACCACTAGTCAAAAAAAAAAAAAAGAGCATATATGCCGAAAGCATGGGGGCAGCAGAGCGATTTCCTCCTACCTTTTGCAGGAATATAAATATATATATATATATATATATACACACACACACACACATACACACACACACATATATATATATATATATATATAAATAAGGGTAATAGCTGTGGGGGATGAGCTAATGGAGAGAATAGTGAAGTTGTTAGATGGAGGCAGGATAGGCTTCTCTGAAGAGGAAAGTTTTCAGGGATCGCCTAAAAGTGGATACATTTGGAGACATTCTGACAGAGTGGAGTAGTGAGTTCCAGAGGATGGACGAGGCTCGGGAGAAGTCCTGTAGGCGGATATGGGAGGAGGTGATGAGGGAGCTAGAGAGCAGGAGGTCCTGGGAGGAACGAATTGGGCGATTAGGTTGGTATTTTGAGACTAAGCTAGTGATGTAGCTGGGGGCAGAGTTGTGGATGGCTTTGTAAGTAAGTGTTAGCATTTTGAATTTAAATTTGTTGGGCAAGTGGCAGCCAATGGAGGGATTGGCAGAGAGGGGTAGCAGACACTGTGCGGTTTGTAAGGTGTATGAGTCTGGCAGCAGCATTCATGATGGACTAAGGGGGGATAGTCTATTTAAAGGTGAACCAATGAGGAGGGAGTTGCAGTAGTCAATGCGAGAGATAACCAGGGAGTCAATCAGGAGCTTTGTGGTTTCATTGGTTCGAAAGGGACGTAGTTTAGAGATGTTGCGGAGGTCGAGACGGCAAGCTTTAGAAAGTGATTGTATGTGGGGCTGAAAGGAGAGTTCAGAGTCCAGGACAATACCCAGCACCCTGACATGTGGGGACGGGTGGATGGTTGTGCCATTGCTCTCGAAAATATAAAAATAAAAATATAATATAATATAATATATATCTCAGGTTGCGCTAAAGGTTTTTTACTCTTATTTGCTTTGCAGGTATAGCAAGTCTTACTGTTATACTGTAATGTTACTTTGTTTTATTGTTAAGCATCATTTGCTTAGCAGGTACGTCATTTGGCTGCAGCGGATTTCGACAGCAACAGCGTTTGCTCCTACGATACAAAAAGCCGTAACTCCAGCACTGTCTGCGATGATTTCACCACTACAGTTACAAAAAAAAAGTCTGTACTGGTATGTTGCTGGACTTTGAGTGGTTATACCAGAATGCTACCTGCAGGTTTAGGCATCATTCTTTTCAGCCAATGGTCAGCTTTCATGTAAAAGCAATCCTAGCGGCTAATTGGCCTCTAGACTGCTTTTACAAGCAGCGGGAGGGAATGTCGTCGTCGCCGCCCCCCCCCCCCCCCATGGTTTTCTCAGGCTCTCCTGTCCCAACAGGGAACCCAAGAATGCAGCCGGTGGTTCCGTCAGTTGACCATAGAGCTGATCAGAGACCAGAATGGCTCCAGTCATCTATATGGCCTAAGAAACCGGAAGCTACGATCATTTCAAGATTTTGCCGGATGTAAACTGCGCCATTGGTAAAGCATTTTATCACAGCGATTTTGGTGTGGTCAGATGCTTTGAGGGCAGAGGAAAGATCTAGGGTCTAATAGACCCTAATTTTATTTCTTTTTTTAAAAAGAGTACCTGTTGCAATCATAGGGGACATTTACATTCCCTGAGATAATAAAAATATATAAAATGAAAGGAACAGTTTACATTGCTTTTTTTTTTTTAAAAGCACCCCTGCCCCCGCACAAAGGCGAACGAAAATCGGTCTGGTGTCATATGTATATAACAATTGCACCATGAATGTGAGGCATCAGCATGAAGGTCAGATCGAGGGCACTCATTTTAGCAGTAGACTTCCTCTGTAAATCTAAAGTGGTAACCTGTAAAGGCTTTTAAAGGCTTTTAAAAATCGAATTTGTCGCTGCTGCACGCTTCTGCGCAATTTTAAAGCATATTGTGTTTGGTATCCATGTACTCGGACTAAGATACTTTTTTATTTCAAACATTTGGGCAATATAGCGTTTTTTATTGCATTAAAATAAAACGTGTTTTTCCCCAAAAAAGCATTTGAAAAAATAAATTGAAATGAAACCCACCATTTTAATCTGTAGGGCCTTTTTTTTTTTTTTTTTTTAACACAAACATCAAACATACACATAATATTTGGGGGTTCAAAGTAATTTTCTTGCAAAAAAAATTTTCTTCATGTAAACAAACAGTCAAAAGGCTGTCTTCAAGTGGTTAGAAGAGGGGGTGATGTGTGACATAAGCTTCTAAATGTTGTGCATAAAATGCCAGGATAGTTCAAACACAAACCCCCCCCCCCCCAAATGACCCCATTTAGGAAAGTAGACACCCCAAGATATTTGCTGAGAGGCATGTTGAGTCAATGGAATATTTTATATTTTGATACAAGTTGCGGGGAAAAATATTTTTTTTTATTTTGCATAAAGTTGTCACTAAAAGATATATTGCTCAAACATGCCATGGGCATATGTAAAAATTACACCCCAAAATACATTGTTGCTTCTCCTGAGTACGGGGATACTACATGTGAGACTTTTTGGGAGCCTAACCGTGTATGGGACCCCAAAAACCAAGCACCAGGATTTCGAAGGGTGTAAATTTTTAATTTCACTCCTCACTGCCTATCCCAGTTTTGGAGGCTATGGAATGCCCAGATAGCACAAAACAACCCAAATTACCCCATTTTGGAAAGTAGACACCCCAAGCTATTTGCTGAGAGGTATGTTGAGTATTTTGCAGACCTTGCCTTTTGTCACAGTTTTGAAAAAAAAGGGGGGGAAAAAAAAAAAAGGGAAAAAACAAAACAAAAAACAAAACAAAAACACATTTACTTCTTCATTTTCAAAAACAAAGGAGAGCTGCAAAATACACAGTGACTCTCAGCAAATAGCTTGGGGTGTCAACTTTCCAAAACTGGGTCATTTTGGGGGGTGCCATCTTGGCATTTTATGGCCTTCGAAACCGATAGGTAGTGGCGCGCGAAATCAAAAATTTACGCCCTTAGAAATCCTGATGGTGGTGCTTGTTTTTTGGGGCTCCGTACGTGGCTAGGTTCCCAAAAAGTCCCACACGTGGCATTTCCATACTCGGGGAAAGCAGAATAATATATTTTGGGGTGTAATTTCACATATGCCCATGTATGTTTGAGCAATATATCATTTAGTGACAAATTTGTGCAAAAAAAAAAAAAAAAAAGTCCCATTTTTGCCACAAGTTACAGGAAAATTACATTTTTAAAACAGCTTACCTGTAAAATCTTTTATTTGATGTACATCAGGGGACACAGAGCAATAGTAATAACTACGTGGGTTAAAGCGGACCATCAGGTGCTGGACACTGGCACACCCCTTAAGGCCTGAACTTCCCCCTTATAACCCCCCTCATTGCTGGGAGTCCTCAGTTTTTTCATCAGGGGACACAGAGCCATAGTAATAACTATGTGGAATGTCCCATAGCAATGGCAACTGAAAAAGGGGGGGGGGGGGGGACAGGAGGCCAGAGGACTCATACTGCAGCCTGCAGTATATGCTGGGCAATATCCTCATGACCTTTAATATTGATTTGATAAAATCGGATAAACGTCTGCACCAAAGACCAAGTTGTGGTCTTACAGAACTGAGCCAGAGAGGCCTGATGATGCACCACCCAAGAGGCACTAATCACCCTGGATGAGTGTGCTCTAAATCTGAGAAGAATCATTTTCTTCTTTAAGCTGAAGCTCGAACAACCACTTGACAAATCCATATGGAAAATAGTGGATCCTGACCCTGCCTGTGAATATCTTGGACCCTCTGGCAGAACAAAACCTGTGTTCCATGAACCTGAGCGGTCACCTTTAAATAGGTTCTGATTGCTCTTATTATATCAAGAGGCTGTAGTGCTTTCTCTTCCCCAGATTAAGGCTTCTGGGGAGAAAGAAGGAAGAATATCTTAGTTTAAATGAAACCCTGTTACTACTTTTGGTAAGGATTCAGGATGAGGACATAAAACCACCTCATCCTTCTGCATGATGAAATATGGCTCTTATAAGACAGAGCCGTTAGTTCTAGGGATGTACCAAAATTTCGGCTGCCGAAACATATCGGCCGAAAATGGCCTTTTCGGCACTTTGCCGGAAGAGAATTCTTGCCGATAATGGCACCGAAAATCGCGAATTCGCAGTAGCGGTGGTAGAAACTTCGGATGACATCACTCGTTCTGTGGGCGGCTTGCACGTTCCTCGCGGAGAAGACGCTGCACTCGTAAGCACGTTCCCTGCTGAGACGCTGATACCTTCCCCGCGGACGCTCCTCGTGCTTGTGAGAGACGCTGCCGCGACCCAAGAGACGCGACCCGAGAGACGGCTTCATAGAGGGCTGCACATAGCATACTGAAGTACAAGAGTGGGCACTGTCCCTCCTGGATGGCTACCATTACTACTATTCGCTGGTGAGCAATGCATTGCCTATTTGCCTCAAACTGCAAAACAATCCAACTTATTTATTTTACTATACTACTGAAACTGTCATAGCAGTCAAACAACATGTATTACCGGTACTTACGCTTTTGTGCCATGCAGTATGGTATTAAATATGTCTGTCTGCACTACAGTACATCTGACGTAGCAAAAAAAATAAATGTTATATAAAACTGATTTGAAATGGAATGGCATGCTATTTATTCTGTAGTACTAGTATACTATAAAATGTATGCCCTTGTCATTGAATTTGTCATTTTGGTATAGTATAGCACACCGACATGACAGCAAGCACATGATTTTTTTAAAACATGACAGTACGCAATATAATATATTATATTTAATAACTATATATTACATATTTTATTGTGTACTGTCATGTTTCAACAAATCATGTATAACTTAGTTAATAAATACTACGCTGACAAATGCAATGACAACAAGCGCATGAAGTTATAGTATATTATACTGCAGAATAGCTCAAAAAAATTAAATATAGCATGCAATTGCAATTTGCATGCAAGCAATCCATTCCATTTGCAATAAAATTTAATCAGTGCAATTATATTATCTTTTTGGTACAAGTCAGATGTACTGCAGTGCAGACATTAACTACCTTGCATGGCAAGAGCTGCAGCGTTTAAAAAAAAAAAAAAAGTGATTGTTATTTTTTTAAAGCCGCCTCCTGGGGTTTAGCTTTTAACTTGATTT
The DNA here is from genome assembly GCF_037356315.1 of Lithobates pipiens. NCBI lineage: Eukaryota > Metazoa > Chordata > Amphibia > Anura > Ranidae > Lithobates > Lithobates pipiens. The sequence continues at coordinate 153,498,739 of NW_027507718.1, forward strand.
TGTCTTTTTTTTCTTTTCCCCCTCAGATTTCACTCCTACTATAGATCATTCTATGCTATTCTGCGCTACCAGCAAAGGTGGACCATGTCTGCAGTGTGGAAATATTTTAAAGTTTATGATAAAGACCCCAAATTTGCAATCTGTAGTCTTTGCTCAGCAGAAATTTCAAGAGGGGGTACAGTGCCAAGGCATTTTTCAACAACAGGTTTGATACAGCACCTGAAAACACGACATCCAGTTCAGCATTCAGATTACAAGAAAACAGTGCCACTTCCAAAAAGTGACTTGAGCTTAACACCATCTGTGGCCACGGTCTTTGAAAAGGTTAAAAAATTTGCAAGTGACAGTCCTAAAGCTCGTGCCATAACAGATAAAATTATGGAATTTATTGCATTAGACGACCAGCCATTCTCTGTTGTGGAGGACATTGGATTCTGTAGGCTCATGCAACATATTGAGCCGCGTTACTCACTACCAAGCAGACGCTACTTTGCAGATACCGGTCTACCTGAATTGTTTTGCAGTGTTAGAAAACAAGTTCAAGAGCTCATGACTACCGACATCATAGCAATTAGTTTTACTACCGACATTTGGAGTTCAGACGTCAGTCCAACGAGCATGCTTAGCCTGACAGCGCAGTGGATAGATGACAAATTTCAATTGCAAAACATCCTACTTAACGCACGTGAGTTTGTTGGATCACATACTGCAGCAGCAATAGCTGACACTTTAAAATCCATGCTTGACACTTGGCACATTGAGAAGTCTAAAGTGCATTTGATTGTTCGAGATAATGCGCGGAACATGGCAAAGGCAATGGAGGACAGTGAACTTAAAAGCATACCGTGTATGACACACACGCTGCAATTGGCTGTGAATGAAGGCTTGCTGAGTCAGCGCACCATATCTGATATTGTATCAAAAGGAAGAAAAAAAATTGTGGGTCAATTTAAGCATTCTCCGCTTGCTTATTCCAGATTACAAGCTATGCCGATACAGTTTGGAATGCCACCGAAACGACTGCAGCAAGATGTAGCCACTCGTTGGAACAGCACCTACTATATGCTGCAAAGTCTTTTTGAACAAAAGTGTGTTTTAGCTGCATACATTGCAGATTACGAGCTGTCGGCAACACTGAGTGCACATCAGTGGATGTTAGTTGAAAATAGTTTGTCTCTTCTATCTCCATTTTAACAGTTAAAAGAAATAAGCTCAACTAATGCTTTTATTTCTGAAGTTATTCCCTTGATTGCCACACTGAAGCGTCTGCTAGGAAAAGAGATAGAAACAGACCATGGCGTAAAAACGGCTAAAACCACTCTACTGGAGGCTGTTACCAACCAGTTCAAGACACCAAGTCCAACCCTCTGTACTGCATTGCAACAGTTCTAAAGCCTCAATTTAAAGAGCATTGTTTTAATGTTGAGAAAAAGCAGCGTGCACGGGAAATGATACAGGCACAAATGAAGGTGGTGGAAGCATCCGGTGAAGGAGTATTGAGGTGTAGCACAGAGGAAAGTGATAAGAAACGGTTGCATACAAGTGAAGAGGAACACGCTCCCTCCATATCTGATATGTTTGAAGAAATTTTACATGAATGCACCCTGGTCCATAGCAGTGCAACAAGTGCAGCTAGCCAACAGCTGGACATTTATTTAGCTGAACAGCCTATCGCCAGAAGTGACAATCCCCTTGTGTACTGGCGCATCAACAAACGTTTTCCTTTGCTTGCACAGATTGCATGCAGATATTTATCTGCCCCAAGCACCAGTAGAGAGTGAGAGACTATTCAGTCTAGCATCTCATATTCTTGACGAGAAGAGAAACCATCTCTCCTGTGAGAAAGCGGAGCAACTTTTATTCTTAAAGCGAAATCTGCCACTTATACTGAAATAGATTTATAAATCCGTAGCATAGACCAATTCCTTTACCATGTTGTTGAACATAGTAAATGAATTGGCATTGGACTGTGCTATTGGACAATTGGCACATACAACATAGTATGACTGACTACCAGTATGTTCCCGTTGTCTAGTTGTGCCATACTGTCATTAGTTGCTTGTTCATTGTAGTAGTTCTACAGTTTTTTGCACTTCAGTTTAAGAGATCTCCAGTTTTAGTACTGTACACAGACATCATACATAGTTTGTTTCTGTTGGGCCAAACTATATCTCTCTCTCCCTAAGCTTTTAGCCTGCTGCATGTGCAAAACTATGTCCTGTATCTGCGGCGGTCTACATATTCCAGTACTATACACTATACCACACTGTGTTCCAGATATGGGCGGAGACTTCCAAAAACAGACTAGTCTACATTGCTTGCTGTGATTGCCTGAGCACCGCTGCTGTAGACCAGACTGTAGACCATGTTCCAGGATGTCTCTGCTCATACCCGGGGGCCGGAAAAAAGTGTGGTCTACTGTATGACTATGTATGTAACCCGCAGCTACATACATACACTTTTATCGCACATGCAGCCGCTGACACCTTAGGGAGAGAACTTGGGGGGGAAAAAAATAAAATTACTACAGTTCTCTCAGGTTGAAAATATATATTTATTGCATTTAGCATACTTATATATTACTGTGAAACAGAATAACAGCCTTCTGTCACTGTTATTCTTTATAGTTTGTTGTTGGGACAAAACTGTCAGCCATTGATTCTCTCCCTAAGCTTTCAGCCCACTGCATGTGCAAAACTGTATGTCCTGTATCTGTGGCTGTCTACATATTCCAGTACTATACACTATACCACACTGTGTTCCAGATATGGGCGGAGACTTCCAGAAACAGACTAGTCTACATTGCTTGCTGTGATTGCCTGGGCACCACTGCTGTAGACCAGACTGTAGACTGTGTTCCAGGATGTCTCCGCTCATACCCGGGGGCCGGAAAACAGTGTGGTCTACTGTATGACTATGCATGTAACCCGCAGCTACAACATACACTTTTATCGCACATGCAGCCGCTGACACCTTAGGGAGAGATAACTGAATTACTACTAGTTCTTCTGATTTAAGTTAAAAATTAAAGTCTAAAAGACATTAAGTCTTAGACTTAGTCATTTTATTTTTATATTATTTTATTTAATTTTTTCTATTTATTTTGTTGTTAAGGTTCAATGTGCACTGACTTCAGTCTACACTGCAGGATATGCTGTAGTAACTTATAATTAAATTTTGTATTTTATGATTTCATCTTCTGTGTCCACTGTCCAATTTATTTGGGTTGCTTTATTAAAGTACTGTTATTTTACATTACTGGACTTTTTTTATTCATAAAATTAATAATAATTCGGTTGAATATGAATACTATAATGAATAATACTATAAGGCAATTTTATATAAATATTTTTTTTTTCTTTAACCACTTGCCGACCGCCGCACGCCGATTTACGTCGGCAGAATGGCACGGGCAGGCATATTGGCGTACAGGTATGTCCATGCCTTCCCGCGGGTGGTCGGATTCCTTGCAGGAGCGATCCGGGATGAGGGGGCGGCCATTCATTCTGGCCACCCCCTCGCGATCACTCCTGACGAATGAAATGCTTCCCCTACATCACTTCCTCTCCTGTATTGTAAACACAGGCAGAGGAAGTGATGTAATCTCTTCTCTTGTAGGTCTTTTTCATTTCGGCACCGAGGAGAGATGATCAGCGAGTTGCACCAACACACTACACTAACAGTAGAACATGCCAGGCACACTTTCACCCCCCCCCCCTTCACCCCCCCCCCAATCACCCCTGCACCCCCAGTCACAGTGACACCAATTGCATTTTTTTTTTTGCATTGGTGTCATTTGTGACTGCAATAACTGTTAGGACAGTTAGGGTTAGCCCCCTTTAGGTCTAGGGTACCCCCTAACCCCCCCAATAAAGGTTTAACCCCGTGATCACCCCCCGTCGCCAGTGTCACCAATAAGCGATCGTTTTTCTGATCGCTGTATTAGTGTCACAGGTGACGCTAGTTAGGCAGGTAGGTATTTAGGTTCGCCACAGCTTTTTATAGCGTCAGGGACCCCCATATACTACCGCATAAAGCCCCCTGATTGCCCCCTAGTTAACCCTTTCACCAGTGATCACCATATAACTGTTACAGGTGACGCTGGTTGGTTACTTTTTTATAGTTTCAGGGCACCCACCATTGATTACCTAATAAAGGTTTAACCCCTTGATCGGCGGGTGATATAAGTTTGAGGGTCAGATAGGGTCTGCGTCGCCTCAGGCAGCGTCAGGTTAGTGCCAGTACCGCTAACACCCACGCGCAAAGCATACACCTCCCTTAGTAATATAGTATCTGAACAGATCAATATCTGATCAGATCTATATTAGCATCGCCAGCAATTTAGGTTTCCCAAAAACGCATTGTTAGCGGGATCAGCCCAGATACCTGCTAGCACCTGCGTTTAGCCCCTCCGCCAAGCCCAGCCCACCCAAGTGCAGTATCGATCGATCACTGTCACTTACAAAACAATAAACACATAACTGCAGACAATGAACTCTGTCGTCCTCGTGGAGACCCTGCATACGACCTTAGAAAGCCTGAAGGCGGTGCTTGGCTTTCGGGGCCCTGTACGCAGCTAGGCTCCCAAAAAATCCCACACATGTGGTATCCCCATACTCAGGAGAAGCAGCAGAATTTATTTTGGGGTGTCATTTCACATATGCCCATAGCACGTGTGAGCAATATATCATTTAGTGACAACTTTGTGGAAAAAAAAAAAGTTTGGAATTTTCCCGCAACTTGTGGCAAAATATAAAATATTCCATGGACTCAACATGCCTCTCAGCAAATAGCTTGGGGTGTCTACTTTCTAAAATGGGGTAATTTGGGGGGGGGGGGGGGTTGTGCCATCTTGGCATTTTATGGCCTTCAAAACTGATAGGTAGTGAGGAGTGAAAATTACAAATGTATGCCATTAGAAATCCTGAAGGCGGTGCTTGGCTTTCGGGGCCCCGTACGCGGCTAGGCTTCCAAAAAGTCGACCACATGTGGTATCCCCGTACTCAGGAGAAGCAGCAGAATGTATTTTGGGGTACAATTCCACATATAACCATGGCATGTGTGAGCAATATATCATTTAGTGACAACTTTGTGTAAAAAAAAAAATATATATATATTTTTTGTCATTCAATCGCTTGAGGCAAAAAAATTAAATATTCAATGGGCTCAACATGCCTCTTATCAATTTCCTTAGGGTGTCTACTTTCCAAAATGGGGTCATTTGGGGGGGGGGGGGGGGGGGGGGGGTTGTACTGCCCTGCCATTTTAGCACCTCAAGAAATGAGATAGGCAGTCAAACTAAAAGCTGCGTAAATTCCAGAAAATGTACCTTAGTTTGTAGACTGGACAACTTTTGCGCAAACCAATAAATATACACTTAGACTTTTTTTTACCAAAGACATGTGGCTGAATACATTTTGGCCTAAATGTATGACTAAAATTTAGTTTATTGGATTTTTCTAATAACAAAAAGTAGAAAATATTTTTTTTTTTAAATGTCGGTCTTTTTACGTTTATATCGCAAAAAAAATAAAAAAAAAAAATAAAAATAAAAATCGCAGAGTCAGTCAAATACCTTTAAAAGAAAGCTCTATTTGTGGGAAAAAAAAGGACGCAAATTTTGTTTGGGTACAACATTGCATGACCGCGCAATTACCAGTTAAAGCAGCGCAGTGCCAAATTGTAAAAAGACCTCTGGTCATTGACCAGCAAAATGGTCCGGTCTGAAAGTGGTTAATATATTTAAAAAAAAGCCAATTTTCGGTTTCGGTGCTGTTTCGGTAACGGTTTTCAGCCTAGTGTATTTTTCATTTTCGGTATCGGTTTCGGCACCAAAAAACCCATTCGGTGCATCCCTAGTTAGTTCCGATACTCTTCTAGCAGAAGAGCTGGCAAGCAAATAAAAAAAAAAAAAGATTCTTTGTCAAAGAACCAAGAGAATTTCTCGTAAGGTTCAAATGGGTAATTTAACAAAAGCTGATAAGACCAACCTTAAATCCTAAGGATTTAGAGGCGCCCTGATAGGGGGAATAAACAGTGTTACCCCCTGAATAAGCAACACACCAAGAGTGGGAAGCAAGAGGCCATAGGAAAAGACAACGACACGGTCTGGATCCGACTCTTGATAAAAGTCAAGGCCAGCTTCATTTCAGATCGCATATGCAGGAATGCTGCCTATTGACATACTTCCTGGGGAGCCAACACCTGGATCCATACCAAGAAACCTATGCCTTCCAGATTCTATAGTAAGTGATTCTAGAAGCCGGCTTCCTGGCATTAGTCAAAGTAGACACTACTGAAGGAGATCACCCACAATCTTTTAGAGAGTGGGATTCAACAGTCAAACCTGTTAAACTCCTTGTCCGTAAAGTAGGATAACATACCGGACCTTGTGCAAGAAGGGCTGGCTATAATGGCCAAAGGACTTCTACTGCCCTCTTTATGATCGACAAATTAAGATCTTCTGGGACTCGGCTGGGGCCACCAGAATCTGTGGCCCCAAACCTCCTCCTGTTCCTGTTTAATCCTGCAGAGAAGGCGTGGAATTAGCAGAGCTGGAGGAAATGCATAGATCAGTGAAAACGAAACCCCTGGGAAAACGAATGCGTCTGTTCCACCTGCTAGCAGACCCCTTGTTTGACAAAGTTGTCAACCTTATTAATGAATCTGGGATGCAAATAGGTCCATGTCTGGAGTACCCCATCCGACATTGCTAGGAAGATGTCGGGGTGAAGAGATCATTCTCCCGGAAATAGTTGTTGGCGTCTCAAGCAGTACACCTGAAATATTAAAATTGCCGATAGGCAAGGAGTGATGTGTTCTGCCAAAGATAGAACATTATTCACCTCTTTTTGGGCTGCACGACATCTCGTGCCTCCCCCCTGGTGATCGATGTAATCCACCGCCATGGCTCTATCAGACTGAATCCTGTCAGGACAGTCCCATAATCTGACCGCCAAGATTCTATGGCAAAATATACTGCCTGAAAATTCCAACAAAGTTGATAGGTAAGGTCCTTTAACATGGACCATCTCCCTTGGACAGAATCTTATTCCAGGGCTGCTCCCCGGCCTAGAAGCCTGGCATCTGTTAACACCTTGCAGGATAAAGATTTTCCCTCCTGCTGGATAACAACCAATCTAGGCTCTGACCTATGTCGGGAGCCAAGCGTATTGGAAACGAAAAAGGCCTGAGTCCTTTTTGTTCCAGACCGACAGGATGGTGTCTTGAAGCAGTCTTTGAATAAAACTGCGCGTAAGGGACGGCCCGGAAGGAGGCCACCATTTCCCCTAAAAATCTCCTGCAGCCGAATTAAGGAATTTTCCTTTATCCTGATAAGTTGAATTAGTTCTACCCTCCCTCAGCACGTAACTGCAAAATGGAAAAGCAGCCACATTTTTTATTTTCACTTCTCCTATCAGCAGGATCCTTAGCCCAGTTAACACAAAGCAGCCTATATTCCACCCTATACAACCAATCAGGGAAACTTTTAAACTGGGCAAAAACTCCTGGCTTCTCTACTGGGTAGAAAGACAGCCTTGTCTGGATAGTTTAGTTTACACAGAGTAATTCCGTTCACAAAAATTCTACTAAACATTTTTAGATTTGGGTATATTTGGTGGTTGTAAATTTTACCTCCATGCACTTTATGCATGAAGGTAACAAAAAAAATGTGTGCAGCTCCCCCCACAGCTCCTCCATTAAACTCAAAGCCCCACCTCTCGATCCAGCAATGTGCATGATAGCCTTGGCTGCCCTGGGTCTTTCTCTCTCATTAACTGAGACATTTGCCTCCACTGCTGTCAGAGCCAGTGAGCTAACGAGGAGGGCAAACTATGGCTCTGTTTTATGGACACAGAGCGGGGCTCAGGAGCGACCATGCACAATTGCCCCCATAGCAGGCACCAGTCAATGGGAGACAGGACTGCCAGCATGGGACAGAAGAGTAGGATCAGGGCTGCTCTGTGCAAGGTCAGAGGGTGAGTGTGAAAATAATTATATATATAATTTTTTTTATTCAAACTATACAGCATGGAGATCTTAATGAAAAGATTTGAGACCTTATGTAAAGTCCCAAATTGTTGTAAGTTTTCTGAAGACCAGCAACTCCTGGAATACAATTCAAGTAACACTGTTATGGCTACATTGTCTATGTTTAGGCTGTTTCTCAAGGCAATTCTCAAAGAATATGCATTCTGCCACTACGAGGAACTACAGGGGAAAGGCTTCAGTTTATTTGGCCTACAGTTGGGCAAACTGTACCTCCAACAATTGGGTGATTATTGGGAAACAGTAGATAAGGCCTGATGGGACAAAAAGGTAAGAAAGTAAATTTGTCTAACAAATGAGTCTATTTTTTAACCTTTAAATGATTTCTGTAAGTGTTCACCATCACACCATAATATTTACCTATATTCTGCTCAGTAAATAGTTAAATTTTCCTCATCTCAGTAAAACTGTAAGGCCAACCTCTAGAGTTTGGAAACAATTTTCATAGTGCAATTTCTGCTACAATTTGCAAATGTTGTGAGAATATTCTTTTCCAAATGCTACAAGGATGAAAACACATCCTTGCACGCCAAAGGTGCCCTAAAGACATTAAAAAATACCTTTATGTAATTAAACTAGGGCCATTATGAAAGTGCAATTAGCTTTTCTCTTTCAGAGTATACATTCCAGAAACAATCTTTCTGCTGCTTCTGTATCATCTGTGTTTCTTCATCAGCAGCAGTAAGGCTTAACATACACGGGACATTTTTACTACCTCTCCTAACGATTTAACTTGATAAAAACATCTGATTTGCTGCACTTAGCGGCGTTTTGCCATGTTTGAAAAAAAAAAATTTTTTCAAAATAGCCAAAAATTTAAAATGCCTGTAAACGAAACGTGGCTAAACGCCGGTACCGTCTTTAGCATCTGAAACTTCAGTGTCTGAACTCCTGCCTTCAAAGAAAGGCCTCTAAAAACGCAACTGCCTAAAAATTACAATAAACGAACCTGTGTACATATACACATAAGATAACATTGGATGAGTTCAGGGGCAGCTGAAAAGAAGCAAACTGCCTCTGAACGTCAGTTTACCAGCAGCAGTGTACATGAGGCCTGTTCACCCTCCTCTTCACGGGCCCCTCGCTGGCACTCCAGGCTCTCCCCCCAGCTTGCTATAGGGGCACCCAAGCTGAGCCAAAGCTCCTCGTGTTCATTCTGACATGGAGCAGTGGTTCAGCCCCCCTCTCCTCATTGGCTCACTGACTGACAGCAGCGGGAGCCAATCGTGCCATACTGCTGTCTCAGCCAGTTAAGAGTCCTGGGCAGCTGAGACACTCCAACATCGCTGGATCGAGATGGGCTCAGGTAAGTAATAGGTAATAATTGCTGCTGCAAACAGATTGCTTATCTTAATGAAAAAGGATAAAAAAAACCCTGACTTTACAACCACTTTAAATTATTACGACGGTAAGAGGGGTGGTTACCTGTTCTCCTGTGTAGTTGAAATGTTCTTAACATATACAGCCCTTGTTACTCTTTTTCTAATAAATATAAAATTTCAAAAAGCAAAATTTACTGAATAAGCTGTACATTTCAAGCATACTACTTATGTAGACGGGATTTCTAATTTCCAGGGTAATAAAACTACTTCCAATTCATAAACCTACTCCACACTGAACTTTTCATAATTTTTTACAAAAATGTCTGTTTTCTGGAAAAAAAAAATGGGAACAATGAAAATTTTTACTTGATTCAAAATTTCCAGGTGTTTTACATCTCTAGTACAAACTGTATTCAACTCCAGTGTGAAGTAAATGAAAGACAAGCTTCAACTCACATTCCCGCCCAGCTGACATGTTTCACCCAAATTAGGCCTAATCCTCTGTGACCAAGCCCAAATGTGGGTGAATCATGTCAGCGGACATGACCAATGGGCAGGGATCCGAGCTAGTGTGCAGCGATACTTGTATGCCATATTGTATATTAAAGCGTAGTTTGCTCTGTATTCAGGTGCTATCAGTGACAGAGTGCAAACCCAGGAGACTGATACTGCAGGCTTGGAGCAGCACTGATCTGTTTTTTTTTGTTGCTGTCTTAATGGTCATGTTACTCTTACTTGAATTTTCATTTATATGAACATTTGCAATAAAATGTACATCCTTTGAGATTAGCATTACCACCAGTACACCAGTCAATTTCAGGGTAGTTAAAGTGGTTGTAAACCCTAGGACAACCTGCAAGACAAAAAGGCATAATGAGCTTTGCATACTAGCTCATTATGAATTACTTACCTGAGATTGAAGCCCCTACAGCCGCCCTCGTACACAGTTCCAGTGGCCATCATCACTCCCGAAGTTACTTCCGGGTATAGCAGGGCTGCATCACTGATTGGCAGGAGCTACCATGAGGTCACTCACCTGCAGGAGCCGCCGGTAACCGCACACTCCCTAAAGCAACGGCACATACATGCCAGTTAGATTGGAAGAGTGAGGGAATTCAGTGTTAGTCAATAAAAAATAACTCCCTTGCTCTGTGCTCTAACCAATTAAGCTTGTTGGTTGAGGAAAGCAGAGACTGTCCCACCAGTTGCATTTTGCTCATGATCCAGTCACAGTTCTGATGTAGTAGAATTGTTATCACACTGGTGGGGAAAAAATGTACAAAGTTACTGGCAGGGCAGGCAAGACATCTTGCAACTGTATTTATGTGTGTCTACTTTTACTTTAAAGCTGGCCCAAACAATCTTTCCTTAGAAGCAAAAAAGAAAAAAAAAAAGTGCCAAAAAAATTCACAAATATATCAAATATTTCATGTATACAGGTATACAGGTATCTTTACCAATTATTATTATACAGTTTTTATATAGCGCCAACCGTTTGCTCAGCGCTTTACAACATGAGGGCAGACATTACAGTTACATTACAATGTGGTACAAGAGGAATCAGAGGGCCCTGCTCGTTAGAGCTTACAATCTAAAAAGGTAGGGGCAATTGATACAAAAGGTAATAGCTGTGGGGGGGAGAGATGAGCTGATTGAAGTAAAACCGTTAGTTAGAAGCAGAATAGGCTTCTTTTAAGAGAAGGGTTTTCAGGGATCGTCTAAAGATGGATAAATTAGGGGACAGTCGGACAGATTGAGGCAGGGAGTTCCAAAGGATGGGAGAAGCTCTGAACAAATCCTGGAGGCGAGCATGGGAGGAGGTGGCAAGGGAGCTAGCGAGCAGGAGGTCTTGGGATGACCGAAGAGAGCGGCTTGGTTGGTATTTTGGGGCAAGGTTACTGATGTACCTAGGGGCAGAGTTATGGATGGCTTTGTAAATTATTGTTAGTACTTTGAATTTTATTTGTTGGGTGAGTGGAAGCCAGTGCAGGGATTGGCAGAGAGGGGTGGAGGACACTGAATGGCTGGTAAGGTGGATGGGTCTGGCAGAAACACTCATTATGGACTGAAGGGGGGATAGTCTATGTAAAGGTAATCCAACGAGGAGGGAGTTGCAGTAGTCGAGGCGAGAGATGACCAAGGAGTGAATTAGAAACTTGGTGGTGTCATTCGTTAAAAAAGGGCAAATTCTGGAAATGTTGCGGAGGCTAAGGCAGCATGATTTGGACAGGGCTTGTATGTGGGCCTGAAAGGACAGTTCGGAGTCTAAGGTTACCCCTAGCACCCTGGCATGTGGGGACGGACTGATAGATGTGCCATTGATCTTGAAAGAAAAGTCAGGCATGTGGGGGAGGAAATATTAAGAGCTCGGTTTTAGATAGATTAAGTTTGAGGAAGTGGTGTGACATCCAGGCTGATATGTCTGTTAGTAGATCAGTGATGCATGAGGAGATTGATGGGGTGAGCTGAGTTTACTAATGTAAACAAAATAAAATAAAAATATACCAAAGTACTTGTAACTACCAAGTCATTAAATGAGAAACACCCAAAATGTGCAACAACTTCAAATAATGTCCATCAAAACATATGCTACACAATCCTATGCAATTCAATGAAAAGTGCATCAATTAAATAGTAACTTCAAGCCTAAAAAAAATTTTCCCCCCCTGCTTACCTGGTGGTGTTGTAGGCACTCACCCAGCCACCGGATACAGTGTTGTCTAGCTGACAACCTTCTGTGACCAGACACAGCTCTGCCCCATGCCACCATGTTAGTCGTGACAGAGACACCTACCAGACCTTCCGGGTTCTGCCAGCAGGCCTCGCGATGACACTGCTAGGCCTGCCCCTTCCTACTAGCTTTGAATGGAAGACTCAAGACCTCCTGGGATACAGGACATGCATACCTAAGGTGACCCAGCGAGCGCAATGCATGTCATTCGTCTAGGCCAGGGATCTCCAAACGATGGCCCTCCAGATGTTGAGGAACTACACATCACATGAGGCATTGTAAAACGGACATACACAGAGATGATGGGAATTTTAGTTCCTGAACTGGAGGGCCATAGCTTGGAGAACCTAGGCGAATATGGGCACAGAGGGATAGGACTGTGCTTTTATGGAGAAAAAAGTTAACGGAAAAAAACAAACAGCCCCATTTGAGTAGAGTTGGGGATCAGAGGTCGAGGGAGGAGGGAGGAAGACTTCACAAGGCAGGTCAAGGTCCGCTTTAAATATCAAAGAATAGTGTGCACCATGTCCACAGTAAATATACCTACAGTGCCAAAAATGTTTGAGTAGCATAAAAAGAAATTATTCCTTTAAAAAAAAAGGAAACTTTTTTCTATCACATTATGCACTAATTTAGTGCAAAGTGAGGGGGCTTTTCTAAACACAGAGATGGAATAAAATTCTCCCAAATTAACCTATCTTTGAATAAACTCGGCCAGTGTTTCAAAAAAAAACATTAAATTTCTCCATTTTAAATATTGTTATACTCTGAAAATCTCCTTTCCCTCATATTCTTATGCCATCCCAGTTTAGTTCAAAAACTATTTGGTAAATATTAGGAATAAAGTCGTTGGATGATTTAATGGCACATTGGTCACAAGCACTGGTATTTTGTTTACATTTGTAAGGATAGTACAATACATGAATGGTATAAAACCATTTCACCAACGTGCACCCACTGGGCACGCTGTATAAACTGCACGTAGCCTCAGCTACATCATTGTGTTACAGATGTGAGACAAGACCTTCCTGTCTTACACCCAGAGCAAAATAGTATCAGGCTCTTAACCATGAATAGGCAGCTTTGTAATCCAACAATTCATACAAAGCTTGCTCTTATTGGATGAGTTGGAGGGGAAGGCCAATGGCATGATCTGACTCAGCCAATCACAAGAAAATTTGTAGTCTACATACAGTTTATATGTACTAGTTAGTTATACATTAGTTTAGGACACAGTCTGTTTGGGCCAGCTTGGCCCAAACTAGACTGAAAGTAAACTTTGACATCAGCTTTAAACTTCTACTGGGGTAGTGTGAGGGTGATCCAAGACCTATTTGTGCCTGGATGATGAGCATTGCTCAACAGAATTATAAATAATTTTGCATTCTGTTTGCATGTAGGGATTTAACACTAAACTTAACAGCTTTTGTTTTCTAAAGCACTAAATAAACTCACCTGTGATACACCAGCTCTAGCTTGATGGGCTTTTTTTTGGTCGCCCCAGTTTCCAGTAGCCAAGGAGTACTTTAAGCCATCTGAAATTATTCTCGTCTTAATTGCCAGTTCCAAATTAAAGTCTTTTCCTCGATCAATGAATTTCTGCGCATAGATCCTTACTTCTTTTAGCAAGTTCTTAAACATTCTATAAAAACAACAACAATCCATGTAGAACTGTTTTAAGACATAACTAGAACTATTCAACAAGCTTGTTTAAGATGGCTTTTATTACCCTCTGAAGAGAAAGGCAAGCAGAGGTCCCGCGAGGTCTAGTCTTTTGTTTCCATAATGGTCTCTATCATCAAGCTCTCTTCTTCCCAAAGCAGCAAGAAGCAGTCGATGCACCATGTACCTGAAGCAAAAATAAAAAACCTTTGTAAATCAAATTTTTCCACTCCTAAAAACACTTGTATTAGCAGTCCGCTTGACTACCGCAAGACAGATAGCCTTTGACGTTTTCTGTTTTGACGTATTCTGTGCAGGTTGCCCTGCATTCAGAATAGTGCAAATGCAAACCCAGACTAAATGGCATCGTGAGGACGACAATTGTTTGGTGGGTGTTCTGCCCATATTTTTCATAGTAATATGTGCTATTACAGATTATACTGCAATGTTAGTTTTCGCGTTGCTGCCATCTAGTGGTCAGAGTTAGTCATTTCATCACAGCTTGACAAGAAGTGATATGTTCTTCACAGTGAAACGTAGTAACCTTTAACCTGGAACTGTATTTCCATCATTTTAATGATTGCTCCTTGATCCAAGCTGACTGCGTGCAGTAGAGCTTAACTATTCCTGGACTAATGGTGGAATTGTCTGCGAGTACTTTCACCGATAGAGTGAGAGTGCGTTTTAATGTACTGACACAGGTTTGTAAAACTACAACATAAGTATAAACTAAGTTATTCGGAAAAAAGAAAACATACAGATCTGATGTCTCACGTTTCATGACTTCTGAATTATTGTTAAGTCACCTGACTAGTGTTATACAACAGTTCAATAACACGAAGCAGAACATTTACAGATTCCCGACCAGCGCACGCCGATGCAAGTCGGCAGAATGGCACGGGCAGGCATATTGGCGTACAGGTACGTCCAATCTTCAATGCCGCCCTGCCATCGCGAGCACGCCGCCGGTAGCACGCTCGCGTGCCGGTCGGGACCCCCGTGAGTCCGGTCGCGGATCCCGCGGACTCGAACGCCATGAGCATACCTGTGATTGTCTCACGAGACAGCTGAATGGAGAAATGCCGTTGTAAACAGCATTTCTCCATTCTGCCTAGCAACCAGTGACGCTGATCTCTGCTCCATGTGATTGGAGCAGAGATCAGTGTTCACTAAATGAAAGCCCAACCCCCCACAGTTAGTAACACACCCTTAGGAACACTCAACCCCTACATTGCCACCCACTGGTTAACCCCTTCACTGCCAGTGTCATTTACACAGGAATCACTGCATTTATATAGCAGTGATTGCTGTGTAACTGAAAATGGTCCCAAAAACGTGTCAAAAATGTCCGATGTGTCCGCCATAATGTCGCAGTCACAATAATAAAAAAATAAAAAATATCGCTGACCACCGCCATTACTAGTAAAAAAATAATAAAAATGCCATAAAACTATCCCTATTTTGTAAGCTCTATGACTTCTGCGCAAACCAATCAATAGCTTATTGCGATTTTTTTTACCAAAAACCATGTAGAAGAATATCGGCCTAAACTGAAGGAAAAAAATGTTTATATTTTTGGGGGATATTTATTATACCAAAAAGTAAAAAAATAATGCGTTTTTTTTTTGAAAATTGGCGCTCTATTTTTGTTTATAGCGCAAAAAATAAAAAAACTGCAGGGGTGATCAAATACCACCAAAAGAAATCTCTATTTGTGGGGGGAAAAAAAGGACGTCAATTTTGTTTGGGAGCCACGTCGCATGACCACGCAATTGTCAGTTAAAGCGACAGTGCCGTATCACAAAAAGTGGTCTAGTCTTTGACCAGCAAAATGGTCCGGTCTGTAAGTGGTTAAAAAAGACATCCACATGGTGGTCTGAAATAAACAGACACCATTTCTGCAGCATGAGTCTAAGATCAGGAACAAAGTACCAGGCTGATGACACTACCGCTGACACAGCAAGGCAGGGAGAAGATTCCCAGTGCCCAGCAAGACGATGCACAATCGCATGTGTCCAGATCTTCACAGGCTAGCAAGATGTCCTCAGCAAGCTCAACAGCTAAAGCTCGTGCCAAGGCAGAAGCTGCCCATGTCCAGTTACAGTATGCAGAAAAAGCCATGATAATGCCGGAGTTGGCAGCAAAGAAAGCTGCCATAGCAAAAGAAGCGGAATTAGAATCAAAATTGCTCATCCTGAAGCGACAGACCGCTGCTGCAGCAGCTGAAGCAGAGGCCGCTGCCTACATGGGAACAAGTCGGTCAGGAAGTGAAAAATCCTATAAAGACTTTAGATTTTTTTGTACTCACCGTAAAATCATTTTCTCTACAATTCACCGACCAACACAGCTCCTCTGTAACAAAATGGATTGTCAGCCCTATCACTGGAGATTACTAGGCAAAGTTGTAATACAACACTTCAGGACTTTTAGTTCCACCTAGGGAGCAGTCCCTAGGCTACAACCCCCACAGCCTGCCCTAGCAGACTCAGTACGTCAACAAGCAGTATAACGTAAAGAGAAAAAGGAGTGTGTCGAGCGGTGAATTACAGCGAAGGATTTTACGGCGAGTACAAAAAATCCTATTTTCTCTTATATTCACTGACCGATACAGCTCCTCTCTAACAAAACGGGACGCCCCCAAGCAGTGCCAAATGAGGGGTGGGAAAAAAGCATAAAAACTTCATACACCATGGAAAGTGGGAACTAGTGAAACTAAACCCACAAAAAAACTACAGTGTGGAAAAACACCACCATATAACCGGGTATCCGCAACAGGAGTGAACTCCAAGACCGCAACCATTGCGGAAGTAATGAAACAGTGCATTAACACAACAGTACAGCGTCAGGGGTCATGGGGGGGGGGGGGGGGAAGAGACAGCCAGGGCTGAGATCTGCCCCTTGATGGTGCTCAATGCCAATCTCTGGTCTACTCCTCGCTGGACAAACAGCAAGATCCTCGCTATAGAAAAAGGAACAGAGATGCCAACCTTTCTTCTCACACATGGAAATGTAAGCCTTCCAGATACAATATTATATCTTCCGAGAAGATTGTCGTGCCCTAAACATAGTTGGACTCGCTAAGCCCGACAGACCCCGGTTCCTCAACACCTGGCTCCCAATAGTCATGCTGTTAAAGCCAGCGATGGTACAGCAGGATGAAAAGTTGAACCTTGAGATAAGAGGCCCTCCCGCAACGGCAGTCAACAGGGAGCGTCTACCACCAGACGCACCAGGGACGCTGAGGCCATCTGGGGCTACCAGTATTGCTGGGAACCCCTCGGCTTCCACTCAGCGAAGCAGACGTGGCAACAATTTCAGTGGAGGAAAGGCGTAGATCAGCTGGTACTGATCCCACGGAGCCACCAGAGCGCCTGACACGTTCGCCCACAGATCTCTTGTCCTGGACACAAATCTTGGCACCTTCCGATTGAGACGGGAGGCCAGTAGATCCACATCTGGTGTTCCCCACTTCAGGCACAGTAGCCTGAATGTCTCCGGATGCAATGCCCATTCTCCTGGGTCCAGCATCTGTCGACTCAGATAGCGCGCCAGCCAGTTTTCCACTCCCGGGATGGTAATTTATGTATGCCACTGCCATGGCGTTGTCCAACTGAATCCTGATCGGACGCCCTTGAAGACTCACCAACCACGTGTGGAGACACAGCCTGATCGCTCTAAATTTGAGCAGATTGATCGGCAACTCAGAATCTACCGCCGACCAGAGGCCCTGAGTCGACTGAACCCCCATCACTCCACCTCAGCCGGATAGACTGGCATCCGTAGTGATCACCATCCATTTCAGAGCAAGGAACGATTTTCCGGACTGAATCACCAGGGACCTCAACCACCAGATCAGAGAGTCCCTGACTGGCTGGCTCACCTGGATCTGTAAATCTAGGGACAACTGAGACTTGTCCCATTTTAACAAGATCTCCTTCTGCAGTACTCTGGTGTGGAACTAGGCGTAAGGTACTGCCTCGAAGGAGGCTACCATGAGTCCCAGTACTCGCATCCAAAACTGGAGCGACGACCACTTGCGGTTCATAATCAGCAGTTTCACTGCGGACCTGAGAGTCTGCAATTTGTCTGAAGGGAGAAAAACTCTTGCTTCCCAGGAGTCCAAAAGTAAAACCGAGGTACTCCAGACGCTGGGTCGGCACAATCACCAACTTCTTTAGGTTCAACAGCCACCCAAATTCTTGCAGGGTCTGCATGGTGATCGCCATATCCTCCTCTAATTCTGAGGCGGAAGATGCTCTCATAAGCAGATCGTCCAGGTAGCCCACGATTGCGATCCAACGTTGTCTCAGCAACGCCAATACTGGAGCCAGTACCTTAGTAAAGACTCGGGGGGCTGATGCCAGACCAAAAGGAAGAGCCACAAATTCGTAATGGGCTTCCGACTGCAAAACGCAGAAACTTTTGATGCCGAAGTTATATGGGTATGGGCAGGTACGCATCCTGGATGTCTAAGGACGCCAGGGAGTCCCCTTGGAGTGCAGAGACTACTGAGCGAACCGATTCCATTCTGAACCTCTGCACTTTTACAAAGTGATTGAGGGCTTTCAAGTCCAAGATCGGACGTACCCCTTCCTTCTTGGGAACCACAAACAGATTTGGAGTAGAATCCCTGGAAGCGTTTCGGAACTGGCACAATCACCCTTCGATTCAGCAAGTCCCTTACCGCCCCCAACAGGGCCTACCAGCAAACCGGGGATACGGGTATATGCTGGAGGGGAAGAATCTGTTTGGCGGCGGAGAGGAACTCTATCTTGTAGCCTGTGGAAATCAGATCGCAGACCCATTGGTCAGATAACCGGAGGACCACCGGGCTGCAAACTCCCGAAGGTGACCCCCCACCAAGACATGGGTGGGGGCAAACCTTCATGCTGTAGCATTTATTCGCAGGCTTGCAGTTCCAGGGACGATTTTGACCATCCGTGGGCATCCTGTCGGGCTGGGGACGTTTCGTCGAAGCACCGGGCGGACAAAAAAGCCGCTTGCGAGTGGAAAGAGAGGGCCCTTGCCTGCAGCGTGGCTCCTTAGCCTTCCTGGCCTGTGGGAGTAGAGTACTCTTACCACCAGTGGCATTTTTAATAAGGTCATCCAACGAGACTCCAAAGAGCTGGTCGCCAAGGAAAGGAAGATCAGTCAGGGCATTCTTTGATGCCTGGTCAGCAGACCAGCATTTAAGCCAAATCAGGCGCCTCAGCACCACAGCCAACACTGAAGCCCTGGATAACAGAGGGAGAGTATCCAGGGCTGCGTCACAGACGTACTTAAGGCCTTGTACTAGTTGGTCTGCTAGTTCCACGCAGACAGTGGAGGCCTGCTGCTCTCTCAATTCGCGGTGCAAAAGTTTTGCCCACTCGGTCAGTGTCTGCGACACAAGTGCGGATGCCAGTACCAGTCGTGCGGCTGACCCCATAACCGTAAACAAGGAACGAGCCACCGCCTCAGCCTTCCTTGTCCGTGGGATCCTTGAATGCAGGAGTCCCCTCAACCAGGATCGTGGTTACTTTATTTAACCTGGATCCTGGGGGGTCCACGTCTGGAGAAGCAGACTATTTCTTGAGGCTTTCCTCAAAGGGTTAATGCACCACCATGCATTTGCGGACCAAAAAGGTCCGTTGTGGGCGACCCCATTCCTTGTAAATTAACTTGTCAAAATAAGTCAGAAATGGGAATACCTTAGGTGAATGTGCTGGCTTGCGGGACCCAAAAGGGACCGGTACATCAGCAGAGGGATCTACTGGCTCCTGAATCTTCAGGGTATCACACACAGCTGTGATAAGTGCTCCAACTAGCGCTTTGTCGCGCACAGACCCGGACGGGGGCTCATCCTCACTGTCCGAACGGTTCTGGTCAGCGTCATCTGACAAGACAGAGCAGGGGTAGCTGGGCTCAGCAGGACCCGAGTCTGCGTCAGAGCTCTCCCCAGAGGACAGGGGGGCAGGGGCCACTTTTTAGCACCTTTCTTCCCACGTACCGCCTCTTGGCAACGAACGAATTGAGGACCGCAGTAAAATGTGTCCATAGGGACAGCGCAGTCCGCAGGTGACCCGGTCGCAATTGCCTGGATTTCGGGGGAAGAAACACCAGTTTCTGAAGCCATGCTGACCCTACCCTGTCTGCCACCCGAAGGGGACTTGGGACAGTGACAGTCCCACCCTCCTGCTGCCGCTGACTGAGGAGCTCTAGCCCGCTGGACTCAACACCCCGAGCAGTTCCGCGCTGTATTACAGCAGTGCCTGTAGATCCCCAGCGCTCCCAGATGCAGAGGTACCAAAGCTGGTGAGCGATCAATGAGTGATCAGACACGTGTCCAGAATCACAGGAAAAACCTCCCAGCGCTCTGTGATGACCAAACAGGAAGCGGAGGGCACAGGGGCTGCTGCTAAAAACGTGGTCCGGCTACAAGAAAATGGCCAGTGTTCCAATAGAGAATCGCTAGGAAAATGGCCGCTTGAAGCCAGAAGCATGTCTGACCCTTTCCCACACTTAAAATGGCTGCCCATCAGCGCCATGAGAGGCAGAGAAAGCATGTGGCAGACAGCACCGCACCAACACAGGGGCAGACCACACAGGCATCCAGCAGGATTAAGCTGCAGGACCCAGGCACCCCAGTACCGCTAATCCCCCAGGTTAGAGCCCAGGGCGCACACACCGTTCAGCATAAAAGCCGCCCCCCCCCCCCCCCGGACAGGTGAGCGAAGAGGGGGGTGAGGAGGGCCCCGAATAGACCTCCCAGGGAATGCCCAGCTGCTCCACCCTGCCAAGACAGGGAGAGCTGTACTTACCAGTCCTGAAGAGCTGGGGGACATTCCATGGTAGTCAACTCCTGATCAGTACAGGGAAGACTACTGGCCCGGCATACTGTGACGCAGACATCAGTAGCCCAGTCATATGTATGCCCCGGAGCATAAAGCTCACCGACCACCTCTGGAGCTGAGGTATATTGTGGCCTGCCGAGCCGCAGCTGTGACCTGCACACGCTCGATGGCCGGACTGAGGAGACTACAAGGATAATTTAACCAGCCTGTCACCCAGCCGGCTGTTGATAGAAGATCACAGGATCATTCATCTTGCGCAAAAAGCCAAGCTTCTGCATTAAAAAAAAAAAAAACACGGACCTATGGGTCCGCAGGGTTCCTAGATGCATCTCCTTCGCTAGACAAAATAAAACAGTCTGCTAGGGCAGGCTGTGGGGGTTGTAGCCTAGGGACCACCCCCTGGGCGGAACTAAAAGTTCAGAAGTGTTGTATTACAACTTTGCCTAGTAATCTCCAGTGATAGGGCTGACAACCCATTTTGATAGAGAGGAGCTCTGTCGGTCGGTGAATATGAGAAACCTCTATTCTCTGCAGATCGTGCGAGTACATGCAAAACCTTACTGATGCACAGTAAGGAACAGTCTCTTAAACCTGAAGCAAAGGAATTCGAGCCCAGATCAACATGCCCCCTGAGCAGGCCCAATCAAACACACAAGGTCAGTGGCTGCAAGCAAAGAATGAAGCACCAGAAACCCCTAAATACAAAAAAACAAGTGTTCCCATCGCCTCAACCGATATACATTACATGTGCGAACAACAATGTGCAGAGGATGTCACCAAATATCTCATCCGCAACTAAATGCTTAGCTCAGGCTTTTTCCAATTTGATGACTGCCCTGAAAGCTATTGGGCATGGAAAGCTTCCTTTCTGAATGCCACTGAAGGTGTGAACTTTTCACCAGCAGAAATAATTTAATGATAAAATGGCTAGGTACCGAGTTAGCAGAGCATGCTAAGAGGATGAGAAGAGCAAACCTGTTCAACCCTGCAGCAGGACTCAATATGACCTGGAAAAGACTAGAAGAAACGTATGAATCCCCAGAGGTAATAGAAGGAGCACTGTTGAAAAAAAACTTAAAGTCTTTCCCAAGGTGGGCTACAGAGACAACGTGCGGCTACAAGAACTAAGTGATCTTCTACTAGAGATAGAATATGCCAAGGAGGATGGCTACTTGTCAGGACTTTCATATCTAGATACAGCTAGAGGCATCAATCCCATAGTAGAGAAACTACCCTCAAATCTGCAAGACAAGTGGATGTCTGTGGGAGGTAAACTCAAAGAAGATTATGGAGTTGCTTTCCCCCCTTTCTCTGTGTTTGAGGTTTGTCTGACAGCAAGCGAAAATTGAAAGTGATCCCAGTTTCACCTTTACCACCAGCAGCAATCAATTACACAGACCTAAGAAACCTCACGGTAGGACTTCTGTATCCACACACAAAACGTCTGTACCTATAGAAGTCACAGACTATCAACCACAAGGTACACACCATAGAAAACCCTGATAGACATTGCCCAATACACAAAAACCACATCCACTAAAGATATGAAAAGACATTTCTTTAGTGGCAAACCCTTTTCAGAGCGGATGTCCTTCCTTAAAACTGCATCTGTTTCAAGTGTTGCGGATCTACTTAACACATTGACAAAAACTGCAAAATACCAGTAGAATGTACAGAATGTGGCAGTGAGACATAGAGCAGCTTTGCACCCAGGCCCTGCTCCTGTCCCACTAAAGACTGTAGAACTCAGGAAAGATCAGAGCAGGGAGCAACAAGAGACCCCACCCTCAGTGATGTCTAATTGCACTAAAGTATGTGGA
Organism: Lithobates pipiens; assembly: GCF_037356315.1. Lineage (NCBI taxonomy): Eukaryota > Metazoa > Chordata > Amphibia > Anura > Ranidae > Lithobates > Lithobates pipiens. Next base: position 153,521,156 of record NW_027507718.1, read on the forward strand.
CAAGGCTAGAGTGCATGTTCATGCTCTAAAATCTGTTTAGCGACTGTGTATCCCACTGGCAAGAGAGAAAGGGCAGTGAAAATGTGCTAGATGAACAGAGCAACAGATCCCTTGTAAAGTCAGAATTCTTTGATATCTTTAATCTTAAGGCAAGTGCAGTTCCATACACTCTAAGAACATGTGCAGGGACAATTGAAACCACAGGGAGAAGAGCTTCTGACTTTACCATTGAATCCTTCAATAAGAAAGTACAGTTCCCACTTCCTACCCTAATAGAGTGTGGAAGGATACTGGACAAAACAGATATTCCCTCTCCAGAAGTAGCCCATCACCACCCGCACCTCCGTTCAATTACTCACCTTATCCCAGCTATTGAGCCAGATGTTTCTATCCTACTTCTTGGGAGAGACATCCTTCAGGTACACAAGGTGCGCAAGCAAATCAATGGACCTTATAATGGCCCCTACGTACAAAGACTGGACCTGGGGTGGGTCATTGTAGGAGAAGTTTGCCTGGGGACAGTGCACCAGCCTGACAATATTAGCACTTTGAAGAGGTTTGCGTTAAATGGAAGCGCATTCCTTCTCAGTCCCTGTCACAACAGCTTTGTCGTCAAGGAAAGCTTTGGCAGGTCAACACAACACTGACTCTTCTACACTATATGGTAAAGAAAAAGTCAATTCCAACATTGAGACAGGCAATCTAGGGATCAGTGTGTTCTGGAAAACTAAAGATAAACAGGCCCTCTCTATAGAGGATCAGACCTTCTTGCAGATTATGGATAGAGAGGCTTACCAAGATGACAATCACAGCTGGGTAGCCCCTCTCCCCTTTTGCACATCCAGACGTGTTTTGCCCAGCAACAGGGAGCAAGCCATGAAGAGTTTGCATTCACTCAGCAAAACTCTACAGAGAAAAACTCTACAGAGAAAAACAGAAGTGAAGAGAGATCTGAATTCATTAAAGGGATGCTAGACAACGATCATGCTGAAGTTTCAGGATCACTTGAAACAGACAGGGAACACTAGTATCTACCAATCTTCAGTGTTTATCATCAACCACACTGAGCAGATAGACACTGCTAATGTTTATCCACTCAGAGCCTGAAGCGGACCCCGAAATCAGATCGGATATTTTGAGTTTCAGTACCAAAGCTTCCGAAGCCACACTTCACTCACATTACTTTGATAGATTTTCTTGCTGGAAGATATTAGTCAAGACCCTAGCCAGACTCATTCAGGTCACTAAAACCTTCCGGAGAGAAACCAATAGCGACCAGGTCAGAAGGTGGGGAAGTTTCCATGAACAGGTAAATCTAGTAGAACTTGCTCAGGCAAAGTCTGTTATAATTCCAGAAGGGAATTGACTGCATCAAAAAACAAAAAAGACATTCCCAAAACAAAGCCGTCTTAGGAAGCTTAGCCCCTTTCTAGACAAGAATGGGTTGTTAAGAGTAGGTGGACTGTCTCTCTTGCTGAACTTTCAGAGGAAGAGAAAAGCCCGTCATACCTTATGATCACCACATTGCGACACTGCTTGTTAGGAACTATCATGAACAAGCAGTTCACCAAGGGCGACACATCACAGAAGGTGCAATTAGATCCACAGGTTTCTGGATTCTTGGTGGCAAACACTTGGTATCTGCTGTTATACACAAATGTGTCATCTGTCGCAAGCTGCGAGGAAGATTACAAAGACAAAAGATAGCAGAGCTACCAGAGGACAGTAATTGCTCAATCACCTTTCACCAATGTGGGCTTAGATGTATTTGGTCCGTGGTCTTATAACCTGTTGCACTAGAGGAGGCAGCGTGGACAGTAAACAATAGGCAATCCTTTTCACTTGTTTGTCCACCCGAGCTGTACACAGAGCTACTTGAAGCCATGTCAACATCAAGCTTCATTAATGCCTTAAGATTCTCCTCAATTCATGGCCCAGCAAAGCTGCTCCGTTCTGAGAGAGGAACAAATTGTGGAAGCCTGCAAAGAACTTAACAATTGTGACAGTGAATCACAATTGCAAGACTTTCTCCAAGACAGAGGATGTACATGGGTCTTTAATCCTCCACACTCCTCACATATGGGTGGCGTCTGGGAGAGACTTATAGGTATTGCCAGGTCGAATCTTGGATGCCATGTTGCTACAAACCAAACCTGCTCAGTTGACCCATGAGACTTTACGCAGCTTTAGGGCAGAGGTTACGGCTATTATGAATGCCAGGCCTATAGTTCCTGTGTCCTCAGACCCAGATACACCTATGGCCCTTACCCCAGCAATGTTGTTGGCTCAAAAGATGAACTCTGTCTGCTCCATCTGGAACCATAACTACAACACAATTTCATGAAAAACAATGGAAGTACAATGCTTGGCAGACATTTTGTAAAAGATGTAAAAAAGAGTATCTATCAAATCTGCAACGCCGTAGGAAATGGACTGAGGATCGCCCAAATGTAAAAGTGGGAGAAGTTATGCTGAAGGACAGCCAAGAGGGCAGGAATGAGTGCCCCGTAGGACTTAAGGCTCTAAGCAGGGATGGCAAGGTTAGAAAGGTGGAGGTCAAGATTGTGAAAAATGAGACCTCCAGAATTTCTCAGACCTGTAACTGACAGTTTTGATCTCGGACTAGCTAGGATTCCATTTTCCTGTTTATATGTTTTTTCTGCATAGCAGTAGTTATTTAGGTAGTGACATAATAAATTATTCCAGACAGGGAGTGTTCTGCCCATATTTTTTATGTGCTGTTACAGATTATACTGCAACGTTAGTTTCACGTTGCTGCCATCTAGTGGTCAGAGTTAGTTATTTTGCCACAGCTTGACAGGACGTGATATTTTCTTCACAGCGAAAACTGGAACTGTATTTCCTTAATTTCATAATTGCTCCTTGATCCAAGCAGACTGCATGCAGTAGAGCTCAACTATTCCTGGGCTAATGGTGTAATTGTCCGTGAGTACTTTCACTGATAGAGTGAGGCTGCTGTATAATGGTTTTAATGCACGGACACATTTGTTTATGCTTATGTCAGGGGTTGACAAATTTGCTTTGAATTTAGGAGCCAGTTTTTTATTTTATTTTTTTATTTTTTTAGAGTGGTATGGATTGTCAGCTCCTGGGGTAAGGCCACTCATTTTCACCCCTATCCCTAACTCACAATGGAGCACCCAGTCAATAACTCCATTGAAACGCTGTTACATCAGGGTTATGGGCTGACCAGAAAGAGTAAGGCTGGCAACAGATGGAACTGGTTGCCACTGGCAGGCGGCACCGGTTTGGAACCGGCAGGCGGCACCGGTTTGGAACCGGCAGGCGGCACCGGTTTGGAACCGGCAGGCGGCACCGGTTTGGAACTGGCAGGTGGCCCTGGTTGGCGGTGGCACTAGTAGTCACTGGCAGATGGCACTGATTGGTGGGGGCACTGGTTGGTGTTGGCAGGTGGCACTGGTTGGCGGTGGCACTAGTTGGCACTGATTGGTAGTGGCAGGTGGCACTGGCTGGCACGTGGAACTGCCAGATGGCATTGGCAGGTGACACTGGTTGGCATTGGCAGGTGACACTGGTTTGGAACTGGTAGGTGGCACTGATTGGCGGTGGCACTGGTTGGTGGTTGCAAGTGGTATTGATTGGCGGTGGCACTGGCAGGTTTCACACGGAGCACTCTGTTACTGAAATGTAACAGAGGAGCTGTCAGAATTGAGCTTAATGTCGGAATGGGCGGTACCCAGCCGGGGTGTGAAACTGACAAGTAACAGGCGGATATGTCAGATTTGAGCTTGATGTCAGGGTGGGCGGGTCCCGGCCAGGTGGGCAGGACTCAAGAGCTATCAAACACCGGCCACTGACCAACGATTGGGCTGCGTAAGAAAAGAGACGGGGCCACATACACGTAGCGGCCCGCCCAGATTCCATTGGCTGGTGTTTGATAGCTGCCGGGTCCGGCCCACCCCGGCCGGGTCCCGCCCACACAGACATCAGGCTGAAATCTGACAGATCCTCCTCTCTCCATTGCTTGTCAGTTTCAAACACTTAGCGCCGCGCCGCTGAGTGTGGAGGAGGGAGGAGGACAGCAGTCAGTGTTAATGCTGCTGCATGTCTGGGGCATCAATAGTGAGTGGGCTGGTGGCAGCTTAGGCGCCAGGTTGCGATTTCTGGTCGCATTGGCGACCTGGCACCTGGGGCTTGTCGAGCCCTGGCTTATGTAGTAGTTTTACAAAGTTATTTGGAAAAAAGAATACATACAGATCTGATGTCTCATGTTTCTTGACTTCTGATTTTTAAGCTGTCTGACTAGTGTTATACAACAGTTCAATAACGCAAAGCAGAACAGTGGGCGTTGCAGCGAGTTTTCAAATCGCACAGAAAACTGCATTTTCTGTGTGGATTGCGTGTTCGGAAATGTGTAGATGGATTCAGACACTGCCTAAATGGAAGCGCACACGCTATGCACGTTGCCTCTTTGGAAACATGCAGAAAAGTTTTGCTGCCAAAACACGCAATGCTCCATGACCAAAAAGTTTAACTACTTTGGGGCATTTGTCGCTTATAGGGCAGCCCAATCAAGTGATGCTTGTTTACATGGGAAAAAACAAAAAGTGAAGCAGGAGCATGCATTTCCACTATCCCCGGGTGTGGATGGGATGTGCTGGGGAGTAAGCTTTTAGGCATCAAGGATAACTAGGGAGGAGAGGGGGGTGGGTCAAAAAACAAAAAAACTACCTCAGAAGTCTCAAAGATTGGGGGGGCGTGGCCGACTGAGCGCTGTGATGGACGCCTGAGTCTGCAGCTCCGCTCGTCCACCGGAGAGATTCGCCTCATACGGAGCACACCGGTATACGTTCCGACCAAGCCAGCAGCGATCGAGTGCCTGAATACCGAAGGGATGTCGCGGCGGAGGAAAACCACGCCGCAACCCCAGAAATTTAAAGATTTCTTTGTGACCAGGCCGCGGGATCTACCACAAGATGGCGGCGGCGCGAACTCGCGGCGCCTTCCGCACCAGGCCGCAAGGCGCAGCACGGACCAGGAAGGACAGGCAGCATCAACTACACAGTCCGGAGGGCACAGTAGCTCAACCTCAGGCTCATCTAGCCCTTCAACCCAGAGCCCGGTTAAATCTAAACCGTGGATGAGCTCTCCAGTCTCAGGCCTTGAAATGGAGGTAAGCGGTCAGCAGAGCACCCACACACCACAGGCCACGCATCTACCGGACCCCATAGCGGAGTTCCCCACAGAGGATAGGCCGGTGTCAGATACAGTGCTGAAGGAAATGTTACTTTCTCTCAGATCAGCTTTACACACTGACATGGTGCAAGCGATTAACCAGTGTCGCTCTGAAGTGCAAGCTGTGGGATACAGGGTGGACAGAATAGAACACCAATTAGAAAAGCATGCAGCCTCTTACAATGTAATGGTGGAAGCACATGGGGCCCACGGGGAAGAAATCGCATGGCTCAGGGACAAGGTCGCAGACCTTGAGGACAGATCCAGACGGAACAACTTAAAACTGAGGGGTGTCCCTGAGTCGATCTCCCCGTCACAACTTCTACAATATGCCCAAACACTATTTTCAACTCCGGTACCTGACCTGTCTGTACAGGATTTCTAAACCCTCCTACCTCCCTGAAGGGACCCCGAGGGACATACTAATGAGGATTCACTTCTTCCACGTTAAGGAACGCATTCTCCAAGCTGCACGCAGTGCTGCCACTCTGCCAGCACAATATGCTGACATGCTATTACTGCCTGATTTATCCAGACATACCTTGGAAAGGAGGCGTAATCTGGCTACTGTAACTAAGGCCTTGAGGAATCATAAAATTCTCCACAAGTGGAAATACCCTGCCTCATTGGTTGTGACACACAACGGTGTTTCAAAAACCATCACGACACTAAATGAAGGTATAGCTGTGCTAAGGGAATGGGGGATCTTGCCTGAACACCACATGCAGATGTCTCCTACCCAAGACCCCAGACCTATTCCTGCAGAATGGCAAGTGGTGTCCCACAAACGCCACGGCAAGAAAAATACCGGTGGCAGCTCATAATCTCTTCTCTAAAGTCATTCATTCTCTCCGGCGAATTGGAGCCTATCGAGTCTCCTTTCACCCCCGATTACAAGTTAGCAGCTACGCCTGCACGTGGATCAGTTCTGAGATCCTTTTTTTATGAATATTCTACGTTATTTTTTTATTATGTTTTGTTTCTACCTCTTGTTTATCGCACACAGTAGCCAACCTTACCGTCAAATATCGGACATTGAAACCCTGACGACTCTCGAGTTTCACGAGCGGATTTGTCTCCGATGGACTACATGTGGTATAGTGAGTAATACCATAATGCTTCTCATGTACACCCACCTACTCTGTATCCATGACCATTAAATGCATGTCACTGAATGCTAGGGGTCTAAATCACCCTGCCAAAAGATTCTCCTTATGGAAGGAAGCAAATAAGCATAAAGCCGACATACTTTGTGTGCAGGAAACCCACTTCCAAAAACATAAAACCCCCACAGGGACCATCCACATGTTTTTTTGGCATGTAACCCGACCAGCAAAAGAGGCGGCGTCTTATTAGCAATAAGGAACACCATTGCCTTTCACCTGAAGGAGTCCTTCATAGACGATGGGGGGAGATACCTCATAATCACCGGAGACGTCAACTCCAAACCATATACCATTGTGACTCTTTACGCACCAAATTCACATCAGTCTCGCTTTATAAGGAAAGTGTTTAAAAAAGCTTACTCCATGCTCTACGGCCAAGCCATTATTGGTGGAGACTTTAATCTAATTGCAGACTCCAACCTGGACACTACATCTACTGTCCTAAAAAGGCCTACTGTCTTGCAACCTCTTCTACATACCCATGAACTGTTCGACACCTGGAGGTGTTTACACGTGACTGAAAAAAACTACACCTTCTCTACGAGACATTGTTCGTATTCACGCATAGACTTATTTTTAACAGACAAGTGGTTGCTTCAACGTATCTTGGACGCTCAAATACACGATATAACCTGGTCTGACCATGCGGCCATAACAATGTCTATTAACGAACAGGGTGTCCCCCCCTCCTCTCCCATCTGGTGCTGCAATGTTAGAATTATTCAGGATCCCACACTTCTCCCGGTGATCTCTCAGCATCTCAAAGAATTTTTTCAGGTAAATAATTCTCCTTACACAGACCCTTTTACACTCTGGAATGCTCATAAAGCATTCATGAGGGGTATCCTAATCCAATTAGGAGCCAGGGAAAAAAGAAAACATACGCAAAATCTACAAAACACATTAGATACACTTCACAAAATGGAAGCTAAAAACAAAGTCTCCCCATCGCCATCCTTAGCTGCAGAAATCTCTAAAGTTAGGGAAGCCCTGAGGGACCTGCTCACACACCAATATGATAAGCATCTACGAAGATTGCAACTTCATTCGTATGCAAATGCCAATAGAGCAGGGAAATACTTGGCTAACAGAATTAAAGAAGCACGCTTGAAAACTAGAATAGCTTATATCCTACACCCTACCAAGCAATACAAATTTACCAACCCACAAGAAATAGCGAACCAATTTGCTGAATACTATGAGTCCTTGTACAACTTACACAAAGATGATACAGTCTCCCAGCCCAAGATGACAGATATTCAAAATTTCCTTGAACAGGTTAAAATCCCCTCAATAACAGAAGACCAACTCTCCTTGCTTAATGCTCTATTTTCGGTTCAGGAAATCTCCCAAATTATAATGTCCACTCCTAATGGCAAATCCCCGGGCCCGGATGGATTTAGTAATGAATACTACAAGGTCTTTAAAGAGACTGTAACCCCTTACATGTTAGAAACATTCAAGAAAGCAAAAGATGGATCATGTTTTCCCTCTGAGATGCTGAGAGCTCATATTGTGACCCTTCCCAAACCTGCTAAAGACCCCAACACACCAGCCAATTTTAGACCTATATCATTACTTAATTCAGACATTAAAATCTATGCTAAGTTGTTAGCCAAACGTCTGATGCACATAATCCCACATATTGTTAAGCGCGACCAGATGGGCTTTGTGAGGGGGAGGCAGACCTCTGACGCTACTCGTCGTATTATTGATATTGTTCATCATGCTGTTAAATCTAGAACGCCTTCTCTGCTTCTTTCTATAGATGCAGAGAAGGCGTTCGACCGGGTCCATTGGAGATATATGGAAGCGGTACTGACTAGGTTTGGTTTCCAGGGCCCAATCGTGACTGCAATAATGGCTCTATATTCGTGTCCGTCAGCGCAAGTATACTCCTCGGGCATACTGTCCAAACCATTCGCTATCTCTAATGGCACACGCCAAGGTTGCCCCCTATCCCCAACAATCTTCAATCTTATGATGGAACCTTTAGCAGAAACTATTCGGGCACACTCTCATATCAAAGGGTTTACGTTGGGACATCATAAACATGTCATCAATCTATTTGCCGACGATGTTATACTTATGCTGACGGACCCAGGCACTTCTCTCCCTCATGCTCATGATGTGTTAACCACCTTTGGGAATATATCTTACTACAAGGTGAACTTTAACAAATCACTAGTCCTGGATCTTGGGATTTCTCATTCAGTAAAACTTAATCTCCAAACCACTCTACCATACGCTTGGAGTAAAGGTAACATTAAATACCTAGGTATCAATATATCGAATAACACCTCCACTTTAGCTGCAGCAAACTTCGGCCCTTTTATAAACAAAATGACACAACAACTCAATGAAATAGCGAAAAAAGAATTGTCCTGGTTGGGCAGAATAGCAGCTTTTAAGATGGCCATTTTACCACAAATCCTCTACCTCTTTCGCTCATTACCTATCCCAATTCTATTTCGTTTCATTCGTGAAATGTCCATGATTTTATGGAAATTTACTTGGGGAGGTAAGAGAGCCAGATGTTCACGCCTTAACCTTCATCCGCACAAGAGAGTAGGGGGAATGGGCTACCCGGATTTATTAGACTACTTTTGGGCTACTAAACTCGACCAACTACGCCATTGGTTTCACCAGGTAGACCACCCGTTATGGGTAGACCTAGAAAAAGCACTGCTACAAACGACCGACATCCGGTTATTTCTCCTGAGTGATTTGTGGGAACACTGGTCTTTGGGAAACATGTTGCCTTCGGCACAGGTATCTCTACAGGCATGGAGGCTTCTCCTCCGACTAGAATGCAGCGACTCGCAAACCATTCCTTATGACTTTCCCATAGAAATACTGGAGGCGAAACTCCCCCTGCTTTCGACAGCTCAGTTGAAGGCGGGAGGAGCCATATCCTTGTCAAATATGTTTACAAATGGACAACCGAAATCTGCTGACCACATTATGACTGAATTTAAGCTTCCAAACGCATTATGGTTTTCCTGTCTTCGTATCTCCCACTATTTGAGGACCCACCCAACCCCTAAGTTAATGCTACCCCCTAAAGCATGGCACTTCTATTCTAATGCCCAACATTCTATTAAAGGCATAACTCTATTCTATAATCTCATCAATGATAAAAACTCCTTTTTCAAAACACCAAACCTTAAGCGCTGGGAAAGATCTGTCCGCCACCTTCTCCAACGAACCTTCCCATCTATTCACCAAGCTTCCCACTGTTTCGCACTGGGAAATGACTCTTAAAATTCTCAACAGATGGCATTATACACCATTTAGAATAGCCAGTTTTTCTCCGGGTTTGTCGCCACTGTGTTGGAGAAACTGTGGCCAACCAGGCAACCTACTCCATATGCTGTGGGAATGCCCGAGCCTAACCAGTTTGTGGAACAACGTTTTCCGCCTTATCTCATCCCTCACAGGTATATTGACGTCACCCAACCCTGCCCTGGCTTTACTGCAAATAGGTATGAATGACTTCCCCCCCCCAGGCGATAGGCCAGTTGTTACACATATCTTGCTGGCTACTAGAAACCTCATCCTACGAAACTCGAAAGATACCTCGGCCATTAATGTTTCCGATGTGCACACCTTGGTTAATAGATATCACACGTTTGAATGCCTCCTAGCCATCAATAACTTACGATGCCACAAGTTTGACAAAACATGGGTAACCTAGTGTAAGAGCTTTAAACCTAACTCGTAGAGTAATACCTTGATTACTTTAACAGCCTCAGGCTGGAGTAAATGTCTTGTACTGATAAACGTGTAAATGTTCCTGAATCTGATGTGTAAAACATACTGTGTGTAGAGATTTCTGTTTTTGTTTACTTTGTTTTTGTTTTTGCTATTTTGGAAAACCTCCCCATGTATCTTGATTTATTATATGAGATATTTGTTGAATATCAATAAAAATTTATTGATTAAAAAAAAAAAAAGAAGTCACAAAGATTAAGACAAAAACGTACCCCTAGCTGGCGATTTTACAATGGAGTCGTGCTACACCAGAGTCACCAAAAAATAGTGCAAGACTCAAGTCACTGAATTTAAGACAGCACCTATTGAAATCTGTGTTTTCACTTTACCCGAGTAGCAGGTCACCAATAAATAGGGTGAACCAGGGCTTAGCATTCTACCCTGCCCAGTTAAATATGCCAACGAGTGCTAACAAGGAGAGTCCTGCCCCCCCCCCCCCCCCCCCTAGAGCCCAGCACTCTAAACTGATTCACTTACATATGAAGGAAGCTCCTTCATAATAACAGAGCTCCCTTTGTAGTTTTGCAGTGTACCAATATCCTTTAGCAGGCTGCAAGACAGGTATAACCAAGGATAAGGGATCTTTTTAGGCTCATGTACACCTGCTTTGCCATGTAAAGAGTGATGGGCATTCGGATTTATCATCAGATAGCATTTGACAGGTGGTCATCACCTGTTTTAACCACCTAAAAACGCAAGACCATTGCACTACAAACATGCAGATTATGCGCAGTTGCAGCATGGCTCAATTTTCTAGAATGTTGCGTGTGTTCAGTGAATGGTAGTGCCCATCAATCACAACAGGAGTTAGTTATAGTCCCCATCACAGCTATGAAGCAAAGTATCGCAGCAGTGCCATGTGTAAACCCTAGCCCCTCCCTCGTCAGCTAAAGGGGAGTGTGGTTAGGGGAGGTAAAACTAAGAACCACAAGGATTTACTGCCCACATCCACTTATGTAAACAAGCCCTAAGGCTGCAATGATTCTAGTATAGCAGTGATCCCTTGCATCTAGGGCCCCGTTCACGCTTCGTGTAGCAGGAACAAGCTCACAATATTTTTAACACCACTCACACATTTCTGTGTCGCATATAGGGCAGCCCATTCACTTGAATGGGCTGACCCACGTGTGCTTGTTTTTCACAATTGCCGCACGTTTTTGTCAACAATGGCAGCAAATTTGCATCATGTTTTATTAGGAAAAAATGGCACTCAACATGCATTGTGCATTTTTCCACACAATTTGGAAACGTGGGCAGTATCATGCCAATTCTGGCCACAATTTCAAATCCCTGTGTGTGAATGCATCCCAATATCCTAATGCAAAAATAAAGTGTGGGGTTTCTCCTTAATATACATACAAGAACATCATCTAGGATTAATATCTGCTATGATTATAAAGATTAAAGGGAAACTCTGCGACAAAAATAGTCAGTCAGGTTCCCCTTTCATATCTATACCAGACCATCATCCAGAATTACATTGTACTAGGATTATTAAAGGAAACGCCATGGTAAAACGTCGGGGCGACGTGCTGGGAGGGAATACTGCTGCATTAACTGAGCAGGTTGATTCTTTGGAAGCCCAGGTCCTCAATCTATGGGAGCATCTGGCAACACTGCCCAGCATCATCAACCTGAAAGAGTTTGGACTGTACCCATCAGGTGCTGGCAGCAGCCAGCACAGAGGCGGGTGGAGACACAGCTTTGCAGGCACAAGAGCAGAGAAGTTGGGTGAGAATAAGGCAGGGTAGATGGAAAAATTAGGGAAGAAAGTCCTGAATTGGCACATCCAAAAAAGTATGCCCTGTTGCGTGATGTTGGGGAAGCCAGTCAAAGAGTGTTACTGCTGGGAGCAGAGTGACTCCCCTAGCTGCAAGGTGAACTCCAGTGAGGACAGGGGCAGGCCCAAGGGGGGAGGACAGAGATTCTGGTGGTAGGGTATTCAATTATTAGAAGGACATATAAGGAAATCTGTCACAAAGACCATGATCAATGAACGGTATGTTTAGCGGGTGCTTGGGTTTGGCACATCGCGGATCGGATGGACAGATTGTTGGGTGGGGCTAGTGAGGACTCCCCTATCATGGTACACAAAGGTAACAAAGACAAAGTTAGAGATAGTTTTTTTAGGGTACCCCACCTACTTCAGGGATTTAGGAGCTATATTGAAGGTAAAGACTGCCAAGGTGGCATTCTCAAATACTGCCTGTACCTTGAGCCATACCAGAGGCAGCAGCAGATTAGGGAAAGTGGCTGAGGAACTGGTGTAGGGTAAGGAGGAGTGGAGGAGTTTGGGTTACTGGGCTGACTTCACTCAGTTACCAGCTCTTTAGGAGGGACGGACCGCATCTAAAATGGGGGGGGGGGTGCAGCTGTTGGGAGAGAAGGTGGCCAGAAAGTTACAGGGACTTTAAACAAGGCGTTGGCAGGGAGGGACCAGAAGAAACGATAGCCAGAAATTAGCCAAGTTCAGTAGGTACTATTGGGGGCATTAGTGGTAGGGCAACAAGAATACCTAAAACACAAGTTAAGCAAGTTGACAAATCCCAACTGCATCCTCATAACAAGGAAAAATGCGACCGAACAAAATGAATAGGCAGGTACACAAATGCTAGAAGTCTAGCTAATAAAATTGAAGAAATGGAGCTGCATATTTAGGCAGGGGATTTTAAAGGTAATAAACTTGATTTTGCAGCTCACACAACTGGCTGGCAACCATTCAGGGGTATTCCCTAGATTGCAGGGAAAGGGAAGTTAGGAAAGGGGGAAATTGAATTCATGTGGAATCTTCCGTAAACCAGACTGGTTCTAGAGCTTTAGGTTCAAGATAAGTTTGAACTTCCCTAAGGGTTTCCATACTACGAAGATGTGGGAGTAAAACCTCCATTTTGTCTGCTGGGACCCGGCACACTAAATTCTGGATTTCCAACTCTGACTCCAACAGGGCCTCAGATTTCTCTACACACCTGGGAAGATTTGTGACCAGGAGTCTGCGCGGGGGAGATCTTAAGAACTCTAAGCAGTATCCCCCTCCTTACAGTCCCCAGAATAAACTGGCTGGAGACCACCTGGGGAGGAAGGCCCCCACCATGGCCAGACTGTCATTAAGATTTGCAGGGCTGGACTGGAGGGCGAAAAATTGCTCCCCCTTTGCCCTTGCCCCCAGGATTTTTTCTGACCCTCTGGCTCAGGGACCCCAAAGTGTGAGTGCAAAACCCCTTCAATTGAACTGGGAAATTGCATTTGACCAAGATCTTTTTATCAGCTGTGCCATTTAGCAAGTCTTCCAGACGGGGTTCAAAGAGTAAATTCCCTGTGAGCGGGATGCCACATAGCTTGACTTTGGAGGTGCTTTCACCCTGCCAAGTCTTAAACCACAACACCTTTCTTAGCAAATTGGATAAAGATGAAGATCTGGCAGACATATGGATGGATTCAGCCGATGTGTCCGCTATATAGGCCATCCCTCTAACCAGCATGGGAAAAGGAAGATAGTATGGTCTGCTTAGAGGTCCCTGCTTCTGTGCGCCTGCATCTGGGAAAGACTGTACTTTAAAATTATGGGCCACCACCGTAACGACCATTGCCACTTCAAATTTCCCACGGATGACTCCCAAGAGTTCTTTATAAGAGAGTCTATCCTTTTGTCCATAGCATCTGATAAGGCCCACATGTCTTCGAAGGCCAGATCAGAATGCCTAAACATCTAGGAAAAGGCTGCATCCAGTTTTGGATTCTTGTTCCACAGATACTGGATCCTCTGATAACGGAAACCCGGAGAAGGGCTTCAAGACACTCTTGACCGCATCCACCGGAACATCATGGACAGGGAAAACCTCTCTCTTCTGTTCGCCCATGCCGATACATCAGATCATGTAGCATCAAGGGCTTTTTCTCAGCCTGAATTCCTAGTGCGGTGTGAATAGCCCTCAAGAGATCTACCTCCTCTAGGGAGAGTTTGAATCGTGAGGGCCTACTGGACTCACTGTCCAGTCCATCCCCCTCCAACTCTGCCTAGGAGCCCGAGGCCACACTGCCCGGTTACTCCCCGGTCTCCTCCCTAGAGATCTCCGGAGTCCCTTCATCTGGAAGGGATGACTGGCAGCACTGGTGCTGAACCCTGCGCTGTTAAAGGGGCTGCTGTTAAAGGGGCTGCTGGAAACCTTCAAAAAGCATTTTGAATGACTGGAAAGTGGAGGAAAGTTTCTTCACTGAGGCTGCCAAATCGCTTTTCCTGCTCGGATGATTTTTCCCTGACCAGCACATCTATGCATCTATGCATAACACTTTAGTCCAGGCATCTCCCAACATGGTCCTACAGGAGGGGTATTTCCTTTTAGAGCTATAGGAGGGCTTAGAACTTGTCTGCAGCTTTACCCTGAAACACAAACATTGGGGGGTCTGTTAACAGCTGTGGCCCTCAACCCCCCCCCCCCCCCCGCCAGCTGTCCTTGGGGAACATACCCAGGAATCAACTTCAGGGACCCTCCCCCAGGGTACCGAGCCTCCCTCCCCCTCTGACCACCCAGAGTGGACCCCCCACCATAGGATCTAACCAGGGAAGGAGAGGGGTTTAGGTAAGGGGAATTCTTCTCTAGGTGTCCCTTACCTTCTGATGGCTGGAGCTGGTGTCGCTGTTGAGCAGTCTGCACTGGTTCTGCCTTCAACATGCCTGCAGTGTGGTCGCCTCAGGAGCCCCTTGCTGTCTTGTACAGCTTCCTGCCTCCCTCTGCTACGCCCGCTTTCAACATCTGCGCCCGGACCCAGAAGCCTCAGATCCAGGAGAAGTGCCCGCCCCTACCAGCAATTGCTTCACCCCGCCATCTGGCACGCTCAAGCTCCACTTGTGGCCGCACATTGTGCGGGGGAAAGGAAGGCTGCTTCCCTGAACCACCGCATAGGCCCCCAGATCTTCCACCCGCACTTTTTAACTTGGGTTTCACTTTTAAAACTCAGCTGCTCTGTAATCACACAGGTATCTCAGGAGATTACACACAGCCCTCCCCCTTCTACTCAGATCTCAGGTGCTGGAGGAAAAAAAATTCTCCTCTCTGAGAACAAATGATCTCCACTTCATAACCAGGGTTCCAGAAAAGACCTCTCTCTGAGAACTGCTGAGAACTGAAATTAGATAAATTATCTGTTTCATAAATGTACACCTAAGGTAGGAGACAGCATGTCCAAATCTAGTGATAAAGTAAAACTTTCCACACATTTGTATAAGCCCTGAAGTGTGCAACAGGAGAAATCAGAAGTCAAACCTGCAGGTATTAACTAGCAATCATTAACCACTTGCTGACTAGCCGTCCTACTGTGGCAGGTCGTCACAATCCTGTGAGCCGTCGTAGTTGTACTTCGGCTTCTTTAAGTGGGATAGCAGGTGCGCGTGCCTCGCTGCACTGCGGGGGTGCCAAAGCTTGTGACCGCCAGACGCAATGGCCACCGGAATGAGGTGCAGAACAGGGATGTGTGTTAACACACATCCCTGTTCTGTAAGGGGATGAGATGCAGATCGTGAGATCCTAATAGCTAGGAACCACGATCTGTTATCTCCTAGTCAGTCCCCTCCACCTACAGTTAGTGTTAACCCCTTCCCTGCCAGTGATATTTATACAGTAATCAGTGCATTTTATAGCACTGATTGCTGTATAATTGTTAATCGTCCCAAAAATGTGTTAAGTGTGTCCGATCTGTCACGATAAAAAAATAAATAAAAAATCTGTCCCTTATTTTGTAGATGCTATAACTTTTGTGCAAGCCAACCAATATAGGCTTATTCTGATTATTATTACCGAAAATATGAATACATATCAGCCTAAACTGATAAAAATTAGCTTTTTGTAAAAAAAAAAAAAAATTGGGGATATTAAAGCAAAAAGTACAAAAAAATAGTTTAGATTTTCAAAATTGTCAGTGTAGCACCAACTGACACCCTGCGAGCAGAAGTAATAGCCACCAAGCAGACAACCTTCTGTGATAGCGTGAGCAGGGGAATTTCTCAAATATCCTCAAATGGAGGCTTCTGTAGAACTGAAAGTATAAGATTCAAGTCCCACGGTGGCAAGGGAGATCGCACCGGTCGAACCACGTCGCCCTTCCTGAATGAAGGTACACACCAGGGAATGCGAAGCCAGGCAACATTGAAAGAAAACCGCCAAGGCCGACACCTGCCTGTTGACAGTACTCTAAGCCAAATTCTTTTCAACGCCCCTCTGAAGAAAAAAAAGAGTCAAAATCTGAGCCACCGAAAAAGAACGTGTGTGAAACCCCACTGACTCACACCATGAAATATACACTTTCCACGTCCTATAATATACCTTCCTGGAAGAAGACTTTCTAGCTCTGAGCATCATCGGAATCACTGATGCAGATAAGCCCCTATCCTTCAAAATCTTTCAATAGCCAGGCCGTTAAAGCCAGCGATGGTAAAGGCAGAGTGGAAGACTGGCCCTTAGGATAGCAGATCCTCCCCGAGAGGCAGCCGCCAGGGAACATCTGACCAGACGCACCAGGTCAGCGTACCAGGACTGACGAGGCCAGTCCGGGGACACTAGAATGACCGGAATTCCTTCAGCCTCGATCCTGTGCAACAACTGTGGCAGAAGCCTGAGGAGGAGGAAAAGTGTAGTTCAGACAATAAAGCGAACAGAGTGTCTGAGGCATCCGCCAGAGGGTCCCAAGACCTGGCCACAAACCTCTGCACCTTCCCGTTTCGGGGTGCCATCAGATATACCTCTGGAGATCTCCAGCATAGGCAAATCTGTTGAAATACCTCCTGATGGAGACCAATCTCCTTGGTCCAATACTTGACGAATGAGGTAACCTGCCAGATGTCCAACCCCAGAATGTGAATGGTGGAGATAGCCGGGACGAAACGTTCTGCCCACCGTAGAATGCCGGCTAACACAAGTCTCATTCCTCCCTGGCTATTGACATAGGCCATCGCCGTTGCCTTGTCTGACTGGATCCGTATCAGGAGACCCTGAAGCCAATCAGTCCAATGATCCAGACAGTCTGATCACCCGGAGTTCCAGTATGTTGATAGGTAAGCCTCGATTCCTCCAGCATCCAGTGACCCTGAGCCAAGTTCAGGCCCAGGACTCCTCCCCACCTGGACAGGCTGGCGTTGGTGGTGACCAACATCCAGTACAGCGGGGGAAAATATTTCGCTTGCTGAAGGGCCGGAGAACGAAGCCACCAGATCAGGGGCCCTCTGGTGCCTTGATTCAGCCGAATCTGACCGTCTAGCGACTCGGCACATTTGTCCCATTTTAACAAGATTTTATTTTGCAGGGGTCTCGTAAGAAACTGAGCGAACAGGACCGCCTCGAATGTAGACACCATCAGGCTCAGTACCCGCATGCAAGTCCGCAGGGAGACCCACCTGCAGGACAGCAGCGAGCAGGCTACCTCCTGTAATTTCTGGAGTTTGTCCTGCGGAAGCACCACTCTGACCCGAGCGGAATCCAGAGTCAGACCCAGATAAACCAATTTCCGAACTGGGGTCAACACAGACTTGGTAATTTATCAGCCACCCAAAATCTGCCAGAGTATGAACAGTGATCTCCATGTCACCCTTCAGGGGCTTGCAGCAGGTGGTCCCCCAGATAGCCCAGAACATAAATTCCTGCTGACGCAGCAGCACCAGAACCGGCCAACACTTTGGTGAAGACCTGAGGAGCGGAGGCAAGACCAAAGGGTAACATCGCAAAGTGATAATGCTTCTCTCCCACAGCAAAGCAGAGGAACCGCTGGTGCTGTGCACAAAGTCGGAATGTGCAGGTAGACATCCTTGATGTCGATGGAGGTAAAAAAAAGTCCCCCTGATGAAGAGACTCCTCCATGAAGCGAATTGACTATTCGGAACTTGCGCACCTACACATAGTGGTTCAAAGCCTTGAGGTCCAGAATCGGACATACCATACACTCTTTTAGGGATCCTAAATAGGTTTGAATAAAATCCCTGGAAACGTTCTGACACCAGGACAATCACCCCCTGGAGTGACAGGCCTTACCACACCCTGGAGGGCTAACAAGCAGTCTGAATACAGATTGGAGGCAAAAAATCTGCTTGGGGACAAGTCTGAAACTCAACCTTGTAACCAGACAATCACTTCATGGACCCACTTGTCGTTTATCAGAGATGTCCACGGGCCTATTCTTAATGATATCATCCAGAGTGGCCCCGAATAAAAGATTGCCTTGAAAAGGCAGATCAGCTAGGGCCTTCTTCAAGGCCTGGTCCGCAGGCCAACACTTCAGCCACAATACCTGTCAAAGCACTACCGCTGAAACAGACAGCTTCGAAAGCAAGGAAGCTGCGTCCAAAGAGGCATCACAGTCAAACTGCAGCCCCTGGATCAGTTGGTACGCCAATTCCATGAAGGCAGGTGGAAACTGGTCCCCCACTCTTAGCGTTTGCAACATCAGACTAATAGCCAAAAATCGGCCAAAGTGCCGAACTCGCAATAGAGAACATAGTGCGGAGACACTGCCTTCCTGTCAGCTGAGTCTTTAAAGGACAGAGAGTCCTCAACAGCAAACAATGGTTTTGTTCAATTGGGAAATCGGGGGATCCACCACAGGCGGAGTTGTCCATTTTTTGAGCAGACTTTCCTCAAAGGGATAACGCACAGTGAAACACTTTGGGAGCGTCCAAAACACCCTTTTGTGATCCCAATCTTTATAGACAAACTTGTCAAAAAAGGAGGTATAAGAGAACACTTGCCACGCGAGGTGGCTTGTGAGTGCCAAAAAGGACCGGCACCTCCACTGCAGCCGTGGCTGCATCCTTCCTCTTTAATGTTTCCCACACAGAAGCAATCAGTGCATCCACCAGTGCCTTCTTGTGCACAGCCACTGGGGCAGAGGAAGCATCCTCACTGTCCAAGAGATTTAGGAGCGTGGCCGCAGACCCCAAAGGGTGGGCCCCGTCCATGGCAGCCGAATCAGTTTCAGGATCCAATGAGACAGATGAAGCAGGGGGCGCTTCCTGCTAGTCCACCGCCTAAGAGCCACCTTCATCTGGGACACAAAGGACTCCAGGGCAACTGTCAGTGCGTCAACGGATGACTGGGACCCAGAGGAACCTGCAGCCTCTGACAGGGGGTCAGGTGGGCACCACTACAATGGGACACCCCCACAGCGGTAGTGATACCGGACCACCAAGACACTCCACAGCATGCAGCAGAGAGTTTCATAGTTAGTAAGGTTGAATAAAGACACCAGTCCAACCTGAGTGAGTGTCTACAATTGTCCCTATCCCTGTACATTGCACACTCACATCGGTCCCTACCCTCAAGGAGCCCACAATCCAAGGTCCCCATTCATATACTAGGGCCAATTTTGGACAGAAGCCAATTAACCTACCTGCATGTCTTTGGATTGTGGGAGGAAACCTGAGTACCCGGAGGAAACCCACGCAGGCACAGGGAGAACATGCAAACTCCAGGCAGGTAGTGTCATGGTTGGGATTCGAACCAGCGACCTTTCTTACTGCTAGGTCAGAGTGCTAAATCCTACATCACTGTGAGGAGGGATCCCCCAGACTCACCACCCAACTAGTGTAGCACTTGCTGCCTCAGATGTCGACCTGCACACACGTGGTGTCCAAGGAAGAAGAAAGCACAGGAGTCAGTGTCATGGTAAAAAGAGGGGCTTCCGTCTGCAAAAAAAAAAAAAGCGCCCTGGGCTACACAATGGCCGCCGTTGCCCGAGCCAAAAATCTACCATATCATGGCGCCAGCCATAGGATGTCATCAGTCACTAGGGAAATGGCTTCCAGCCATAGGAAGACCTCAGGCACTAGGGAAGAGGACACCTGCTACAGCGAAATGGTCACCAGCTACAGCAAAATGGCCACCGGCCGTGCTAAACAAATCTACCATGCAGGAAAACCCTGTAGCCTCCTAGGATGAGAGAGCGAAAGGCACATTACCTCATTAACCTCTCTTCTGACCTTAGCCCGATGCATAAAGCAGAGGTATCATCAAAAGAAATCGCATGCACTGTTTGAGCAATAGTTCAACTATTAAGGCTCAGCCTGATGCAGCAGTAAATGTGTCACCAAAGCTTAAAATGCCACATTTGCTCGTGTCCCTCCATAGTTTTCCCAAATACAAAATGGATGTTTTTTAAAAACAAAAAAACAACCCTTCCGCGCTGGACGTCAGAGGATACCAGCTATGTGTTAAACCCGCCCTCCCTTTCAAAAAGCCTTTCCCGCACGAGCGGCAGGGACTCTCGATCGATCCCTGGGAGGAAGAAAAAATTGCGGGGGTCTGAAAGCCGTGAGCGGCGCACTGTTCGCTTTTTTTTTTTTTAAACAAAAATTGCAGCGCTTCCGTCCCCAAAGAAAAGGGGGGAGAAATTTCAGCACGGGGGGCTTCTGTAGAGTGAAAACCCCTCAGACTTACCGGAGGTCTGTCGCTAGGGAGGAAGAAGCATCTGTTTCAAAACACAGGGTGGCTCTGAGAAGCATGAGGAGTACTCAATACAGCCCTTCGTGGTGACACATATGCATAACAGCGTTTACTAAAATTTACACTTTTTCCAATTTCTTTGAAAACTTTCCTGCTGCAAGGTTTTCTGTGGTAAACCAGCAGACCCAATCTTCACCCCTCACGGTGGGCTCTGTTAAACCTTCAGGAGCTGGGGATCCTAAAAAGAAAAGCCACAATCCTGGGCCTGCAATAGCACCCTGACAGTAAAAACTTTATGGCCTTAATACCTAAAAGTACTGCATCCCAGGGTCCAGCTTCCCAAAGGAGAGCATTCACAGACAAAAACCTAGTTTGTTCGGATACTAGGTCCAGGTACTAGTCAATACGGCCAATATTACACACACTGAATGGATCGGTGTGCATAGCCAGCCCCAGCAAGATTGTTCCAGTGGAGATCAGCACAGCACATCTTTACTTGTGACCAACACCTTATACACTGGCAAACAAACTGAGGCGCTCCCACTAGTGGGAGGGGTTATATAGGGAGTGCACTTTTTAATTCAGGGCGTGCCAGTGTCCATCACCTGAAGGTGGCTTATAACCCACATAGTAACCACTATGGCTCTGTGTCCCCTTATGTATGAAAAGAAAATTAGAACCTAAAACAGCTGGTCTGACAAAGACCGGGAATATACACAACCAGATGTTATACCATGGATCACACAGCCAAACCTGAAGAGAATTTTTGGAGAAAGAAATGCATATTTAGATTGTACTGGTCCCATGGTGCCACCAGGGAATCCAAAGATTCTGTCCAGGGATTCTTTATCCTGGTGTAGTACAAATGGGTTTAAAGTTGACTACCAATGTGTTAGCAGTAAGTTATGGGTTTAATAAATCAAAACGAACGTGTGTGTTGCAAGATACAAGTTCTCATATGCCTGAGTAAAATCCCTCATAACCTCACACAACAATGGAAAGCACAGCATGGATGTGGTTTGAAACACTTGTTGATGTACCTCATATATTGCCTAGCTGATCATATGTAAATTTACTTGATTAACCATATGTAATACTGCTTGCCTGATTTCATTTAGAAAGGATATTGAGGGCTAAAGGGGTTGTAAAAGTACTCCTCATGCTTCTCCTGAAAACATCTGATCAACGGCCTGATCAATGCTCATCTGCAGCCTCACCTCAGATTACTGCTGCCTCGGAAAGGGGGGGGGGGGGGGGGTA
Organism: Lithobates pipiens; assembly: GCF_037356315.1. Classification (NCBI taxonomy): domain Eukaryota; kingdom Metazoa; phylum Chordata; class Amphibia; order Anura; family Ranidae; genus Lithobates; species Lithobates pipiens. The sequence continues at coordinate 153,542,994 of NW_027507718.1, forward strand.
GGTGAGCGCCGTCATATTATATACAGCGAGAATCTCCCGTTTACGGCCTCTATCATAGAAGCCGGTCCTGGAGGTGGGACTTTGTATTAGACAGAACACTGGTCCAATGCTGGCCCAGGAGATATTACTTCCTATTACAGAGGCCACTGAGCAAACAGGAGATTCTCGCTGTATGTAATTTGACAGCGCTCGTCCCACCCCCCTCCCCATTCCCTCCTAGGCATTCCAAATTGCAGTATCAGTGTAGAACACGCACACAATATTTGCACCCGATTTTCAGGGTGAAAAAGTGCATGTTATACGCCAATACAGTATTTAAGGTGTGTATTCCTCAGAGTCTAGCATCACTTGGAGGACCTCTGGTTTCAAAAGGCCAGATTGACAGAGGTAGCGTGCATGCCAGCCAATGTTCCACCCCCAAAATGTAGACTGAAGAGAGGGTGGAAACAGGAAGCTCTGCCCACTGAAGAATATGGGAGACATACAACACCACTGCAGGATTCTCACCCCTACCCAGCCAAGCAGGCCATGAAAACTTTCCAATGAAGTAGAAAGGACTTGGAGAATGAACCCACCACACAGAATTCCGAATCTCCCCCTACAGAACATGCAAACAAGTCTGAAGAAAAGTCCATTTATAGAATCAGCAGCCAAACACGAGCAATGAGCCGCCAAAGTTTTTCGAAGACCCACCCTGTCCTGATCCATGACGAAAATCAGTCCCAGGTACTCCAGGCCTGGAAATCAAAAAGATGACACTTTGCAAAGGATATGCAAGGCCCTGGACCAACTGATCTGTAAAAACCGTTGTAAACAGGGGACACACGATTGTAATGCCGAGTACACATGAGCGGTAGCCGCCAGACTAGGTCCAACGGTCGCCACGACGGACTTTCGGTGGAGGTCCGACAGACTTTCTGAACTAACGGACTTGGCCACACATGACCGGATTAAGCCCGTTCATTTTAAAAGGGATGATGTAAAACGGGACTAAACAAGGAAGTTCAATAGCCAGTAGCCAATAGCTGCCCTTGCGTCGTATCTGATCCGTCGGACTAGCACAGACCAACAGTTTTCCCGATTTAGTCCGGACAGGATTTAAAAACATGTTTTTTCTAGGTCCGCCTGACTTTTGGGAGGAAAAAAAATAAAATAAGTCAGCCGGAGCGCCCACACGATCAAATTGTCCGACGGATTCCGGTCCGCCGGACCAAGTCTACTGGAAAGTCCGATCGTGTGTATTAGTCAACCCTTCCCTTCAAAAAAGAAAAAATTATCCACGCCACAAGAGTTTGGGACACACGCCTCGTGGTTAAGATAGGTTGCAGGGCTCATCTGGCAACAGCATACAAAAGATTCCTCCTTTCCGTTGGGAGGGCTGCCTGGACATTGGTGGATCAACAAAAAGGTGGAGAGGTTCATTTGTTTTTGTTTATAAAAGAAACTCTAAAAAGAGTATTCTACCAAGAATATGTTGTGGAAAAAACAAATGCCATTTTGGACACTCCCATTTGCAAATAAACTTGTCAAATTAGGGTGGCTAAGGAATTTTAGAGCATTTGAGCACTGAACGGAACCACAGCGCCCCAAGGGACAACTAGGAGGTCCTCCATTTTAAAGTGGTTGTAAACCCTGTACTACCACTTTAGCCAATAATAATATTATATAATAGCACCTTTTGGGAGATATTCACCATAACCGCATGCACCGCCATTCGAACATGTGCGCTGAAGAAACAGCTTGCGCCGTTTCTTCAGTAGCTGTGTCGAAACTCCAGGAGACATGTCGCTGGCCACATCGGTGTATGGGGACCGCTGCAACAGCTTCGATCTAAGGTTAGTATTTCATAATGAGCTAGTATGTGATGCATACTAGCTCATTATGCCCTTGTCCTGCAGTTGGTTTTTATTTTCTGAGAGTTTACAACCACTAAAGAGAAACACTGCATCTGAGCACTAAAAACACCACTTATTTTTTTTAATATTCAAAGCAAACTCCCCCAGCCATCCATGCCCTCATGCTTTATGTTGTTGAGAAATCAATTTGAAAAACACCCCCTAGCATTTCTGGCCGTGGCCATCTTGAGTAAGGGAAGATGATTCATGTACCATTTACTTCCTGAAAGGAGGCTATGCTTAACTGAGAATGCCTCTCCCCTCCCTTGAAGACTCCTGGGATGTATGACATTAGCCTAGGCCGGGAAACCAGGAAGTAGATGAAGAAAAACTTTTTTTTTAAACAAAAAGTTTAACCCAAGTAAATATGGTATACTTTCCCAATGCATTTACAAATACTAGCAGCATAAAGCCCCTTTCACATGGGGTGGACTTGTTAGACTGCCTTCGCTTGCTCAGCAGACAGGTCAGTCTCCGCTCACTGTGCGGAGACAGACCCGTCAGAGTCCCACTCTCCTCTATTGGGAGATCAGATGAAAACAGAACGCCTGTCCATTTTCATCTGATCTGTCAGATGGATGGTAAATAGGACCGCCATTTGTCTGTATTTTGCAAACAGGATAGGATAGCAGCGGAGGTCCATAGGGGTGAATGGATAGTCTGATCCAGTCCACAGACCTGATCAGACAGCCTGTGTGAAAGGGTCAATGTTGATCGAGAGTGAAGTTCTGCTTTAAGTGTTTCCTGCACTAAAGTAATCTAGACAAGAGTACTTTTTTCCTGCAGAAAGGTTGGAGAGTTTTATTCACTACCAGAGGGGGAAAGATGCATATCCCGATGATCTAAAGACAAAGTCAGCACTGCAGCACCCTCTTCCTCTGCACCTCTGAAGAGTTAAAGCGAGAAAGGGGGAATAAGCATTTCTTACAAATTTCCTGCTCTAAAAGGAACAAATCTTCCAGAACCACAAATGGGTATCAATAGGGACTGAAACCCTGCTGCCCCCAGGTAGGCTATTACCAAAGAAGGGAGCCTACAAATCCATTGGGAAAACAAACTTGCTGATCGACAGTAGCACACTGCAGATGAGAGGGCTGACTGCCAGAAGGACCTACTATAGGCAGGCACACAGGAAAGGTCTGCAGGAGAAGTTCCACCAGCTCAGGTCAGACACAGAGCGCTGTAAAGAGCATTACTTGCTAAAATTGTGAATGGTGGGGCACATACCAATCATAGGATTGACGATCATATTGATGTCTTGTTAGCTTCATGATCTACCAAGTAGTTTAGGGGAACATCGGTGCCTTGCTCCCCTCCTCAGATTGGGGGACTTCTCTGAGCTAAACAAGCCAAAAATGGTACACCAGTATCATGCATTACCTCAGATCACATTTACTGCGCAAAACAGTAGGTAAAATACTCAAACCAACCTTATTAGACACAGACTTTATGATTCTATATTCATGTTTGCTTGTAAGTACACTACTTGACTTGCACAATAAATGGTACTAGAGATGATGCATGATGCTTATGCGACCCCTAGTCTTGTATCGACACTGAGCACCATCTTAGACCACCACTGTTGCTCCCTTAACATACACCAGAAGACTGCCACATGATCTAATTCCTGCTCCCAGCTGACACCACTTCCAAGTGATTCAGCAGGGTATCAAGTCATTGACTGGTGCCAAAACAACAAATATGGCAGCTGGTGTCCTGAAGATACGAAGCCAATGCAGCTACTGAGTGGGTAAAGCAACAACCTCCAAGGTCAGGTGCCCCATTGAGTTGAAAAAGAATGGTAGGGCCAGGAAGGCAAGGAAGGCGAGGATGTGTCAAAGGGTACTGGAGAGGGTCAGCCAACATACACATCACAGGAGGACAAGGAATGATTAAGGGTAGCCCACCAGTTTTCACAGCCACCTCGGTGACCTTCCGTGACAAATCACTGTAGGCAGTAGAAGTCCAGAACATCCCAGGATCAGTGGGCTAAGTGATGGGTAGAAAGGTTGTGAACAAAGAAAAACTAGTCTGAACACAAGTAGCCAAAAATGTTGTGCCCCAACAGTAAGCAAGCACACCAACGTTTCATGGAATTGCAGCTGCGGGACTGATGTAACTAGAAAAAAGCATCCAATGCAAAATAAAGTGGCAATCATTGTTTACAAAAAGGAAAAGCAGGAGAAAACTCAAAGTTACAGCACACTAGGCTCCCAGATATGGCTGAAGCCCAAACTTACCACGGCAGCTTGCAGTCCTCCAAGTCAGCCAAGGAGAGATGTTAGGGTCCAGGCCCCATCCAGGTCTTTGCACTGAGCACACCCCCCAAGGGGTTTCAGGGGCAGGATTCTATCAGCAGAAATCCATGGCCCCGATTAGCCTCCTTCAGCTAGTGCAATACATTGTGCTGTGTGCTCCTAGGTAAGCGCCCAATACAAGAGCCAGTGCTCAAAGCAACATTACAGCCCAGTTTCTTTTCCTTGGCAGGGTCTGGGTACAGTACCAACGTTTAACCAAAATATCTAGCATAAAAAGCTGAAGCTTTCTGGAGTGACAAAGCTGTAGATACAACCCCTCGGTGTCAAATCTCTCAAGGTAACTGCATAACCCATGGTCTGGAAAGCAGATACAGCATTTTACATTCCCGTTCAGTTTGTCACAAACTAAGGACAGTAATTAACAAGGCTTGATCTGATCACCCAGACAAATGTATTTTGGCAATAAGTCTCAAACATGCAGAGCCTGCCTACACCTACACATTTAATCTCTTCAGCCCTTTGGATGTCTATGGTATGAACAAAGTCTGAAAAGTAAAAACAAATAGCCAGGAGCTTCAGTTGCTTAGCTGGTTCCAAACAATTGCTTTTATGGTACATCCCAATTGGATTGTGAACACTCAGGAGTAGGGCCCACCCAACCCGCTTTTACTGAATGGTGTTGCTGTACCACTAAGGAAATCTATACATCTATATAAAAAAGTTAGTCACTATTCCACCAGCACAATGGTAAAACCTGGCATGTTGGGCGTACAATTTTTTAGATTTTACCAAAAAAAAAAAAATTGGGTTAGATACATCTATCCAAATTTTTTGTAAAAATCAAAAAATAGGATTTTTTTGTACGTAAAATCCTTCTCTATAAATTCACCAACCGATAGCTCCTCTCTAACAAAATGGGTTGTTAGCCCCATCACTAGGAGATACTAGGCAAAGTTGTAATACAACACTCAGAACTCAGTTCCGCACAGAGAGGCGGTCCCTCAGGCTACAATCCCACACCCTGCCATTAGTACGTCAACAAGCAGTATAACGTAAAGATAAGGAGGGGCGGGTGTTGTGTCGGTCGGTGAATTACAGAGGAAAGGATTTAACGGCGAGTACAAAAAAAAATCCTATTTTCTCTTATATTCACCGACCGACAGCTCCTCTGTAACAAAATAGGACGTCCAAGCAGTGCCAAATGAGGGGTGGGAGAAAAAAAAAAACAGCACAAAAAAAAAATAAAAAAAAAAAAAAAAAAAAAAAAACTTCATCCACCATGGCAAGTGGGAACTAGTGAAACTATACCCACACAAAGAACAGTGTGTAAAAAAACCACCACGCACAACAGGGTACCCTCACCAGGAGCGACCTGCGGTAGTAATGCAACAGTGCATTAACCTAACCGTACTGTGTTTTTATCGAAAAACCAGGAAAAAAAATCTATTGCATATTCAATTGCAACTATACAGCCGCCTGCAAAACTTTACAGCCAAAACAGGCATCAGCCGATGCAAAGAAAGTCTACCTTGTAGAACTTGGTAAATGTATGGACAGATGACCAGGTTGCCGCCTTACACACCTGAGCGACCCACAATTGGTGTCGGAAGGCTCAGGATGTTCCGATTGCCCTTGTGGAGTGGGCCGTGACTGGAAAGGGGGGCACCTGCCCCTTCAAGGTGTAGGCTTGCACTACAATCTGTCTGATCCACCTGGAAATGGTGGCCGACGAGACTGCCATACCTTTCTTTGGACTAGCCACTAAAACAAACAGTGAGTGACTGCCGAAAGGGAGCCGCGGCAGCCAAATACACATTCAGAGCCCTAACCACGTCCAGAGTGTGAAGAGCCACCTCCTTAGGGTGCTTCGGCTTAGGACACAGATGGTAATACAATGTCCTCATTGATATGAAAAGCTGAGATCACTTTTGGTAGAAAAGACTGTTGCGGAACGCAACACCACCTTATCCCTGTGGATAACCAGATAGGGCGACTTGCATGACAAGGCCACCAGTTCCGAAACCTTCCTGGCCGATGCGATGGCCACTAGGAAGACCACTTTCTGGGAAAGAGTCAACAAGGGAATCTCCATATTTTCAAATGGCGGTTTTTGAAGCGCCAACACCAGGTTCAAATCCCAAGAGGGTAACGGTGGATGCACAGTAGGGACTTCGTGTCGTACCCCCTGAACGAAGGTACTCACTAAGGAGTGCAATGCTAGGGGTAGTTAAAAAAAGACAGCTAAGGCTGATATTTGCCCTTTAGTGGTGCTTAATGCCCATCTCTGGTCAACTCCTTGCTGGAGAAACAGCAGGATCCTGGATATGGCAAAGGAACACAGATGCCATCCTTTCTCCTCACAAATAGAGATGTAGGCCTTCCAGGTACGATGGTATATCTTCCGAGAAGATTTCCGTGCCTTCAACATAGTTGGAATCACCAAGTCCGACAGACCCCGGTTCCTCAACACCTGGCTCTCAATAGCTATGTCGTTAAAGCCAGCGATGGTAAAGCAGGATGGAGAAATGGACCTTGAGACAGGAGGTCCTCTCGCAACAGCAGTCGCCAGGGAGCGTCTGCCACCAGACGCACCAGGTCTGCGTACCAAGGACGCTAAGGCCAATCTGGGGCTACCAGTATTACTGGGATCCCCTTGGCTTCCACTCTGCGAATCAGACATGGCAACAGTTTCAGTGGAGAAAAGGTGTAAATCAGCCGATACGGACCCCACGGAGCCACCAGCGCGTCTGCCCATGGATCTCTCGTCTTGGACACTAATCGTGGCACCTTCCGATTGAGACGGGAGGCCAGTAGATCCACATCTGGTGTGCCCCACTTCAGGCACAGCAACCTGAATATCTCTGGATGCAATGCCCATTCTCCTGAGTCCAGCATCTGTCGACTCAGTCCGCCTGCCAATTTTCCACCCCCGGGATGTAAATGGCCGACAGGGCCGGTACATGTCACTCTGCCCACCCAAGTATGTGAGCGACCTCTCGAGCAGCGGCTGAGCTTCTTGTTCCCCCTTGGTGATTGAGGTACGCCACAGCCGTGGCGTTGTCTGACTGTATCCTGATCGGACGCCCTTGAAGTCTCATCGACCATGTGTAGAGGCACAGCCTGATTGCTCTCAATTCGAGCAGATTGATCGGTAACTGATTATTCCGTCGATCAGAGGCCCCGAGTCAACTGAACCACCATCATTCCAACCCAGCCGGATAGACTGGCATCCGTTGTGATCACAGTCCATTTCAAAGGATGGAACGGCTTTCCAGACTGAATCACCGGGGACCTCAACCACCAGATCAGAGAGTCCCCGACTGGCTCACCTGGATCTGTCGATCCAGGGACAACTGAGATTTGTCCCATCTTGTCAAAATTTCCTTCTGCAGGACTCTGGTGTGGAACTGGGCATAAGGTACTGCCTCGAAGGAGGCTACCATGAGTCCCAATACTCAAATGCAAAAATGGAGCAAAGACCACTTGCAGTTCATCAGCAGTTTGACCGCAGATCTGAGAGTCTGCAATTTGTCTGAAAGGAGAAAAACCTCTCGCTTCCCTGGAGTCCAACAGCAAACCTAGGTACTCCAGATGCTGGGTCGGCACAATCACTGACTTTGAGGTTCAACAGCCACACAAATTCTTGCAGAGTCTGCATGGTGATCGCCACATCCTCCTCTAATTCTGAGGCGGAAGATGCTCTCAGGAGGAATCGTCTAGGCATCCCACGATTGCGATCCCACGTTGTCGCAGCAACGCCAAAACTAGAACCAGTACCTTGGTAAAGACTCGGGGGAGCTGATGCCAGACCAAAAGGAAGAGCCACAAACTGGTAATGGGCTTCACCGACTGCAAAACGCAGAAACTTTTGATGCCGAAGGCATATGGGTATGTGCAGGTACACATCCTGGATGTCTAAGGACGCCAGGGAGTCCCCTTGATGGAGTGCAGCAACTACTGAGCGAACGGATTCCATCCTGAACCTCTGCACTTTCACAAAGTGAGGGCTTTTAGGTCCAAGATTGGACGTAACCCTTCCTTCTTGGGAACCACAAACAGATTAGAAGTAGATTAGATTAGAGTAGAATCCCTGGAAGCGTTCCGAGTCCAGAACCGGTACAATCACCCCACGATTCAGCAAATCCCTTACCGAACCCAACATGGCCTCCCGTCGAACTGGGGATACGGGTATGCTGGAGGGGAAGAATCTGTTAGGCGGCCAAGAGAAACTATCTTAGTTGAAACTATCTTAGTGTCCTGAATAGGGAATCCCAGGAAAATGGCCACTTGAAGCCTAGAAGCGTGCTGCCCTTGCCCACACTGAAAATGCCCGCCAGCCAGCGCCATGAGAGACAAACATGTGGCAGAGACACAGCGCTGCACTGACACAGGTAAACCTCACAGACACCTCCCGGGAGTTGAGCACGCAGGATCCAGGCACCACCAGCCAGATCCCAGGTGATAGCCCCAGGGGCACACACACTGCTCAGTACCCATGCACAAGGTAAAAAAGAAAATAGTGCTGCACTCCCAAGATGAAATAAAGTGGTAAAAAAACACCTTATCCCACAAATTTAATAAATGTGACCTTATGACACGTGGATACGGAGACCGGAAGCGACGCCTACACCCGAGCAGTTCGCTCGTAGTCTGCTGTATTGTATGACTCACCTTTGCTGTTTGTGAGTAGTTTTAATTGTTAAATAAATCCGTTTTTTTTTTTTTTTTATTATTATTTACTACACTATGGTCGCCTTCATATCTATTTATGAGCAATAATTGAATCCACCTACGGAGCAGTTATATGGACGGTGACAACAGTATGGGTATTTGAAGTCCCCCTCCTGATTCCCTGTGTGTCTCTGAAAAGGCTACATATACGCTGTATACCTTACAGTGGTGAGGTAATTACCTGGTGTGCCTAGCAAACACGTGGAATCACTGAAGTGGAGAAAGTTTTTTTGCACTTTGCAAGCACCAAGTCACTTTATTACTGCATCTGATATCTTCACTGCAATATTTACCCAGTTGGACAATTGTGTGTTTTTTTGGTTCTTTTTTAGTTTTTGTTCATAATATGCACTTAGCACTTTAATGTGTTTGATCACCTTTTATATTTCATCACGCATGACACTTTGTTGTTCATGGATTAATTGTTTTATGCATATATACATTGGATTGATGTGATTTCAGATATATACACTTGAGCATTTTAGTTGGGGGTAGTCCTCTCGATATTGGACTACGTCACGTATAATATGTGCTGTTTGGGCACTTCACTAATATGTTGATATATGTACATCTAAAAGCCAAGTCAGATATATATGAACATTTTATTTTTCTGGGCTAGTCCCGAGTGTATCCGATTAGACCACGTGTCATGAGGTCACATTTATTAAATTTGTGGGATAAGGTTTTTTTTTACCACTTTTGGCGTTTTCCTTTTCAGGTCTTAAAGTGGCTCTGCACCTAAAATAAAAATATTAAAAGCCAGCAGCTACTAATATTGCAGCTGCTGACTTAATAAAATCCCACTTACCTGTCCCAGGTTCCAGCGATATCGGCGGCAGGTGACGAGCAATCGCTGCTGCCCCCGCCGCCATCCTCTGTCAGGGAATTGGGAAGTGAAGCATTACAGCTTCACTGCCCGGTTCCCTACTGCGCATGCGCGAGTCGCGCTGCGTGTCTCTTCTGGTCCCCCGCTGTGTCTCTGGGAACTGTCCGTTTCCCAGAACACAACGGGGGGGGGGGGGGGGGGGGGGTCTACGGCGGTCTGCCCGGAAGTGGGTGCAGATACCTGGATTATCCAGGTAACTACACCCCCCTCCCTGCTGAAAGGTGCCGATTGTGGCACCGGAGGGGGGGAGGGATCAGATTAGCGGAACTTCCCCTTTAGGGTGAAGAACCGCTTTAAGGCAGCTGGGCCTAGCTCAGAGTGTGTCTCCGTGTAAGGAGGCATCTAGGAGCATGGCTGCAAAACCCTGACTTTGGACACAAGGACTTGCGTTTGTAAGGACACTTACTACACAACCAAGGACTGGTCAGACTACAGACACAGTAAAGCTCAGTAGAGCAGATGTTTGTTTTTTTGATCGCAAGATGCCTTTTTCTTCTGTTTGTAAATATCCTGTGCATTTAACATGGTGTTTTCGAAGAGAGACCGAGTTTGTCCCTGCCTTGAGTCTGATCCCTAATAATAAAAGTGACCCAGTTACTTTTTAGACCATGAGAGTTTGTTTGCACCTTGGCCTATGTCATACAAGATGGCGTATGACAGGGGTCAGCAACCTCTGCCCACCGGGAGACCCGAGCGACCAGTCAGCACATTTGCCGGCTGGCCAGAGACCTGATCGAAGCTGGAATCAGTTTTGATGGGGGGGGGGGGGGGGGTCTCAAATCTATCAACCTGAAATCAAGACATCACTTCCAGTTTAAAGACAAAGGCACCACATTTAAAAAAAGAACAGCATTTAAAACAGCCAAACTTGAATGCTTTTAAGTGCCACGGAGGGATTTGGGGTCCCCAGAACCTTACATAAAAATTACCTGTCACTGCCCGTTCACTTTTATTGCTGTCAGAAGGAAAGTAATCAGAATAAAAAAAACAAAAAAACGAGAGTATAAAAAAAGAAAGAAAAAAAAAATGGAAGCACTTCACGCCAAACGATGCACCCGCTGCCATAACCCCGGTATTTTTGGGACCGCCGTGAATTTCTGTTTAAGATAAAAGTGGTCTCCATGGAGGATTTGCTGCGAGTTCACTTTTAATCGGTGGCGGGAGAGGTGTCCACTCCCCCCGCCGTGCTCCGGTCATCTCCGCCGCTTATCAGACTCGCTCATGGTGGTGGAGACTAGCACATCCTTTCCCATGCATGCTTGGCTCCAGAGTAAGGGGAAGAGGGCGTGCGTGCGCGTGTGGGGCGTGCGTGCGCGTGTGGGGCGGGGGGGGGGGGCGGGTGTGTGTGTGTGCGTGCGTGTGGGGCGTGCGTGCGTGTGTGGGGCGTGCGTGCGTGTGTGGGGCGTGCGTGCGTGTGTGGGGCGTGCGTGGGGCGTGCGTGCGTGCGTGGGGCGTGCGTGCGTGCGTGGGGCGTGCGTGCGTGCGTGGGGCGTGCGTGCGTGCGTGGGGCGTGCGTGCGTGCGTGCGTGGGGCGTGCGTGCGTGTGTGTGTGGGGCGTGTGTGTGGGGTGTGCGCGTGTGTGTGTGTGGGGTGTGCGCGTGTGTGTGTGTGGGGTGTGCGCGTGTGTGTGTGTGGGGTGTGCGCGTGTGTGTATGTGGGGCGTGCGTGTGTGTGTGTGTGTGTGGGGCGTGCGTGTGTGTGTGTGTGTGGGGCGTGCGTGTGTGTGTGTGTGTGTGGGGCGTGCGTGTGTGTGTGTGTGTGTGGGGCGTGCGTGTGTGTGTGTGTGTGTGTGTGTGTGTGGGGCGTGCGTGTGTGTGTGTGTGTGTGTGTGTGTGGGGCGTGCGTGTGTGTGTGTGTGGGGCGTGCGTGTGCGTGTGGGGCGTGCGTGTGCGTGTATGTGGGGCGTGCGTGTGCGTGTGTGTGTGGGGCGTGCGTGTGTGTGTGGGGCGTGCGTGTGTGTGTGGGGCGTGCGTGTGTGTGTGTGTGTGTGGCGTGCGTGTGTGTGTGTGTGTGGGGCGTGCGTGTGTGTGTGTGTGGGGCGTGCGTGTGTGTGGGGCGTGCGTGTGTGTGTGTGTGTGTGGGGCGTGCGTGTGTGTGTGTGTGTGGGGCGTGCGTGTGTGTGTGTGTGTGGGGCGTGCGTGTGTGTGTGTGTGTGGGGCGTGCGTGTGTGTGTGTGGGGCGTGCGTGTGTGTGTGTATGGGGCGTGCGTGTGTGTGTGTGTGTGTGTGTGTGTGTGTGTGTGTGTGTGGGGCGTGCGTGTGTGTGTGTGTGTGTGTGTGGGGCGTGCGTGTGTGTGTGTGTGGGGCGTGCGTGTGCGTGTATGTGGGGCGTGCGTGTGCGTGTGTGTGTGGGGCGTGCGTGTGTGTGTATGTATGTATGTGGGGCGTGCGTGCGTGTGTGGGTGTGTGTGGGGGGCGTGTGTATGTGGGGCGTGCGTGTGTGTGTGTATGTGGGGCCTGCGTGTGTGTGTGTGTGTATGTGGGGCGTGCGTGTGTGTGTGTGTGTATGTATGTGGGGCGTGCGTGTGTGTGTGTGTGTGTGTGTGTATGTGGGGCGTGCGTGTGTGTGTGTGTGTGGCGTGCGTGTGTGTGTGTGGCGTGCGTGTGTGTGTGTGTGGCGTGCGTGTGTGTGTGGCGTGTGGCGTGCGTGTGTGTATGTGGGGCGTGCGTGTGTGTGTGTGGGGGGGGCGGGTGTGTGTGTGTGTGTGTGTGTGTGTGTGTGTGTGGGGGGGGGGGTGTGCGGGGGCGTGCGTGTGTGTGGGGCGGGGATGTGTGTGTGTGGGGCGGGGATGTGTGTGTGTGTGGGGCGGGGATGTGACCCACCGCTTGCCACCGAGGGGGTTGAAAAGCCATTGGGTATGGCTGTTTACCACGTGATCGGCCATGATGAAGCCATGACCGATCAGATGGTTCCGCCCCCACAGTGCTTGGTGCATGTGCGCAATCGCAAGCTCGCTGTGCGTGCACGTTGGTGGCTGCATGTTCCCAGTCACCCAGGCCACCAGGGCATCCGAGTACCCGTCACCAGGCCACCAGGGCATCCGAGTACCCGTCACCAGGCCATCCGAGTACCCGTCACCAGGCCACCAGGGCATCCGAGTACCCGTCACCAGGCCACCAGGGCATCCAAATACCCGTCACCAGGCCACCAGGGCATCCAAATACCCGTCACCAGGCCACCAGGGCATCCGAGTACCCGTCACCAGGCCACCAGGGCATCCGAGTACCCGTCACCAGGGTACCCAAATTAATCGCTGCACCGATGCATCGCGATTCGGGAGTCCCCGATGCGGCATCGATGCATGCGACAGTAGTAATCGATTACCGTGACGTAATTGCCCCGCCCCTCCCGGCAGAGTGCTACAAACGTATCCCCCGTTTAAAATGCTCTCCGGCTCACTTCCAGCTCTCTTCACGTCAGCGGAGAATTCTCAGCCCCGTCCGCTGACTGTCACTATCAAATCAGAAGAGGCGGGCGGGGCTGAGAATTCCTGCTGACATCAGGAGAGCAGTGAGCCTTGAGAGCAGAGGCGGGCCAGGCACGGGCAGTTACATCAGAGGTGCCTATGCTGTCAGATAAATCAGTGTAGATAAGGGTTGCTCCTATCCCCTTTTAATAGAGATCAGTCCCATACTACTAGCCCGCCCACAGTTCTTTGTACCGTGATCTTCCTGGCTTCCTCTGCTGGGCTTTGCAATAGATGATGTCAATCAGAGCATGGCAGAGAAGTGAGCAGAGGAAGTTTTCTTTTGTGAAATGTCTGAGCTATCACTGCACTGGCATCCCCAGCATCCCTTTAGATGAGAAAAAGCAAAAGACAAGAAAAGTGAGAGGGGGGATGATTCTTCTACAGAATTCCATATGGATCAAGCAGCCAGGTAAGGAGCTTGAGTGACCCCCCCTCCCCCACTGACTTGCAGTGCCTCCAAACTGCCCCATTGGGCACCAGGACCCCTATCTCCCCTCACTAAACACTTTAGCCTATCTCTCCCCACAAGGCCCCAGGAACCCTCCCATTTTCCCTCACTAAGCACCAGGACCCCCCATCTCTCCCCACTAAGCACCCCCATCTCTCCCCACTAAGCACCAGGACCCCCCCACTAATCACCCCCATCTCTCCCCACTAAGCACCAGGACCCCCATCTCTCCCCACTAAGCGCCAGGAGCCCCATAATTAAGCACCAGTGATCCCTTTTGTCCTCCTTGAAAAAAATGGGGATATTTGTTATAGCAAAAAGTAAAAAATATTGTGTTTTTTTCAAAAGTGTTTTTGTTTATAGCGCAAAAAATAAAAACCACAGGCTCGGTTCACACAGTAGGCGGCACGACTTGCAGCGCCACGACTTGCAGCGCTGCAACCTCAGCGGCGACTTGCAAAACGACTTCTGTATAGAAGTCAATGCAAGTCGCCCAAAGTCGCCGCAAAAGTAGTACATGAACCTTTTTTCTAAGTCGGAGCGACTTGAGTCGCTCCTATTAGAACGGTTCCGTAGTACAGAACAGGACAAGTCGCCTGGACAAGTCGCCCCTGTGTGAACCGAGCCACAGAGATTATCAAATACCACCAAAAGAAGCTCTATTTGTGGGGGAAAAAGGACATCAAAAAGGACATTTTGTTTGGGTACAACGCCGCACGACTGCGCAATTGTCAGTTAAAGTAACAGTGCCGAATCGCAAAAAATGACCTGGTCATTCAGCAGCCAAATCTTCCAGGGCTGAAGTGGTTAAGGGAGTGAGGTTATTTTTAATTCAAAGTTCCAGTAAATCTCTTTATTAACCACTTCAATACAGGGCACTTTGGCCCCCTTCCTTCCCAGCCCAATTTTCAGCTTTCATCGCTCTAGCGCTTTCAGTGACACTTGCGCAGTCATGCTACACTGTACCCAAATGAAATTTTTATCATTTTGTTCGCACAAATAGAGCTTTATTTTGGTGGTATTTATTCACGACTCCGTTTTTTATTTTTTGCGATATAAGCGCAAAAAAGTGGAAATTTTGAAAAAAAAATATATATTTTCTGCTACATGTTTTTGGTAAAAAAAATTCCGTTAAGTGTATAATAATTGGTTTGTGTGATCATGGACATATGTACGCAAATGATCATGTACATATGTGTGCAAATGATCATGTACCTATGTGTGCAGGTGATCATGTACCTATGTGTGCAGGTGATCATGTACATATGTGTGCAGGTGATCATGTACATATGTGTGCAGGTGATCATGTACATATGTGTGCAGGTGATCATGTACATATGTGTGCAGGTGATCATGTACATATGTGTGCAGGTGATCATGTACATATGTGTGCAGGTGATCATGTACATATGTGTGCAGGTGATCATGTACATATGTGTGCAGGTTATCATGTACATATGCGTGCAGGTGATCATGTACATATGCGTGCAGGTGATCATGTACATATGCGTGCAGGTGATCATGTACATATGTGTGCAGATAATCATTGGGACATGTGATTTTAGTGGGACATATGTGGGGGACATGTTTTTATTATTAGGGACATGTGTTTTTATTATTTGGGGACATGTATGTTTTGGGGACATGTGTGGGGACATTGTGTTTATACTGTGTGGTGTGTTTACTGTGTGGTGATTTGTGTGTTCACTAGACTAGTGATCAGTGAGTAAAAAGCTGTAAAAAAACAGCTCATACTCACTGATCATCAGCCTGCTGCAGCGATCTGCTCTCCTCTCCTCAGCGATGACTTCTGTGTGAGGAGAGGAGGAGCCGATTGCCTAGCAACCGGCTGTTTGTTTACATCACATGACGGCCGTGATTGGACACGACCGTCATGTGATCAGGAGGGCCAATCACAGAGCCCTCCTGCCGATCTGAGATGCGCCGTGTCCGGGTGGCACGGGCGCATCGGGATCGTGCCGCTGCGCGGGCGCGCGATCCCGCTCCTCCTGATGGACGTTCCTGAACGTCCTATCAGGAGTAGACGGCTCCCACCCGGCTATATATGTGCATTGGCCGGGTGGGAAGTGGTTAAAAGTCAGCAGCTACAAAAAAAAAAAAAAGTATCTTAATAAAAAGTCACTCACCTGTCCCACAATCCAGAGACGTGGCCACCCAAACCCTCCATTCTCTCCCCCGCCTGTCCACGGCACTGGCAATACTACTGTGGGCATCTGGCTGTGACAGCTTGCAGCTTCACAGCCGGGTGAGCATGACTCACTGCGCTGTCCTGAATGGCCGCGCAATCTTTTGGGACCTGTGATGTTACCCAGAAGATTGCAGGGTAGAAGGGCCGCCTAGGCGGCCCAAGCAGAAATGGGAGTTAATCGGTAATCATGATGCATTGTGGAATCGTATCGAATCGACCAGATAATCGTGATCGAATCGTGAGACCAGTGAAGATGCGCACCTCTAGTCATCAGGCCATCAGAGTACCCGTCTCCAGGCCATCAGAGTAACAGTCGCCAAGCCAGAGTACCCGTCGCCAGGCCATCAGAGTACCTATCTGCAGCCCATTAGCATACCAGAGAATCTATCTGCAGCCCATGCCTCATAGAATAAGGTACTACAATGTTGGGCCTCTCTATGTGACCAGGCTGTGTAAAAGTCTCACACAAGTGGTATTGCCATACTCGAAGACTAGCAGAATGTGTTTTGGGGTGTCATTTTTTCTATATACATGCCATGTTAGAAATATCTTATAAATGGACAACTGTGGGGAAAAAAAGGGTTAATTTTCCACTTTTCCAAAAACATCTGGGGGAAAAAAAAAAAATTAACTGTTCAAAAGACTCATTCTGCCTCAGATTATACGCTGCGGTGTTTGCTTTCCAAAAATGGGTAATTTTGTGGGCAATTCCATTGTCCTGGCGCTTCAGGACCTTCAAAAGTGTAATAGGTGGCTGTGAAATGAGATGTGTCATTTTAGCTCATAGAACGCCTGAAGGTGCCACTTCAATGTTGGTGCTCTGTATGTGGCCAGGCTGTGTAAAAGTCTAACACATGTGGTATTGCCATACTCGGGAAGAGTAGCAGAATGTATTTTGGGGTGTAATTTGTTGTATGCATATGCTGGGTGTGAGAAATAACCTGATGACAATTTTGTAAAAAAAAAAAAAAAAAAAAAAAAAAAAAAATAATCTTAATTTTGCATAGAATTGTGGGAAAAAAATGACAACTTAAAAAACTCGCCATGCTATTCAATACCTTGGAATGTCTACTTTCTAAAAAGGGGTCATTTGGTATTTGTACTTTCCTGACTTGTTAAGTGTCTCAAGAAATGATGCACCTGATGTACTGAAGGCCTGATCAGATGTGATACATTTTTTACCAAGGATATGTAGCTGTATAAATTTTGGCCAAAATGTATGAAGAAAAATGACTAATTAGCAAAATTTTATGACAAAGAAAAAGGCATTTTTTCACAAAATTTACGTATTTTTTTTATTTATAGCACAAAAAAAAAAACTCACTTGTGATTAAATACCACTAAAATAAAGCTCTATGTGTGGAACAAAAGGACGCAAGTTTCATATGGGTACAGTGTTGCATGACTGAGTAATTGTCATTCAAACTAAGCGCTGAAAATTGGTCTGGACAGGAAGGGGTGTAAATGCACTGTATAGAGGTGGTTAATATTGATTTTATAAAATCTGAAAAACATATGAACCAAAAACCAAGTCGCGGCCTTACAGATCTGAGCCAGAGAGGCCTGATGATGCACCAACCAAGAGGCACTAATCGCCCTGGATGAGTGTGCTCTTAATATGAGAAGGAAGAATTTTCTTCTTTAAGCTGAAGCTTGAACAACCACGCTGCTTGTCCACATCTTGGACCCTCTGGCAGTACAAACGAAACGTGTGTCTTGCGCTCCTGAGCGGTCGCCTTTAAATAGACTCTGATCGCTCTTACTAAATCAAGAGAATGTAGTGCTTTCTCTTCCCCAGATTAAGGCTCTGGGGAGAAATAAGGAAGATTATCTTGGTTTAAATGAAAACCTGTTACCACTTTTGGAAAGAATTCAGGATGAGGACATAAAACAACCTCATCTTTATACATGATGAAATATGTCTCTTACAAGACAGAGCAGTTCGTTCCAATACTCTTCTAGCAGAAGAAACTGCAAGCAGAAGAGATTAATCTTGTCAAAAGAAAGAAGGGAATTTCTCGTAAGGTTTAAACTGCTCATTCGAAAATGAGCGGTGACCGGATGTGGGAGTGGATGAGCGTGAAAGTCCTCCTCAGCTCCTACCAAGTCTCCTATGACAGAACCATATCCTGGCCCCGTATTTTGGCCCTGGAGGTAGCCTGGGGTCCTTTTTGCACTAGAGGTACGTGATCTGGAGGGCACCCCGAACTGGGGTGAGGAACGAGCTGCCGGGTTGTGGGAGAGGAGAGCAGTGTTGTAAGGAGGCCGACCGCTTTGCTCTAAACACAGGAACAGCGGCGTCTGGTAGCCCGGGCAGCCCGCTGGGATCTCGCGTTCCAGCGAGAGATAAAGAATGCTGGGGCTCATGCGGATGGCCGTGATCGGCGTAGTAGCAGGCAGATACCTCCGAAGTGGCCAGCACTGAAAGGAAGAGGTGCACAGGATGGAGAGACCAGGTTAGAGAAGCCGAGTAGTGTTCGTTCTGAGGAGATAGTGGAGCCAGCCAGCCAGCCCAGATTAAGTGCACCCCTCTCTGTGTAACCCCCCAGCTCCTGTCCTCTCCACCTAGCTTTGATCATGACAAGGGGAAAAAGAGGCGAGGAGCAACTGCACCAGGAAAATACAAGCAGTCAGAACGCTAGATCGACAAAGAAAAGGGGGAGCCAGGCATCAGCAGCCAAACTGGAAAAGTTTGCACGTGTTTCAGCGCAATCGCCAGTTAAGAACCCTCAGCAGGCCCAGGTGAAAACACTGGCAGGAGGAACTGGGGACAGAAGGAGCCAGGGCCAAATGGTGGTGGGATATCCTGCGGCAAACAACATCTAGAGGGGGCTACCTCTGGCAACGTGAGTGAAGATGACCCTTGTTCAATAGTACTAGAAGATCCTGAACCAACATTGAAAGATGTATTATATGCAGTTAACGGTTGTAAAAGTTTGTTAAATAATTTGACTGATCAATTAAATGACATTAAAACGGAGAATTAGTATTAATGAACCGAGAAATACAAAAAGCAGTGGAAAGGATTACTATGTTGGAGGAGAGAGTAAGCCAAGTGGAGGATTGTTTATTTCCAGTGAACCAGGAACTAAAACTTATGCAAGGGAAGAGGGGGGAAAAAAATTGCACTGTCATTAAGGGAAAGACACCCAATAATAGAGTCACAGGTACATGTCACGTGTTCTTTTATCACTTGTGGATATATGCTTTCTATGTTGTGTTAAGGGTTAAGGTGCATTTTGTTTATATTTACTGGGAAAAGCATGGGGTTTTCTTTAACCTTGGTTGTTTATTATTAACAAGGGGATGGTTAGAACCTTAAAAGATAGGGTCTTGGAACACACGTGGGATGAGTGATCCTGTAAAAAAGGCCACTGTTTTCAGTGATGGAATCCCAGAGGGTGGAACTGATATGCCTGCAGGAGACGCATCTCACAAATGAAACTAAAATGCAATTTAATAGCAAAAAATATGTAAATCAATATCACTCAGTGCACTCTTCCTACTCTAGAGGGGTGAGTATTAAGGAGGGAGTGGCGTTCTCCTGCAGGGATGTCAGTATAGATCAACAGGGTCGCTACATCTTTCTAGATTGCTTGCTAGAGAATGAACCATATATTTTAGTTAATGTATATATTTCTCCCCCGTTTAAACTTGGTCTTATATTTATTATTAAAATTTGTAGAGGATAAGGGGGATATCCCATAATAGCTATGGGGGACTTCAATACAGTACTAGATAGTGTCTGATAGATTTCCGACAGGGACTCAGATAGGCCAGTAGAAGGCCGTTTAAGTCAATTTTTGGAAGAAGTGGGGTGGTGGGGTCTGTGGAGAGCCAGGAAACCACAGTTGCCAATATTCTTGCTTTTCTGCTACACATTATACACTTTCGCGTATAGACATGGTAGTGGGCAACGGTGGGGTGCTTTGGTTAGTTAAAAAGAATACAGGCCAAGGGGAGTTTCGGACCACTCACTGTTGGTCACCACAATAAAGTTGAATGCTAGAAATAGCTTAATAAAGTGGGCGTTAAACCCTATGGTTGTATAATAGAGAAAACAGAGGAAATAATGGCGAGACTGAAAGTTTGTGGCACTCAAAGGGACAGCACAAGTGGGGGTAATTTGGGACTCCCTTAAAGCCTAAGGAGGTTGTTAATAGAACAAATTGCAAAAATCAAGAAGAAGAAATCGAAAGAATGGGAGGAAAAAGAAAGAAATTAGGTGCTGGGAGGTAGAAAGACAGTATGCGATAGACCCAACCCCAGAGAAAGGGCAGATATGGCTTGGGAAGCAGCAGTAATATAAAGAGGTTATAACTAGGAACTCTGAAAATAAGATTTTCACAGACAGAATTTTTTTGGAGAGGGGGGGGGGGGGGGAATGGGACAATTATTGTCCCCGTTAGCGAGAACCAATTCCACCTCCTTGATCAGGAACTCTGGCGGAGAAATCCTGACCGAACCAGTATTGATTACAGGTATATTCTTTGAGTTCTACAGGGAACTGTATAAGACAAGGCTTGGTATAGACTGAGGAGAGATGGATGGGTTTTTGGAAAAAGCAGATTTACCCATTATATCGAGGGCGATAAAAATAGGCTCGACTCCCCCATAACCTTGGGAGGAATTGACTCAGGCAGTAGCTGGTATGTCAAAAGGCAAATCTCCTGGCCCAGATGGGTTACCATTGGAGAGTTATAAACAAGATGGGGAAGTTTTGCTCCCAGAGCTCCTTAAGATGCTAAACTGGGCAGTTGAGAGGGGGACTTTGCCCTCCTCAATGACAGAAGCTTCCATAGTAGTGTTAAAGAAGAAAGGGAAGGACCCACTCGAGGCCTCTGCATATAGGCCAATATCTTTGCTATGTGCGGACGCTAAAATCATAGCAAATGTGTTGGCTAATAGGTTGGAAAAATGTATAATGAAGCTTGTTCACGTGGACCAATCAGGGTTTATCCCGAGCAGGTCAACAAGTGTTAACATAAGAAGGTTATACATGAATCTCCAGGTGCCAACGGCGAATACTGGATCGAGGGCTGTCTTGTCCTTGGATATTGCCCATGACGTTTGACAGCCTCAAGTGGGGCTCCCTCTGGCAGGTCCTGGAGAAGTTTGGATTTGGCCAGTCTTTTTTTTTAAGATGGTTAAAAACCTTATACAGGCAACCAAGTGCAAAATTAAAAAGCAATAATTATTCAGAAAAGATAGAGAGGGACAAGACAGGGGTGTCCTTCCTTGCCATTACTGTTTGCTCTAGCTATGGAGCCCATGGCAGGAGTAATCAGATCAACTGGGTTGCAAGGTTTTCAAAGGAAGAGTGGGGAGCAAAAAAATGGCCCTCTACGCGGACGATTTTTTTTTTTGGGGGGCATACTGAAGGGTCATTAACTGAACCAATGTACATAGTGGAGGAGTTTGTCAGACATTCGGGTTTAGTTAACTGGGAAAAGTCATCTCTTGCCTGTTGACCCACTTGTCAACTCCATCCCAATAGGAATATTGCAGTTAAAAATAGGATTTTTGTACTCACCGTAAAATCCTTTTCTCTGTAATTCACCGACCGACACAGCTCCTCTCTAACTAAATGGGTTTGTTAGCCTGCCATTAGGAGAACTAGGCAAAAATTGTAATACAATACACAGAACTTTAGTCCCGTCCCAGGGGACGGACCCTGTGCTAACAACCCTCCCTGCTCCCAAGCAGAACTCAGTCCGTCAAGCAGTATAGCGTAGGGAAAAGGAGGGGTGGGTGCTGTGTCGGTCGGTGAATTACAGAGAAAAGGATTTTACGGTGAGTACAAAAATCCTATTTTCTCTTATATTCACCGACCGACACAGCTCCTCTCTAACTAAATGGGACTTCCCCAAGCAGTGCCAAACGAGGGGTGGGAAAAACAGCATTAAAACTTCATCCACCATGGCAAGTGGGAACTAGCGAAACGAAACCCACAAAAAAAAAGGCAGTATCCGGAAAAACACACCGCCATAACCGGACACTCTCAACAGGAGAGATACCCAACACTGCAACCTTTTGCGGAAGTAATGCAACAGTCCATTAAGAGTACCGCATTTTTATCGCAAAACCAGGAAAAAAAAAAAATCTCGATTGCAACTACACGGCCGCCTGCAAAACTTTGCGGCCAAAACAGGCATCAGCCGATGCACTGACGTGTACCTTGTAGAACTAGGTAAACGTATGGACAGATGACCAGGTCGCTGCCTTATACACCTGAGCGACAGACAATTGGTGTCGGAAGGCCCGAGACGTTCCGATAGCTCTTGTAGAGTGGGCCGTGACCTGCCCCTTCAAGGCGTAGGCATGGACTACAATCTGTCTGATCCACCTGGAAATGGTGGCCGACAAGACCGCCATACCCTTCTTTGGACAAGCCACCGAAACAAACAGCGAGTCTGACATCCGAAAAGGAGCCGTGGCAGACAAGTACACCTTCAGAGACCTAATCACATCGAGAGCATGAAGGTCCACCTCTTTGGGGTGCTTTGACTTAGGACACAACGATAGCAATACAATGTTCTCACCGATATGAAAAGCCGAAACCACCTTCGATAGAAAGGACTGTTGTGGACACAACATCATGTTATCCCTGTGGATGACCAGATAAGGAGACTTGCAGGACAAGGCCGCCAATTCAAAAACCCTCCTGGCCGATGTGATGGCCACTAGAATGACCACCTTCTGTGAAAGGGTCAACAGGGGAATCTCCCTGATATTCTCAAACGGCAGTTTCTGAAGCGCCAACACCACCAGGTTCAAATCCCATGGGGGTAACCGTGGACGCACCGGGGGGGGGGGGGGAACTACATGTTGTACCCCCTGAACAAAGTTACTCACTAATGAGTGAGACGCCAGGGGTCTCTGAAAAAAAAAAAAAAAAGCCAGGGCCAAAATTTGCCCCTTAAATGGTGCTCAATGCTAGTTTCTGGTCTACTCCTTGCTGAAGAAACAGCAGGATCCTGGATATAGAAAAGGAGCGTGGATGCCACCTTTTCTCCTCACATGGAGATGTAGTCCTTCCAGGTATGATGGTATATCTTCTGTGAAGATTTCTACGCCTTCAGCATAGTAGGAATCACCAAGTCCGACAGACCCCGGTTCCTCAGCACCTGGCTCTCAATAGCCATGCCGTTAAAGCCAGCAATGGTAAAGCAGGGTGAAAGATTGGACCTTGAGATCGAAAGGTCCTCTCGCAGTGGCAGTTGCCAGGGAGCGTCTGCCACCAGCCACACCAGGTCTGCGTACCAGGGTTGCCGAGGCCAATCTGGGGCAACCAGGATTACTGGGATACCCTCGGCTTCCACTCTGCGAAGCAGATGTGGCAACAGTTTCAGTTGAGGAAAGACGTGGATCAGTTGGTACTGATCCCACGAAGCCACCAGCGTGTCTAACGCGTCTGCCCATGGATCTCTCGTCCTGGACACGAATCTCGGCACCTTCCAATTGAGAAGGGAGGCCAAAAGAGCCACATTGGTGTGCCCCATTTCAGGCACAGCAGCTGGAATCTCTGGATGCCATGCTGTAACGGCACCCCTAATATAAAGGGGGTTAACGCCGTTTACGATGTTCCCTCTCCTAGACACACATCCACTCGCTACCAATATCCACAGCTAAACTACCCTTTCCTATAAGGAGCCGACCCCTCTGGCAAAAAGAGGAGACGCACTGTCTCTTCTGTAGTAGGAATGACTTTATTAATAAGAAACATTGTAACTTTATACACAATTCAAGGCACATGCTTTAACATGAACAAGGGCCCAGCTCCACCCACACATCCCAAGACTCAACACCTCATCCTGACGTCTGCTAGGCTTCAAACGATCCCACCCAATACACATCTTTTCACAAAGGGTTGGCAGCCAGTCTGTCTGGCACTTCACAATACACACAAGGACAGACTTGAATGAACAATAGAAATGCAAAACAACTTAATTCCTCACAGCAATGATACTTAACCCACATATACAGTATACATCCAATCTATATACAATGTATATACAGCCTTGAATATGGCTATCACAGACCATATCGGGGGTTTCTTTTATTCACCCTGTGTCCAAAGTGACCCCACTGTCACACATGCCCATTCTCCTGGGTCCAGCATCTGATGACTCAGATAGTCCACCTGCCAATTTTCCACCACCAGGATGTAAATGGCCGACAGGGCCGGAACGTGTCGCTCTGCCCATCGAAGTCGCCCACGTGTGGAGGTACAGCCTGATCGCTCTCAATTCGAGCAGATTGATCAGCAACCTGGATTTGTCCGTCGACCAGAGGCCCTGAGCCAACTGAATCCCCATCACTCCACCCCAGCCTGAGAGACTGGCTTTGTGATCACCGTCCATTTCAGAGGAAGGAATGATATTCCGGACTGAATCACAGGGTACCTCAACCACCAGATCAGAGAGTCCCTGACTGGCTGGCTCACCTGGACCTGTCGATCCAGGGACAACGGAGATTTGTCCCATATTGTCAAAATCTCCTTCTGCAGGACTCTGGTGTGGAACTGGGCATAAGGTACTGCCTCGAAGGAGGCTACCATGAGCCCCGGTACTCGCATGCAAAAGCGGAGCGACGACTACTTGCGGTTCATCTGTAGTTTGACCGCAGATCTAAGAGTCTGCAATTTGTCTGAGGGGAGAAAGACCCACGCTTCCCTGGAGTCCAATAGTAAGCCCACGTACTCCGGACGCTGGGTAGGCACAACCACCGACTTCTTTAGGCTCAACAGCCACCCAAATTCTCGCAGTCTGCATGGTGATCGCCACATCCTCCTCTAATTCTGAGGTGGAAGATGCTCTCAGGAGATTGTCTAGGTGATCGTGATGACGCGTTGTCGCAGCAACGCCAATACTGGAGCCAGTACCTTGGAAAAGACTCGGGGGGCTGTTGCCAGGCCAAAGGAAAGAGCCACAAACTGGTAATGGGCTTCCGACTGCCAAACGCAGAAATTTTTGATGCCGAAGGGATATGGGTAGGTGCAGGTACGCATCCTGGAGTCCCGATGGAGTGCAGCAACTACTGAGCGAGGTCCACGACTGGAGGAGCCGACCATTTCTTGAGAAGGCTTTCCTCAAAGTGGTAACACACCGCCATGTTTTTGGGGACCGAAAAGGTCCTTTGCAGCCGACCCCATTCCCTGTAAATGAACTTGTCAAAATAAGCCAAATATGGGAATACCTTAGGTGAACGTGCTGGCTTGCGGGACCCAAAAGGGACCAATACATCAGCAGAGGGATTCGCTGGCTCCTGCATCTTCAGGGTATCGTGCACAGCTGGGATAAGTGCTCCAACAAGTGCTTTGTTGCGCCCGGACCCAGGCGCGGAATCATCCTCACTGTCCGAATGGTCCTGGTCAGCCTCATCCGATAGGTCAGAGCAGGGGTCACCAGCCGCAGCAGGGCCTCCCCAGAGGACAGGGGGTAGGGGCCTTTTACGCACACCTTTCCTTCCACTCACCGCCTCTATTTTAGCAACAAAAGAGTTAAGGACCGCCGTCAGGGTGTCCATGGGCAAAGTGCTATCCGCACGTGACCCGTTTGCTATAGCCTGGATTTCGGGGGAAGAAACACCAGTTTCTGAAGCCATGCTGACCCTACCGTCTGCCACCTGCAAGGGGACTTGTGAAGACAGTGAAGGTCCCACCCTCCTGCTGCCGCCACATGGGGGGGGTACCTAGCGCCAGACTCACCACCCTGGGGCGTTCTGTGAATGTTACTAGCCGTGCCTGTAGTCCCTAGGTTACCCAGTTGCAGAGTGAAGAAACTGTCGGCAGCAGCTGTACAGAATAGTGGTGAAACGATCTGCAGAGCTTGCACCAGCGTTCAGGGAAGAGCCATCCAGTGTCCTGTATACACAGTGGACACAGCAAACAGCATGTGAGAGCACATGTAAAACTGTCACAACTGCCGTGAAAAGAGCGCTCGGGCTTCAAAAAAAAAAGCCTGCCAATGCAATAGGAAAAACCTACAGAAAATGGCCGCCGGACAGCACCATGAGGCGACAGGAAAAAAACACAGAACAGTGCGGCCTGCATTCAGCAAGAAACCTCCACAGACACCTTTTGGGACCCCCCCCAGACTGGGACCAGGACCAATGCTAGCTGCACAGAGCCCCCTACAGGTGAGAGACCCAGCAAACCCCCCACACACATACCACCCGCAGCACATGCAGCCACCCCCCCCCCCCCCCCGCAGGGGAGGGGGAAAGGAGGGGAGATAGGGACATGGGAGAGAAGAGAAGGTGGTGAGGTGGCCCCCGAATCGACCTCCCAGGAATTGTCCAGCTGCTCACCCCACCAAAGCAGGGAGAGCTGTACTTACCAGTCCTGAAGAGCTGGGAGACATTCCATCACAGACCTACTCCCGCGCAGTTACAGGGTAGCTGCTGGCCTGGTATAATGTGATCCAGACATCAGAAGCCCGGTCATATGTATACACGGGAGAATTGAAGCTCACGACCACCTCTGGAGCTGAGGTATGTCGTGGCCTGCCGAGCCTTAGCTGCGGCCTGCACACGCTCGATGGCCAGACTGGGGAGACTACAAGGATAACTTAACCAGCCTGTCACCCAGCCGGCAGTTGATGAAAGATCCTGGGATCTTCTATCTTGCGAAAAAAACATCAAACCTGCATCAAAAAAAAAAAAAAAATGGACCAAAGGGCCCACAGGGTTCCTAGGTCATTCTCCTTCACTAGACAAAATAAAACTGAGTTAAGCCTGGGAGCAGGGAGGGTTGTTAGCACGTTGGCCCCCCGGGGCAGGACTAAAGTTTTGTGTATTGTATTACAATGTTTGCCTAGTTCTAACTGCAGGCTAACAAACCCATTTAGTTACAGAGGAGCTGTGTCAGTAAGTGAATATAAGAGAAAATGAAGTACCTAGGGATAGTGGTGACAAAGGACCCGAATCAATTTATACCTAATAATCTAGTCCCATTGCTATTAAAACTCAAGCATAAGTGTGATATTTAGAGTAGATTACCTCTGTCAGTGACAGGACGGGTTAACCTAATCAAAATTATTTGGATGCCACGAGTGTTATACCCGCTTCATAATTCCCCAACGGTAATAGAGGAAAAATGGTTTAGAAAGATAGACACTCTTCAGAGCACTAATCTGGAAGAAAGGCCAGGCTAGGATTAGTCTTCAAGTACTGCAATGTCCATTAAGTGAGGGGGGTCTGGCTGTTCCGCAGCCATATATTTACTACCTGGCTGCCCAGTTACAGCATCTGGGAGGATGTGGTACAATGGGAGAGGGGAAGGCCAGTGATAAGTTGATGTTGCTGAGCTCCCCACATAAATTGATAAGAGGAAGCTTTAGAGGCAGGCTCTCTAGATAGTGGATATCCAACATTAAAATTGTTAAGTGGGGGGCGTGGCTTGGCACGCAATGGAGGTAGTAGCACACTGAAGGAGCTCCTCAACACACACAGCCATTTGCAGCCCTATGCCCGACCACCAGCTGTCAGATGCCGGGCAAAAAGCTCAACTCGTCCACGCCATATCTCCGCTTCTACCCCGGGGAAAAACAAATCTCTTTAAAATCAAAGCCTGCGGCCCGCAGCAGCGCCACGAAACCCAAGATGGGACTGGGAGGAAGAAGGCAGTGAGGACTCATCAGCCACAGAAGACTCCAGCAGGGGTACGTCCAGACCTGATCACCCACTGACATTTGCTGACATGTCAGTGTTTGCTGCAGACATTAAAGCCACCTTTTCGGCTGCTATCACTGACCCTAAAACCAGCATGAATGTCCTTAATGAGAAAATGGCTGCAGCAGAAAAGGTAGGCAGACTCAAAGCAATACAGACTAGAGCTGACCACAACTACTCAAGTACACCATTTTATAGACATGAACAGACATATTGAAGACCTCGACGATAGAGGGAGAAGGTGCAATATAAGGGTGAGGGGGATCCCTGAATCTGTGGAACTTTAACAGATTGTGCCAGCTCTTAGAGTTTAATAGCCTGCTGGAAAGACGGGAGGATATGGAGATAGACTGTCAGAGCACACAGAGCACTTAGGCCCAGGGGGGTCTGACTCAGCACCTCCAAGAGACATAATCTTGTCTTCAAAGCTTTGTACTTAAAGAGGACATCATGCGCAAGGCGAGGAGAAATGATCAAATCATTTTTAAAGGTGCAATAATGCTGCCATTTCAGGACTTGCCACAAATAACCCTGAAAAACAGACGTGCCTTACGCCCCCTGCTGGAGAAACAGAGGGAGCTCCATACACGTGGCGCTTTCCATTTGCCCTCACAGTCCCCTACGATGGTCACCAGCATGTATCACGCACACCAGCAGATCTCCCAGAATTTTGAGAGGCCCTGGAACATGGTAGAGTGAACCTCCCGGACTGGTATGCTGACTTCTTGCAGCCCCCTCAGGAAAGAAGTCCTTCTTTCACTTCCCCGGAAAAAAGGCAAGCGAAGAAACCCAAACCTGGTCGTGGAGGAAGTTCCAAAACAGGTACCCCAAGGAAACACGCCGGGTCTGCTAGAGAACAGGAGGACGAGGATTGATTGTGCGTCTCAAAGCAGTACTATGTTATTTTTACATTTTGGCCTATTTGCTGTTCCCTTTTTCTTTTGCTTTTAACGGAGCTGCACCCAGGTAATGCCTTTCTATATGCACCGCTCATACCCTGGCTCCATATATGAAACTTTGACGACACTGTGAACCTCAGGTGGCTCAGAAACCCTGTCCCTGACACAAGGGTGACTCTTCTCCAAACAAGATTAAGGGGACCCATCCAGACTTGAAATTCACCCGTGGAGTCCGATATGGAACTTAAAGTGGAGGGCCACCCTGAAAACAAAAAAATATAAAAAAAAAAAAAAAAAAAAAAAATTTTTTTTTACTTACCAGAAATGCCTGTTGCTAGGCACACAATCCTAATCTTCCTCTTCCTCCTCCGCGGAGATCTTCTGTCTTCTCTCCTCGTCGCGGCGTCTTCTGGGTAATGGGTCGCGCTGTGTTCTGGGAACTGTGTGTTCCAGAACACAGCGCGTCCCATTCAGAAAGTGCTGCGGGACTCGCGCATGCGCAGTAAGAAACGGGCAGTGAACCCATAAGGCTCCACTGGCTGTTTCCCTTAGAGGGAATGGCGGCGCCGGGACCCGAGAGCCGAGGGACGGGTCGGCCTCGGGCGACCGACATCGCGGGCGCCCTGGACAGGCAAGTGTGTTTATTAAGTCAGCAGCTGCAGTGTTTGCAGCTGCTGACTTTTTTATTTTTTTTTTTAAACGGCCCTCCTCTTTAATGTGTGTATGGTTTTAACCTGTTTTCTGGACCTCCAGGTTCATACCTTAGTCATGCACTGTCAGGTATGTGAGGAATGGCTATCTACATAGGCCACTAGCCTGTATGTTTTAAGAGATGTCACATCCTGTGGGTATCCACAGGGCCAGCCACTGTATGACCAGCTCAGGTTATCTAGAGGTTTCACCTGCCCCACTCATGAAACAGAAGCTGGGCAGGCTCCTTCTGTATGCCTAGTTTTACCATACACCATGGTCGGGTGTATAACACTTCTATAATTTCAGTTACAGCCTCTACGGCTGCATATGTAGGTTTGTTCCTTTTGGGTTTAGTTGTTTGACTCACACCTACAAAGACCAACAGGTGGGCCGCCGCCTCCCAGTGACCCCACAAAGTGCTCCCCATCCCTTGGTTGTGACAAGAAACCCACTATACTGAGTTGTAGAGTACCTCGCTCTGGAGTGGTGATTAACTGATCCGGAGTGGGAACTCCCAACGCGATAACCTTTGGCATTTGCTTTCCGTGTCTTTTTATCCTTTCTTCCTTCTATTCTTCTCTCTTACTTTCTACAAGGTATTTGTCAACACTGCTCTAGAATTACTGGCCAAGTTCTCCGTTTTAGACATTAAACGTACTTATC
The DNA here is from genome assembly GCF_037356315.1 of Lithobates pipiens. Classification (NCBI taxonomy): domain Eukaryota; kingdom Metazoa; phylum Chordata; class Amphibia; order Anura; family Ranidae; genus Lithobates; species Lithobates pipiens. The sequence continues at coordinate 153,572,818 of NW_027507718.1, forward strand.
TCAGTTTTACCTCTGCAGATTGAATCTCCGACCACCTCCATCTGATCAGCCACCATGGTCTACTAGTCTTTGGGATGGGGCCCCTTAGTGATTTCGCACAACATCAGAGGACTAAACATCCCTGAACTTCGCTTTACCCTGCTGAGGGAGCTCAAGAAAGGTAAACCTCACTTCATATTCCTTCAAGAGACCCATTTTAAGACACATCACATACCGAAACTCACAAACTCTTACTTCCCTAGGGCGTTCCATGCCACAACTAATGACTAGACATGTGCATTCGTTTTCGTCCGAATGCATTTTCGTCTGAATTTGAGCTATTTTCGTTTTGACAAACTATAACGAAAGCACAGAATCCGAAAAATGAAAGATCCGACATAAATAAATGCTTTATTTTCGTTTTCATTGTTACAACAGTTCGATATAGAATAGGAGATTCGACGTGACTGACAATAACAATCTGTGTCTATATGTGCCTAACCTTACCTCTATTAGTCCAAGATTATATAGAGAAAATATTCGACAGAGAAAAGATTCTGCAAGATACTGTCCTAAAAAGTGTTTGGGGACCCAGGTCCTGCCCCAGGGGACATGTATCAATGCAAAAAAAAGTTTTTAAAACGGCCGTTTTTTCGGGAGCAGTGATTTTAATAATGATTAAAGTGAAACAAAAGTGTAATATTCCGTTAAATTTCGTGGGGGGGGGGGGGGGGGGGGGGGTGTCTATAGTATGCCTGTGAAGGGGCGCATGTTTCTGGTGCTTAGAACTGTCCCTGCACAAAGTGTCATTTATGCAGGAAAAAAAAGTCCTTTAAAATCAGTCGCAGCTATTATGAATTGTCGGCTCCGTAATACAGAGAACACTCATTGAAAGTCATTGATAAAAAAAAAAATAAAAAAAAATTTAAAAAAAAAAAGCGTGGGGGTCCCCCAAATTCAATTACCAGGCCCTTCAGGTCTGGTATGGATATTAAGGGGAACCCTGCGTCAAATTTAAAAATCCATACCAGACCCTTTATCCGAGCATGCAACCTGGCAGGCTGCAGGAAAAGAGGGGGGACGAGAGAGCGCCCCCCCCTCCTGAACCGTACCAGGCCACATGCCCTCAACATTGAGAGGATGCTTTGGGGGTGTGGCCCCTCAAAGCACCTTGTCCCCATGTTGATGAGAAGGGCCTCATCCCCACAACCCTGGCCGGTGGTTGTGGGGGAGTGCGGGCGGGGGGCTTATCATAATCTGGAAGCCCCCTTTAACAAGGGGACCCCCAGATCCCGCCCCCCCCCTGTTTGAAATGGTAAGGGGGTACAAAAGTACCCCTACCATTTCACAAAGAAAGTGTAAAAAATAGTTAAATAAGACAAACACACTTTTGAAAAATTCCTTTATTAAAAATAAAAAAGATTCCAGCAGTGGTAATCCACTCTTGCTATCCAGCGACGGACGATCATCTCTCTGGGGTCCACTGAGGAGACACTGCGGGGGATTCCGGCGGCCTGACGTTTGTTATGTAACGGAAACCTGCCTGGTTACATCAGAGGGGGGCAGGGTCACCCATACGTCACGGGGAAGCCTGGGTTCCCCTTGCGCCAAAGGGGGCGGGGTCAGGTGACGGGTGGCCCCGCCCTCCGCATATAACAAACGTCAGGCCGCCGGAATGCCCGCAGTGTCTCCTCAGTGGAGACAGAAGATGGATGGATTCACTGCGCTGATTCAGATGAGCCATCGCTGGACCCCAGAGAGATGATCGTCCGTCGCTGGATAGCAAGAGTGGATTACCACTGCTGGAATCTTTTTTTATTTTTAATAAAGGAATTTTTCAAAAGTGTGTTTGTCTTATTTAACTATTTTTTACACTTTCTTTGTGAAATGGTAGGGGTACTTTTGTACCCCCTTACCATTTCAAACAGGGGGGGGGCCGGGATCTGGGGGTCCCCTTGTTAAAGGGGGCTTCCAGATTATGATAAGCCCCCCGCCCGCACTCCCCCACAACCACCGGCCAGGGTTGTGGGGATGAGGCCCTTCTCATCGACATGGGGACAAGGTGCTTTGAGGGGGGTCACAGACCCCCAAAGCATCCTCCCAATGTTGAGGGCATGTGGCCTGGTACGGTTCAGGAGGAAGGGGGGCCGCTCTCTCGTCCCCCCCCTCTTTTCCTGCGGCCTGCCAGGTTGCGTGCTCGGATAAAGGGTCTGGTATGGAGTTTTAGGGGGACCCCCACGTCAATTTTTTTTAAATTTGACGCAGGGTTCCCCTTAATATCCATACCAGACCTGAAGGGCCTGGTAATTGAATTTGGGGGACCCCCACGCTTTTTTTTTTAGTTATTTATTTTTTTATCAATGACTTTCAATGAGTGTTCTTCTGTATTATGGAGCCAACAATTCACAATAGCTGCGAGTGATTTTAAAGGACTTTTTTTCCTGCATAAATGACACTTTGTGCAGGAACAGTTCTAAGCACCAGAAACATGCGCCCCTTCACAGGCATACTATAGACAACCCCCCCACGAAATTTAAAGGAATATTACACTTTTATTGTTTCACTTTAATCATTATTAAAATCACTGCTCCTGAAAAAACGGCCGTTTTTAAAACTTTTTTTTGCATTGATCCATGTCCCCTGGGGCAGGACCCGGGTCCCCAAACACTTTTTAGGAGAGTAACTTGCAAATTAGCTTTTAAAATTAGCACTTTCGATTTTGAACGTTGGAGTCCCATATACTTTAATAGGGTTCTAAAGTCACACGAAGTATGCTATATACTAGCTCCGTCTAATCTTCTTTATACATTTGACAGACACCATAAGCCTTCAAAAGACAGATTCGACCATAATTCATGTGGATTTTCGGACGAATGCAATTTTTGAACGAAAAACAAAATAAAAAAAAACGAATTTCGGGAGTAACTAAAATACATTTTTCGGACGAAAACCAAATTCCGAAACGAAATATTTTACTCTGCACATGTCTACTAATGACTCCAGATCCAAGGGGGCTTCGATACTGATTAGCAAAGATGCTCCCTTTGAGTTGTCAGAGCAGAGGGCAGATTTGTGTTTTTGAAAGGATCTTATGGGGTACCCCAATAACCCTAGCAAACGTTTATTTTCCCAAACAAAGCCCAGGTCACATTTTGTCACCACATTATCAGAGAACTCCAGGGATTTGCGGCCGGCTGTCTGATACTGGGCGGAGACTTTAATGTCCCACTAAATCCCCTTGTAGACACCTCCAATGGGAAAACCTGCATTACCTATAGGACTCTCAAAAAACTTAAGTCCCTTTTACAGTCATTGCAACTTGACACGTGGCGCTTCCTTAACCCAGAGGGTAGGAGACTACACACACTTCTCCACACCACATGCTAGATATGCTAGGCTGGATTGCATGTTTCTCACAGAGAAACCTCCCGAGGATGACTGAAGCACACATACATAGGCACCCAGACAATCTCGAATCACTCCCCAATCACCATTTCTCTGGACTTTTGGAGCACCACGTGCCAGCAGCCAACATGGAGACTCAACACATTACTGACAAATTTGACCCACCATAACCGACAATCTGAGTTTGTTTTGTTTTTTTTTGTATAAGGGAGAACACTACCCCCGACTCAGACCCATTGGCAGTTTGGGAGGCACATAAGTGTACTAATCAAGGGACACTGATTAAAATGGGGTCCAGACGCAAAAGAGAGAGGGAAGCTAATATAACTTGATCTCACGGATCAGCTCCTTTAAATCACTACATAAACAATCGCCCTCGATAGACTCAGCTAAAAACCTACTAGAGGCCAGGAAAGACTTGCAACTGCTGGATATCAGAGCTAAACGAATGCAATTTTAAAAAAAAACGCATTTACTACGAATCAGGAAACAAGGCGGGTAGGTTCCTGGCAAAAGCATTAAGGGAACATTCTTATGCCAACAATGTCGCTGGCATTAGGAGTGATAAAGGAAAACTTGATGTGTCGCCAGAAATGATAGCCGAACACTTCCGCAGCTTCTATACAAAACTGTACAATCTTCCCCCACAACATAGGCAACCACACATGGAAGGTGACAGACAGCTAATTATTCAGGACTATCTAGCCAACAGTGGCATCCTGTCCCTGGAAAGCCTGGACTCTGATCTACTAGAAGCCCCAATCACATCCTCAGAACTTAGGCAAACCATCAAACTAATAAAAACCAGTAAAAGCCCGGGCCCAGATGGGTTCTCGGCCACATATTATAAAACCTTCATGGACATACTAATTGAACTCCTTGTCCACACCAGATTTTCTCTTGGCACACATTGTGGTGATACCAAAGGACCCGGAAGAATGTGCTAGCTACAGGCCCATCTCTCTTTTAAAGTGGAAGTAAGCTCCCCAAGGAAGCTACCATCTTTGCCTCTGTTTAATCTTAAACTGCTTTGGTGCTGCACATGTGATTCGTTATGACACCAGCCATTGGATGGTTTGATAGTTTGACTGAGAGCACAGCCAGAGTGCAGTTAGCATTCTCGGCATGCCTTTTTTTTTTTTTTTTTTTTTAACCGTTTAACCACTTCCCGACCAGCGCACGACGATTTACGTCGACAGAATGGCACGGGCAGGCATATTGGCGTACAGGTACGTCCAATATTCAATGTCGCTCTGCCATCGGGAGCGCGCCGGCGGGTCCGGTCACGGGACCCCCGGACTCGATCGCCGCGGATCGTTTCACGGAGCGGCCGAATGGAGGAAATGCAGAGTAAACAGCATTTCTCCATTCTGCCTAGCAACTAGTGACGCTGATCTCTGCTCCATGTGATTGGAGCAGAGATCAGTGTTCACTAAATGAAAGCCCAACCCCCCACAGTTAGTAACACCCCTAGGAACACTTAACCCCTACACTGCCACCCACTGGTTAACCCCTTCACTGCCAGTGTCATTTACACAGGAATCACTGCATTTATATAGCAGTGATTACTGTATAAATGACAATGGTCCCAAAAATGTGTCAAAAATGTCCGATGGGTCCCCCACAATGTCGCAGTCACAATAAAAATCGCTGATCGCCGCGCCATTACTAGTAAAAAAAAAAAAAAAAAAAATTAATAAAAATGCTATAAAACTATCCCCATTTTGTAAACGCTTTAACTTTTGCGCAAACCAATCAATAATCGCTTATTGTGTTTTTTTTTTTACCAAAAATATGTAGAAGAAGTAATATAATAAAAGAACTTGATAAATTTGGGGAATTAAGTAACTTTAAGGTAAATTACGAAAAATCTGAAATGATGAATATTACTTTAGAAGATAAAATGCAATCACTTTTACAAAAAGATTTTCCGTTTAAATGGCAGAAAGAGATGATTAAATATTTGGGCATCATGATTCCGAAGGATCTGAAGCAGATACAAGAACTCAATCATAATGTGATTATACGTAAGGTAATAAAACAATTGCAAAAATATGAAAGAATAACACAATCATGGTTAGGAAGAATAAATATAGTAAAAATGGAATTATTACCAAAGGTCTTATATGTATTCCAAACGCTACCCATTGCTTTATCTAAGAGGATAATGATGGATTTAAGGAAGGCTATAAATAGTTTTATATGGACAAAAAAAACCTCCCGAATAAAAAGAGAAACATTAACTAGAACAAAAGAAAATGGAGGTTTGGCTTTACCTGATTTTTTAAAATATATGCAAGCGGCATCATTGATTAGAATTATAAATTGGCAACATGACAGTAAAAATAAACAATGGGTAATGCTGGAAGAGGATATTGCAGGTATACAGTTAAAATTCCTGCCATGGATAAGACCTGAACTAAGGGAGAAAAAAAAGGAACTACCAATTTTTGTGAGAGCTACTTTAAAAATATGGGATGCGGTGCTCAAAAAAGGAAAGCTATCCTCCAGGACTGGACCCTTGTCCCCATTGATATCTAACCCAGAATTTAAGCCAGCAATGGAAAGTGTTAGCTATTTGAAATGGAATAAGATGGAGAATATAAGACTGATCCAGATCCTGGTGGATGGTAATATGCCTAGTTTAAGCGATCTCGGATTAGAAATAAAAAAACACTGGTTGCAATATCATCAACTAGAAACATTTATTGAAACCAATATAAACTTAATAAATAGACCATTAACTAAATTTGAGCAGATAATATTAAAGGAGCAGAACCATAAAAATAAACTAAATCTAAAATATACGAATCACTGTTACCCACAGGAGATATTAGAGACTTAATAGGAATAAAAAAGTGGGAAGAAGAGTTAGGAGAGATAATTGTAGAAGAAGAATGGAAAAAAATATTAGGAATAATACACAAAACCACAACGGCATTAAAACATCAAGAACGAAACTATAAAGTAACAATGAGATGGTATTGGAGTCCAGTGGCACTAAAAATAATTAATAAAGGCAACACAGATAAATGCTGGAGATGTGGGATAGAAAAAGGGACAATGGAGCATATTTGGTATAGTTGTAAGAAAGTAAAAAATTTCTGGTTAAGGATTTTTGAGATATATCAAAAAGTGACTGGAAAAAGACTGACTCCAGATGTGAAGATAGCATTATTTTCTCTTACGTCAGATACAGTACACAATATGAAACAGGGGATAATACAACATATGACAACAGCAGCTAGAACAATAATAGCACGTAATTGGAAAGAAACTATGAGTCCAACAATAGGAGAATGGATATGTGAAATGAACGAAATATGCTTTATGGAAAAACAAATAAGAGTAGAAGGATATATAAATAATCAACTACCAATTGTATGGAAACAATGGGAAGAGTTTAGGTCCTCTAGTGGAATGAGGGAATACTTATAATGTGGGGTGGGGGAGGGGGAGGGGAGAGAGAGGATAGGAGGGGGGAATTGGGATATTAGAGGGAGGGGGGATAGATAGGGAGGGGGGGAAGGAGGGAAAGATGTTAAGAAGAGGGGGGGGGGGGGGGGGGGGGTTTCCTTTTTTTTATTTTTTAATTTTTTTTTATTATTATTTTTGAGTGTATGGGGATATGTTAGTAAATGTATTATATATTGAGAGAGTTTTTTATGTATGATGTAGTAAATGTATCAGAATGTATTATGGATAATTTTGAAAAAGAATAATAAAGAGAAAATTTGAAACAAAAAAAAAAAATAAAATAAATAAAAAAAAAAAAAAAAAAATATGAAGAATACGTATCGGCCTAAACTGAGGGAAAAAAAATGTTTTTTTTATATATTTTTGTGGGATATTTATAACAAAAAGTAAAAAATGATTTTTTTTCAAAATTGTCGCTCTATTTTTGTTTATAGCGCAAAAAAAAAAAACGCAGGGGTGATCAAATACCACCAAAAGAAAGCTCTATTTGTGGGGAAAAAAGGACGTCAATTTTGTTTGGGAGCCACGTCGCACGACCGCGCAATTGTCAGTTAAAGCGACGCAGTGCCGAATCGCAAAAAGTGGTCTGGTCTTTGACCAGCAAATTGGTCCGGTCTGAAAGTGGTTAACCACTTCAGCCCCGGACCAACAGCCTAAGGACCAGAGGTCTTTTTACAATTTCGCACTGCACTGCTTTAACTGGTAATTATGCGGTCATACAATATTGTACCCAAACGAAATTTGCGTCCTTTTCTTCCCACAAATAGAGCTTTCTTTTGATGGCATTTGATTGCCTCTGCGATTTTTTTTTTTTTGCGATATAAATGGAAAAAGACTGATAATTGAGAAAAAATGATATTTTCAACTTTTTGTTATAAGAAAAATCGAATAAACTAAATTTTAGTCAAACATTTAGGGCAAAATTTATTCAGCCACATGTCTTTAGTAAAAAAAATGTCAATAAGCGTATATTTATTGGTTTGCGCAAAAGTTATAGCGTCTAAAAACTAGATTACATTTTCTGGAATTTACACAGCTTTTAATTTACGACTGCCTATCTCATTTCTTGAGGTGCTAAAATGGCAGGGCAGTACAAACCCCCCCCCCCCCCAAAATGACCCCATTTTGGAAAGTAGACACCCCAAGGAAGTTGTGGAGAGGCATGTTGAGCCCATTGAATATTTTTTTTTGGTCCCAAGTGATTGAATAATGACAAAAAATAATAAAAAAATAAAGTTTACAAAAAGTTGTCACTAAATGATATATTGCTCACACATGCCATAGTTATATGTGGAATTGCACCCCAAAATATATTCTGCTGCTTCTCCTGAGTACGGGGATACCACATGTGGGACTTTTTGGGAGTCTAGCTGCGTACGGCACCCCGAAAACCAATCACTGCCTTCAGGATTTCTAAGGGTGCAAATTTTTGATTTCACTCCTCACTACCCATCACAGTTTCGAAGGCCATAAAATGCCAAAATAACACAAAACCCCCCCAAATGACCCCATTTTGGAAAGTAGACACCCCAAGCTATTTACTGAGAGGCATGTTGAGTCCATGAAATATTTTATATTTTGCCACAAGTTGCAGGAATTTTACAATTGTTTTTTTTTTTTGCACAAAGTTGTCACTAAATGATATATTGCTCACACATGCTTTGGGCATAAGTCAAATTACACCCCAAAATAAATTCTGCTGCTTCTCCCGAGTACGGGGATACCACATGTGGGGGACTTTTTGGGAGCCTAGCCATGTACGGGACCCCGAAAACCAAGCACTGCCTTCCGGATTTAAATATAAAATGCTAACAAAAAAACGGTTAGCAATCGCAGGGATCAGGCCTGACTCTGCGATCGCTGCAGTTATGTGTTTAGTGTTTTGTAAGTGACAGTGATCGATCGATACTGCACTTGGGTGGGCTGGGCAGAGGGGCAAAACGCAGGTGCTAGCAGGTATCTGGGCTGATCCCGCTAACAATGCGTTTTTTTGGAACCCTAAACTGCTCGGGATGCTAGTATAGATCTGATCAGATATTGATCTGTTCAGATTCTATACCACTACAGGAGGTTTATGCTTTGCGTGTGGGTGTTAGCGGTACTGGCACTAACCTAGCGCTGCCTGGGGCGACGCAGACCCTGACCCTAAAACCTAATTGATATCAACCGCCGGGTGATCAGGGGGTTAAACCTTTATTGGGTAATAAATGGCGGGTGCCCTGATGCTATAAAAAGCAAACTAACCAGAGTTACCCGTAACACTTATATGGTGATTATTGGTGAAAGGGTTAACTAGGGGCAATCAGGGGGTTAACATTTTTATTAGGTAGTATATGGGGGTCCCTGGCGCTATATAAAAACCTGACAGGGAACCTAAATAACCAACTGGCTAACCAGCGTCACCAGTGACACTTATACTGTGATCGCTGGTTAAAGGGTTAACTAGGGGCAATCAGGGGGTTAAAACCATTATTGGGTAGTATATCGGGGTACCTAGCGCTATAAAAACCTGGCGGTGAACCTTAAAAAAAACTAGCTACCTGGCGACACTAATGCAGCGATCAGAAAAATTATCGCTTAGTGACACTGGCAAAAGGGGGTGAAAGAGTTAACTAGGGGCAATCCGGGGGTTAAACCTTTATTGGGGGGTGGTAGGGGGCTACCCTGGACCTAACACTAACTGCCCTGACAGTTTTTACTGTTACAACGGACACTGAATGCAGTGATCAGTAAATAAATGATCACTGCAATCAGTGACACTGACTGGGGGGGAGGGAGTTTGTGTGCCTACATGTCAGTGTAGTGTTGGTGCACACTTACTTTGTCTTCTCCTCGTAGTCCGGTCAAAAAGACCGCTCCGAGGAGAATGACATCACTTCCTCCCTGCCTGTGTATACAATACACAGTGGGAGGAAGCTTCTCATTCGCCAGGAGCGATCGAGAGGGGGTGGCCAGAAACCAACGGCCATCCCCTCATCTCGGATCGCTCCTGAAGCGAACCGGACCGCCGTATCCAGCGGGAGGGGGTCCGATCGGACCCCCCACCCGCTGGAAGGCAGGCACGTACATGTACGTGCTTGTGCCTGCCGGTGCCATTGTAATGACGTACATTGGCAATACGGCAGTCCTTAAGTGGTTAAATCCATGGGTTTACTTCCACTTTAAATATTGACACTAAGCTGTTTGCAAAAATTCTCACCCTGAGACTAGGGCCGCTGCTTCCAAAGCGGATAGGCTTAGAGCAGGTAGGCTTCATGTCAGGCAGAGTAGCCAAGGACAATGTCAAAGACGTTACCATTGAGCCATGCGGAAAAAAATGCAGAAGGTCGAGGGCTTTCTCCTCTCAACAGATGCGGAGAAGGCCGACCGGGTGGCATGGTATTTTATGCTGGCGGTTTGCACACAAGTAGGTCTTGGCCCACACATGCTGTCATGGATAACCGCCCTATATCAGAATCCATCAGCAAAATTGAAAATAAAGGGTATTCTGTCAAATAAAGTACACATTAGAAATGGGACCAGACAGGGCTGCCCACTCACGGCTTTACTATTCATACTTTCCCTAGAGCTCTTTATTAGAACACTCCAAAACACCACCACGATTCATGGCTTTCAGGTGCAAGACAGGGAGTTCAAGGAATTTGCGCATTATGGATACATCTCCAACCTAAAGATAAACTACTCAAAATCGGAGACCTTAAACATCTCACTCCAAGGGGTTGCTCACACTAACCAAGACTAACTCCCCATTCAGATGGGATCCCGCTGCACTCAAATACTTGGGGACCTGGCTTACCCCACGATTGCAATCCATCTTCGAGAAAAAATATCCGCCACTCCTTAAGAGCAGTGAGAAAGATCTTGACAAATAGAACAGAATTTTTGTACTCACTGTAAAATCCTTTTCTCTGTAATTCACCGACCGACACAGCTCCTCTGTACAAAGTGTTTTTTTTTAGCCTGCCACTAGGAGAAACTAGGCAAAATTGTAATACAATACACAGAATTGTCAGTTCTGCCCGGGTGGGGCTAACAACCCTCCCTGCTGCCACAGCAGCTTCAGTACGTCAACAAGCAGTATAACAGGGAAAAGGAGGGGTGGGTGCTGTGTGTGGGTGAATTACAGATAAAAGGATTTTACGGCGAGTGCAAAAAAGCCTGTTCTCTTATATTCACCGACCGACACAGCTCCTTTCTGTACAAAGTGGGACGTCCCCAAGCAGTGCCAAAACGAGGGGTGGGGAAACAGCATAAAAACTACATCCACCATGGCAGTGGGAACTAGTGAATCTTTACCCACAAAAACAGTGCGTGGAAAAACACAAAAATCAGGGTACCCTCAACCGGAGTGATTACCCAAAACAACCGCATCAAACTGCGGAAGTGGTGCAACAGAGCACTTAGCATAACAGTACTGTGTTTTTACCGAAAAAAAAAATGAAAAAAAATAGGCCATTTGCATATTGCAAGGCAACTACACGGCCGCCTGCAAGACTTTGCGGGCAAAACATGCATCAGCCGATGCACCGACATCTACCTTGTAAAACTTTGTAAACGTGTGGACAGACGACCAGGTCGCCACCTTACACGCCTGAGCCACAGACGCTTGGTGTCAGAAGGCCCAAGACGTGCCAATTGCCCTTGTGGAGTGGGCCGTGACCAGAAAGGGGGGCACCTGCCCCTTCAAAGCATAGGCTTGTACTAAAATCTGTTTTATCCACCTAGAAATGGTGGCCGACGAAATATACATGCCTTTCTTTGGACCAGCTACCGAGACAAACAGTGAGTCTGACTTCTGAAAGGGAGCAGTGACAGACAAATACACCCGCAGAGCCCGAACCACATCCAAAGCGTGAAAGGCCACCTCCTTAGGGTGCTTCGGCTTAGGACACAATTAATGGTAACAATATCCTCATTGATATGAAAGGCCGATACAACCTTTGGTAGAAATGACGGTTGCGGACACAACAGCACCTTATCCTTATGGATAACCAGATAGGGCGACTTACAAGACAAGGCCACCAGTTCTGAAACCCTCCGGGCAGATGTGATGGCCACCAGAAAAAACACTTTGAAAATATCCAGGAGATTCTTGTTGACTCAAACGGCGGTTTCTGAAGCGCCAACACCAGGTTCAAATCCCATGGGGGCAATGGTGGACGCAACAGAGTGACTACATGACGAACCCCTGAACAAAAAGTACTCACCAGCAAGTGAGACACCAGGGGCCACTGAAAAAAGGACAGCCAAAGCTGAAATCTGCCCCTTAATGGTGCTTAAGGACAACTTATGGTCTTACCCCTTGCTGCAAAAACAGCAGGATCCTTGATATGGAAAAGGAGAGCGGGGACCAACACCTCTCCTCACACATGGAGATGTAGGTACAATGGTATATCGTCCGAGAAGATTTCCACGCCCTCAACATAGTTGGAATCAGAGTCCGACAGACCCCGGTCCCGCAACACCTGGCTCTCAATAGCCATGCCATTAAAACAAGCGACGGTAAAGCAGGATGGAGAATTGGACCCCGAGACAAGAGGTCCTCTCGCAACGGCAGTCGCCAGGGGGAGTCTACCACCAGACGCACCAGGTCTGTGTACCAGGGACGCCGAGGCCAATCTGGGGCAACCAGCATCACCGGGACCCCCTCGGCTTCCACTCTGCGAAGCAGACGTGGCAACAATTTCAGTGGAGGAAAGGCGCAGATCAGCTGGTACTGATCCCATGGAGCCACCAGCCCGTCTGCCCAAGGATTTCTTGTCCTGGACACGAATCTTGGCACCTTCCGATTGAGACGGGAGGCCAGAAGATCCAAGTCTGGTGAGCCCCACCTCAGGCACAGTAACCTGAAAACCTCCGGATGCAACTCCCATTCCCCTGGGTTCAGCATCTGGGGACTCAAATAGTCCGCCTGCCAGTTTACCACTCCGGGAATGTAAATGGCCGACAGGGCCGGTATGTGTTGCTCTGCCCACCGAAGTATGTGAGCGACCTCCTGAGCCGGGGCAGAGCTTCTTGTCCCCCCTTGGTGATTGACATATGCCACTGCAGTGGCGTTGTCTGACTGGATCCTAATCGAACGTTCTGTTATTCTCATGGACCATGTGGAAAGGCACAGCCTAATGTCTCTCAATTCAAGCAGATTGATCGGCAACCTGGATTCTTCCAGAGACCGAGCCGACTGAACTCCCATCACTCAACCCCAGCCGGAAAGGCTGGCGTCCGTCGTAACCACCGTCCATTGAATCGAACGATCCAGGGACAGTGGAGATTTGTCCCATTTTGACAGAATATTTCTGCAAGACTCTGGTGTGGAACTGAGCATACGGCACCGCCTTGAAGGAGGCCACCATGAGTCCCAGGACTCGCATGCAAAAGCGAAGCGACGACCGCTCGCGGCTCCTCATCAGTTTTACTGCCGACCTGAGAGTCTGCACTTTGACAGGAGAAAGACTCTCGCTTCCTTGGAGTCCATCAGCAAGCCCAGGTACTCCAGACGCTGGGTCTGTACAATCACCGACTTCTTTAGGTTCAACAGCCACCCAAATTCTTGCAAGGTCTGCCTGGTGATCGCAATATCCTCCTCCAAATCTGAGGCGGAAGAAGCTCTCAGGAGGAGGTCGTCTAGATATCGTACAATTGCGAGTCCACGTTGTCGCAGCAATGCCAAAACTGGAGCCAATAACTTGGTAAAGACGGGGGGGGGGGGGGGGGGGGGGGGCTGATGCCAGGCCAAACGGTAGAGCCACAAACTGATAGTGGGCTCCCCCAACTGCAAAATCGCAGAAACTTGATACCGCAGACATATGGGAATGTGCAGGTACGCATCCTGGAAGTCCAAAGACACCAGGAAGTCCCCCTGATTGAGTGCAGCGACTACCGAGCGAACTGATTCCATCCTGAACCTCTGCACTTTTACAATATGATTGAGGGCTTTTAGGTCCAAAATTAGGCGTACCCTTTCCTTTTTGGGAACTACAAATAGATTCGAATAGAACCCCTAGAAGTGCTCCGAATCCGGAACCACCACCCCGTGACTCAGTAAGTCCCTTACTGCCTCCAAGAGGGCCTCCTGGCAAGCCGGAGTCCCGGGTACACTGGAGGGGGGGGGGGGGGGGGGAAGAACCTCGTCTGCGGTCAAGAGAGGAATTCCATCTTGTAGCCCGAGGAAATCAGATTGCAAACCCATCGGTCAGACAGTCGGGAAGACCACCTGGCTGCAAACTCCCGAAGACAACCCCCTACCCGAGACCGGGGTGGGGGTAAACCTTCACACGGTAGCACTTTTTGTCGCAGGCTTGCGATGCCAGGGAGGCTTCTGACTGTCCATGGCCATCCTGTCGGGCTGGGGACGCTTTGCCGAAGCCCCGGTCGGACGAAAAAGCCGTTTGAGCGGAAAGAGGGCCATTGCCTACGGCGTGGCTCCTTGGGTTTCCTGGCTTGTGGGAGTAGAGTACTCTTACCCCCCGTGGCATTTTTGTCATCCAAGGAGGCTCCAAAGAGCCGGTCGCCAAGGAAGGGAAGATCCATCAGGGCTTTCTTGGATGCCTGGTCAGCAGACCAGCATTTAAGCCAAATCAGGTGCCGCAGCACCACAGGTGACACCGAAGCCCTGGATAACAAGGGAAGAGTATCCAGGGACGCGTCACAAAACGTACTTGAGGCCATGCACTAGTTGGTTAGCCAACTCCACGCAGACAGAAGGCTTCTGCTCCCCCAAATCGCAGTGCAAAAGTTTTGCCCACTCAGTCAAGGTCTGCGACATAAGTGCAGATGCCAGTACTGGTCGTATGGCAGACCCCACAACCATAAACAAGGAACGAGCCACTGCCTCGGCCTTCCTATCCGTGGGATCCTTGAATGCAGAAGTTCCCTCTACTGGGATCGTGGTTACTTTAACCTGGATAGTGGGGGATTCATGACTGGAGGAGCCGACCATTTCTTGAGAAGGCTTTCCTCAAAGGGGTAACGCACCACCATGTTTTAGGCGACCGAAAAGGTCCTTTGCAGGCGACCCCATTCCCTGTAGATGAACTTGTCAAAATAAGCCAAATATGGGAACACCTTAGGTGAACGTGCTGGCTTGCGGGACCCAAAGGGAATCCGCTGGCTCCTGGATCTTGAGGGTATCAAGCACAGCTGTGATACGTGCGCCAACAAGCGCTTTGTCCCACCCCGGATGGGGAATCGTCCTCGCTGTCCGACTGGTCCTGGTCAGCTTCATCTGATAGGTCAGAGCAGGGGTCACCAGCCGCAGTAGGGCCAGAGTTCAGAGCTCTCTACAGAAGATGGGGGGCAGGGGCCTTCTTAGCGCACCTTTCCTACCACGCGCTGCCTCCCCCCATTTACCAACAAATGAATTAAGGACCGCCGTCAGGGTGTCCATGGGCACAGCGCCATCCGCAGGTGACCCGGTTGCAATAGCCTGGATTTAGGGGAAGAAACCAGTTTCTGAAGCCATGCTGAACCTAACCTGTCTGCCACCTGCAAGGGGACTTAAAACAGTGAAGGTCCCACCCTCCTGCTGCTGCTGGCTGGGGGGGCTCTGGTGCCAGACTCACCATCCTGAGGCATTCTGTGTAGGTTACTAGCCATGCCTGTAGTCCACAGGTTACCCAAGTGCAGAGTGAAGAGGCTGTGCTGGCCGCAGCAGTAGATAACAGCGCTGAAACGATCTGCAGCGCTTGCTCCAGCATTCAGGGAATGGCCGTTCAGCGTCCTGTATACACAGGACCCACAGGAATCAGCATGTGATAGCACATGGTAAGCTGCCACTAGAGAGCTGCGGTGAAAAAAAGCGCTCAGGCTTCAAAAAAATGTCTGCCAATGCTCTGAATAGGAAAAACCTATAGAAAATGGCTGCTGACGCTCACAAGGGGAACCTGCTCTGCCCTCAGCCACAATGGCCGCCAGATAGCGCCATACGGTTAAGAATAAAACTCACTGCACAGAATGCTGGCCACAGCAAAATACCCCCACAGGCACCTCATAGGACCCCCACACTGGGACCAGGACTACCGCTAGCCGCACAGACCCCCTGCAGGTGAGAGACCCAGCGAACCCCTGCACACACACCGCTCAGCAGACACATGCAGCCGCCGGGGGGGGGGGGGGGGGAGATAGGGACGCAGGAGAGAATAGAGGGAGGTGAGTTGGCCCCCGAATCGACCTCCCAGAGAATGCCCAGCTGCTCAACCCTACTGAAGCAGGGAGAGCCGTACTTATCAGTCCTGAAGAGCTGGGAGACATTCCATTACAGACCCACTCCTGCGCAGTTACAGGGTGGCTGCTGGCCCAGTATACTGTGATCCAGACATCAGTAGCCCAGTCATATGTATACCCCGGAGCATTGAATCTCACCAACCACCTCTGGAGCTGAGGCATGTCATGGCCTGCCGAGCCGTAGCTGTGGCCCGCACACGCTCGATGGCCGGACTTTGGGGGGGGGGGGGGGGCTGGGACTACAAGGATAACAACCAGCCTGTCACCCAGCCGGCAGTTGATAGAAGATCCCAGGATCATTCATCTTACGCAAAAATAGTCCTATATCAAAAAAAATGAAAAAAAAATGGACTGAAGGGCACGCAGGGTTCCTAGGTCATTCTCCTTCACTAGGCAAATTAAAGCTGAAGCTGCTGTGGCAGCAGGGAGTAGGGGACATGAAATGGAAGATACCCTAGCCCAAGACAAGGGCACTGTTTAGAGATTCCACAAAACTTGGCCGCCCTGGCTGATCTTCAAGTACTCTCAAGATTCCAAAGCCGCGAGACTTACCCTGACTTCTTCCCCCAATGGTTTATTGGCTCACATAACCCCGCAAACTGCCATCGGCAGCACTCAATTAGCAAAATAACCTGACCTCTTCACTTTACCTTTTCTTATACACCTTCACCTCACCCTCTTTTCTTCTAACCAATCTCAGCATTAACCGTGATAGCGGGTGCCGTTGATCAAATGCTTCTGTCAATAGTTACGTCACTGACCAAATTAAATTGTGCACCGATTAGGCTTTCATGCGGAAACTCTTTATTCAAATATGCTCTGCTTAATTTACATGCATACTGGTTAAAATTAACAAATCCAGAATATACAACTTTAATGTATTATGCCTATATGATGTAATAGCAAATACTTATGCAGTTGCATCTGCTTGTTGCAATTTGTGCACCATGTTTTTTCTAATTTCTCAATAAAATCTTAAATGATAAAATTGGTAAGTAAAATATGGCAGTCCGTCAAGAGATTGATGGGGTATAAAGGAGTTAATGAGTACTCACCTATATGGAACAAATATCTGCAAGAACTTTTTGTGCTAGAGAAGAACAAAGACTGGGAGAGCCATGGATTAAACCGGGTAGATCAGTTGTATATGGGTAATACTTTAAAATCATATATAGAGCCGAGACAGGAATATGGGGTATCAAATAAGTCATTTTATACCCATTTACAGATCAGGCATGCTTTGGGTAGGCAGTTTAATAACGGTATCTTAGAAAGGAGTAATATCCCCCTTCTCCAGAAAGTAGTTAAAGCCGATGTTAGCAAAGGTTTAATATCAACAGTATATGCGCAAATAATAAATAAAAGTAACAAAATCGGGAAAGGTTGAAGAATAAAATTCGATGGGATGAGGACGTGGGTGAACTCACAGCAGAGCAATGGGCAAGGGTTTTAGAACTTGGACAAGTGGTATCAGTCTCTCCCTCACAAAAGGTGTCCCATTTGTTCTCAATACATAGAGCCTACTATACACCTAGAAAGTAGTTCAGGTTTGGGTGCCGCCCAGATAAGATGCCCTAGATGTATGGAGACAGGAGATCTTACACACATGATCTGGAGATGCCCAAAACTGCATAGATATTGAAGATGGTGGAAATCATCAATGCCACATTTAGAGTTACTCTTGAATTAGATCCCAGAGTATGTACTGGGTTATATTGAAAAAGACGTCGGCCCAATAAATGTACTAACAACGATAGCAAGAGGCCTGTACCAGACAAGAAAATTGCGCAGAATTGGCAATCACAGAATCCCAACACCAGCAGATTGGGTAATCACAATGAATAAACTAGTATGGATAAACACCAATTAAACAGGGTAACCGTGCCAATTTTTTTTTTAAATGTGGAGATTTAAGAAACAATGATAGTCGCATGGGGAGGGTAGGGAGATATTTGGGTAATGGATTAAGTAAAGGAATATATAGTTAAAATGCAATATGTTGCAATTGGCTAATGTGTATATTTTTGTATGTCTATATTGTTCTGTAACTTTTTGGAAAATAAAAATGAGTTCATATAAAAAATAAATTAAAAAAAATGCTGATTCAGCAAAGCCGATAAGACCAATTTTAAATCCGAAGGATTTAGAGGTGCCTTGATATGGGGAATAAACCGTGTTATCCCCTGAGTAAATTATGCACCAAGAGTGGGAAGCAAGAGGCCATAGGAAAAGCAATGACAAGATAGAAGTCAAGGCCAGCTTAATTTCAGATCCCATATGCAGGACATCAGGAATCCTGCCTATGACATACTTCCTGGGGTGCCAAACCTTGGATCCACACCAACATACATATGCCTTCCAGACTCTATAGTAAGTGATTCTGGAAGGCGGCTTCCTGGCATTAATCAAAGTAGACACTACCAAAGGAGATCATCCATGATCTTTTCTAGAGTGGGATTCAGCAGTCAGACCTGTTAAATTTTTCGTCCATAAGGTAGGATGAAATATCGGACCTTGCGCAAGAAGGTCTGGCTATAATGGCAGAGTCCGAAGGACTCCTACTGCCATCTTTATGATCTCAGTAAATCTTTTGGGACCCGCTGGGGCCACCAGAATCACCTCCTCTTGTTCCTGCTTAATCCTGCAGAGAAGGCATGGATGTAGCAGAACTGGAGGAAATGAATGAATGAATGAATGAAATACTTATATAGCGCACAATGCGAACTGAATCGCCTCTAGGCGCTGTGGCGAGCTTTGATCATCTGCTAAAAGAGGAAGGTCTTGAGTTTTTTCCTAAAAGCCAGGTGATTTTCTTCCAGGCGGATGTTGATTGGTAGAGCATTCCATAGCAGAGGCCCTTGGACAGCGAATCTCCGATCACCCTTGGATTTATACCGGGCTTTGGGCACGAGGAGGAGGTTTTTGTTGGCTGATCGAAGACTGCGGTTTGGTGTGTAATGATTTATTTTCTCCATTAGGTATTGCGGAGCTTCTCTATGCACGCATTTGTGGGTGAGGCAAAGGGTCTTGAACGTGATCCGATTTTTTACGGTTAGCCAATGTAAGCTCCTCAGTGAAGGAGAAATGGATTCCCAGGGTTTTTTTCCTGTTATCAGCCTTGCCGCCGTGTTTTGGATCAGTTGTAATCGCGCAAGTTGATATTGTGGTAATCCTATGTAAAGCGAGTTTGCGTAGTCCAGTCCTGAATTAATGATTGTTCCAACTACCACTGCTTTGTCATTCTTTGGGATAAAAGGGATGAGTCTGCGAAGCATGCGCAGTAGATGGTGAGATCGACTGACTACAGATCCCATTTGCGCATCCATTGACATTTGTGCGTCTAAAATAACCCCGAGACTCTTCGCTTTGGTCTTTGGGGAGATAGTCTGCCCAAAGACGGTTGGTGGAGACCAGGAGGTTTTGGTTGCGGGCTTATGATTTGGGTGTAAGATAAGAAGCTGTCTTTGATTGGTTCAGCTGGAGGGAGTTGGTGGTCATCCAGTCCTCTATTGATTTGAGGCAGTTTTCAAGTTGTTGTTGGTGATCTTTTTTTCCATTGATCCGGAAATAAAGTTGTGTGTCGTCAGCGTAAGAGTGGAAGCAGAGATCTGAGCATCTGATGATTTGAAGGAGTGGGCGAATGTAAATGTTGGAGAACGGGTGACAATGGAGAGCCTTGAGGGACTCCGCAGGTGACTGCCCGAGTTTCGGAGAGGAATTTTCCTAGTTTCACTGTCTGTGACCGATTTCCTAGGAAGGACGCGAACCAATGGAGATCTATGTCTTGGACTCCGGCTACTTCTGTGAGGCGGACGAGTAGAGTATTGTGATCTACTGTATCAAACGCTGCACTTAGGTCTAGCAGTACGAGGAGACACGGCTCTCCGTCATCTGCTGCTTCGAGGGCGTCATCCCAAATCTTGAGGAGAGCTGTTTCTGTTCCATGACCCGGGCGGAAGCCTGATTGCAGCGGGTCCAGGAGTTTGTGAGTATCCAGG
This sequence comes from Lithobates pipiens, assembly GCF_037356315.1. Classification (NCBI taxonomy): domain Eukaryota; kingdom Metazoa; phylum Chordata; class Amphibia; order Anura; family Ranidae; genus Lithobates; species Lithobates pipiens. The sequence continues at coordinate 153,592,899 of NW_027507718.1, forward strand.
TGAAGTTGTAGCTGATGTACTACAGCTTTCTCCATGATCTTAGAAATGGTGTTGAGGCTTGTAATCGGCCTACGGTTGTTTGGATCCTGAGGGTCCAGGTTTGGTTTCTTGAGTAGAGGTTTGACAATGCCTTGTTTGAGGATGCTGGGAACAATCCCTTCGTGGAATGATCGGTTTATGAGGTGGGTTATGGTTGGAGCCACGATGTCGGAGCATTCTTTCAGTAGTTTTGTGGGGATAATGTCAATAGGTGAGGTACTGTCACGCAGTTTATTAATGATGTTTTTTGCGGTGTCTACGGTAATTGGGGATAGTGAAAATTTTGGCGGTTGCGGTATGTTGGTGCGGACATCCTCTTTATGTTTTTGCTGGCTGAGGTTGGATGTTTTCTTCTGACAAATTGTTTCCCTGATGGTTTTGACTTTATCGATGAAAAAATCCGACAGTTTGTCACAGTAATCCTGGGATTCGCTTTCTGGGGGTTCTAGGCACACCGGATTCATTGATTGATTAACCAGTTTAAACAGTTCCCGTGGTTGGTTTGCGGCCGTTGAGATTGTATATGAGAAGTGGTCCTTTTTGGCTTTGAAGATTGCTTTCCGATAATTCTCTGTCAGACCTTTGTAGTTAAATAGGTTTTCCTCGGTGGGATTTCTTCTCCGTGTTCTTTCCGCTCTTCTGCGTTCTTGCTTTAGTACGGAGAGGGAGCTATTAAACCATCCAGCATTTTTCTTCCTGATGAGAGCCCTGCGTTTTGGTGCTACCGAGTCTGCTGATTGCAGTAATGCCCTGTTCAGGGAGTTGCGTGTTTCCTCCGTAGAGTGGTTTAAGGTTATTGTAGATATTTTTTTGGACAGAGTGGTTTTGAAGGCTTCGGAGTACAGTTTTTTATGCGATCTGGTCCAGTGCGTTGTTACAGGTTTCCGTTTTGCGTTGGTGATGTTGGTAGCGATTTTGAATTTGATGGCGTGGTGATCCGTCCATGGCAGAGTTATGTTGTCGAGTATGTTGACGTCGATGTTCTGTTTGAAAATGAGGTCCAGGGTGTGTCCTGACCCATGCGTGGGAGTCTTTATCAGTTGCTGTAGACCCAGTTCTTCTAGTTGATTGATGCAGGCAGTCGCGATGGGGTCTTTAGGCTCGTTTGCCCAAAGGTTGAAATCTCCGAGTGCCAGGAAATTTTTGAATTTTAGGGTGTGCATTGCAAAGGATTCCGTGAGGGGTGAAAGAAGATTGGACTTTGGTCCCGGTGGTCTGTAGCACAGTAGAATATGAGTGGTGTCATGGGGTGTTGGTTGAAAATGTAGCGTCAGGGTTTCCATAAAAGACACTGGGTTCTGAGCTGATGGTTTAGTGAGATCAAGGTGACCTTTAAAGATCACTGCTAGGCCTCCTCCTTTTTTCCCTATCCGGTGTTCGGTTATGATCCTGTAGTTTTCCGGCACCAATTCGGTGAGGATGGTGTTGCAGTCAGAGGTTAACCAGCTTTCGGTGATGAAGAGGCAGTCTACATTGTTCTCGATGATGAAGTTGTGTACTTCCAGTCTATGTTTGACTGCAGACCTGGCGTTAATCAAGGCGCAATCTAATTGTAGTGGTCGAGTAGATGTCTTCCTGTGGTTGGGAGCTGGTTGTCGTCCGGTTTTTAATAGTTGTTCTCTTTGAAGTATTTTTTGTATGGAAGATGGCAATGTGGTGTTGATGTTCCTTAGTCTGTGCAGAACTTCAGCTGAGTATTTGAAGTAGCACATGGTTTGTGGATGCTGTTGATGGTACTATGGGCCTAAGATGATGATCCTGATCAGGGTATTGATCCTGAGGTGGGGCTAGGTATCAGACTTGCCGCCGTGCTTGAGGCTATTAGCGCGCAAGTTGATCAGGGGATGCCTATATGGATGCGGAAGGAGTTGTTGTATTGCTGTTGTTGCTGGCTGTATTCGGTTTCTGGCTGTTCCAGCTGCCTTTACTTAAGGTTGAGGTCTCCGCTTAGAAAAGAAGTCTGGCTGTGATCTGGAATAGTCGTCCTAGGATAGCGTAAAAAAATGGAAAGGAGGCCGGAGGTAGGGGTATGCTAACCTATGGTTGTTCCAGAGGAAGGCGAAAAACCCCCTGACAGTAGCAGCCAAATGCACCAGTGGGGCAAAAATTCCTTCCTGACCCCCGTAGGCGGTCGGACGGAGTCCCTGGAACAATCACTGGGGGGGAGTGGAGGTGCGAGCTTACCTGGCTGCGGTTGTCCCCTTTAAACACTCTGGTTCCGGTGAATCTGGCTTGCTGTCAGCCTGATGTTTCTGGAAAGCTGTCTGGTTGCCCCTTGCAGTGGGATCTTTAAAATGGAGGGGAGGATGGAGGTTAGAGACTCCTGTCTTAACTCCAGTTTTCAACTCCTGGTTATTAATGCATAGATCAGTGAAAACTGATCCCATGGGAGGACTAATAATTCTGTTCCGCCTGCTAGCAGACCCCTTTGTGCGACAAAGTTGTCGACCCCGTTAATGAATCTGGACGCGAATAGGTCCATGTCTGGAATTCCCCATCTGACATATTGCTAGGAAGATGTCGGGGTGAAGCGATCATTCTACTGGAAATTGTTGGCGACTGTAGTACGCCTGAAAAATTAGTGTTGTGCCCAAGCTAGAACATTCACCTTTTTTTGGGCTGCACGACTTCTCGACTGTAGATGAATCCTGTCAGGACAATCCCGTAGTCTGACCACCAAGATTCTAGGGCCAGACATACTGCCTGAAACTGCCAAAGTGGATAGGCAAGGACCATCTCCCCTGGACAGAATCTTCTTCCAGGGCTGTTCCCCAGCCTAGAAGGTTGGCATCTGTTAACACCTTCCAGGATAAAGTTTTTCCCTCTTACTGGATAACCACCACTTTAGGCTCTGACCTATGTCAAGAGCCAAGTGTTGGAAACAAACAAGGCCCGAATCTTCTTTATTCCAGACTGACAGGAAGGTGTCTTGAAGCTGTCTGAGTAAAACTATGCGTAAGGGACAGCCTTGAAGGAGGCCACCATTTCCCCTAAAAATCTCTTGCACAGCCGAATGAAGGAATTTTCCTTTGTTTTGATAAGTTGAATTAATCCTACAATGGAACTGATTCTTGTCTGGGGTAAGAATACCTTCTTCTGTATATACACCATACCGTAATCTCCTTGATGTTTTAAGGAGAATCTTCCTAGGTTGAGAATCCAACCTAGAGATTTCAGATATTTATCGCTGAGATCAGACTCTAGTTTAGACTAATGGAAATTTGTAGGTTCTGTATATAATTGTATTCTATTTTATATGTATTGCACAATGCCCTCACTGTGCATACGGCACTAATAATGTTTTCAGTACATGTTTTGCATTCTTTCGAGTTCTGATTAGAATAAACCTGCCTATGCAACGCCCCTTGTTACCATAAATGTACAATTGTAATATTAATGTGATACCTACGTAATCATGTGTATAAAAACCTTCACATGCGTCATAATAAAGGAGAACGGTTATTTGGAAAGATGCTGAGCGTATCTTTTGTGTCTGTTCCCTACTGCAGTAGTTATTAATTTGGAACCACTAATCAATATGAGGATAGGAGTTGCCTATCATCAAAATATCCATTTCAGGTGGCGAAGCCAGCCCAGCAGGGGTTATCAGGTGACCCTGAGTATCCGAAACGAGGAGCTTGAGACGATCCGGGAATTTCTGATAATCAGCCGGCTGAGGTAAGCCTTTTGCTTACATTTGAGTTATCAGACTTCCTTGATCGGTAAGGCATTTTCGGGACAAAGGGTACCTATTTTACTCCCCTTAATCGAACTGTATTGATTAGTGGTTATATGTTATGTTGTCACTGTCTACTGTCCATCAGAGTGTTATAGAGAAAGAGAAGAATAGTGCTGTTCACAGAGTATAATGTAGTACATCTGCTAGATAAAGTAGTTTAGAGGCAAGAGGGTATAGGCACACGTAGAGAAGACTGGCCAGTCATTATGGGCATTAAATTAAGTAAGGGAATGACGGGTAAGAGACCCTCAAAAATGCCCAGTGCAAGAGGAGAGCTATATATGAACCGAAGGTGCAGTTCCGCCTATACTGAGCCCCTAGATTAATGGTTAAAGTGGACAGGGATCCACAAAGGGTAACTGGGTTACCAAAATCCACAGGGACAAAGAATCATGCAGAGTATACAGCTAGAGAAACAGCTATTTATGTGAGCAGGATGGATCAAGAGTGACATTAACCCTAGACAGAAAGGGACTTTTTGATGTTAAGTTGTGGGATGAATTTGGGGTCAGGCATTACAACTAGTAAAGTCAAGAAACAGTAATGAGAGTTAAAACAGAATGCTTTATATGTTTGTCAGAGAGGGAAGATGGGATGAGCACTATAGCTGCCCGTCTGATCATAGAAGGTACAGTATGAGAAGTATGGAATTAGAATACATTGGATGCAAAGGATATCAGAACAAAATAAAGAAAGCAGAAGTTTAAGCAAGGAAGTATTAAAAAAGCGTTAAAAGAAAGTGAGAGAATGATATGCATGTGTTGTGTACAAATGGGAATAATGTAAGCAATTTTAGAGATATATTTGAGTACGTTTGTGAATGCTGGAACCTTTAGTTCGCTCGCTTGTGTCATGTACGCAGATGTGACCCCCTCCTTTGTGCTCTCCTCAAAGAATGTAGCTGGGATGAGAGTTGGTGATAAGCTGGGAGGACACCATGCCAATTTCAGTTTTTTAGACAAAAAACATTTATAACAAAATGTGCCGGGTTAACGAATCTAATGATAAACAATGTGATCACAATTATTTTTGAATCTGTTTTCCAAACATGGTAAAATCAAGGTTACATTTAACCATGTCTTACACTAATTGAATATCTTTTGATAGTGGAAACAGTGCATTTAAAAAAAAAAAAAGAGAAATTGAGTAAAATTAAGTTATCATGTTTAAGGACATTTATCTGTGCATATATATTAGTGTGTGATATTGAAATTATCATATGAGTATTAATTTCTAATATGAGTTTAACAATTTTATTAATAAATATAGATATATTGAAACTGGTTTAGACAACCTTTGGTTGGAAATGAAATCCAGGTTAATGGGGAAATTGGCAAAAATTGAATTAGTTTAGATTAAGATAACAATTTTGTAATTTTACATTTATTGAGTGGAAAGAAAAAAAAAAAAGATTAAGATGAGGATGTTAATTTGAATACAGCTGCAATAATGTTTAACAAAGCCAAGATGGATGGGATACATAAGGAAGTTTTTCTACAGAAAAGAAATCTTAAAGTCTGATAATAACTTGATGTGCGGTCCATGATGTGAGAGTAATAATAACATTTAAATATAACAGACCCATCACATCAAGTCCACACACCCTGTTAGGATAGCTGCTGCCTGCAGCCAGTTGGTTTATAGTTTTTGATGGCCAAGTGCTTTCTGGTCCGTCATACATATTGTTGGTTCTTTTGGTTTTATGTATTTTTATTTTTGAAATCCAAAGCAGAATGTGTGGATTGTGAAATGATGTGCCCCTTTTCCTTGTAAGTGCAGTGGGTATAAGTAGAAGAATATTTTGGATTTATGGACATCTCTGCAGCACTGCAGGGTATTCTTATCATTTATTATAATATTGCCAGGAAAAAGTTGTCTTTTTGAAACATGAAACTGGAGTTCTTACACAAACAGCATGATAGAAAACAAGCCATTGTTATATTTATGCAAGCTGGACCCAGTAATGAAGGGTTCACCCCGATAGATCAGAGCTGTAGCTTTATGCAAAGTTGCTATTAGACAAAGTTACAGATATTATTTTGGTTGAATATTTAATTTTTAATGGTCCGATATTCTGTACAGCAAATATATAGCTAACTAAATGTTTGTCTAATGAAAGGTTCAAAATATGAATTTGTTTTGTTTATGTACAAATCTAACAATGAAAAAGGCGTAGATTTGAATCCAGCCACCTTATTACCTCTATTGGAGGAGGCTGGAGACAAAGAAAAAGCATATGCGTTAAAATTGATGGCATGGGAATCAGGTGCTGTGAGCCCAGTGCAGGACACACTCCCTGAAGACCCGAGTATTTACTTTTTTGTAGTGTTATTCCTGGTTTTATACCAAGGATGAAGTTTATCACCCAGAAGGATACCCTGTATTCAGAGTCATTGGATCCTTTTTCCCCAGCTCAAGAAGCAGAGCTTCATGTTTTAGAAAAGCCTGTGAGCTATAAAAAGAGTATATATTTATATAGTCAAGATAGAGAGCTTTTGGTTCCATTTGAAGGGCCAGAAGTTTGTTTTTACTTCGGCAGGTAAAGCAATCAAGCACGCCAAGTTAATTTGATTGGCTGTTTTCAGCCTTCCAGGTTCTTGCTGAGGTAGCCATACTAACAGTAAAACTCACATATCGAAGCAGACCAGGCGACTAAGGATGCTGCATTTACAGCCCCGGACACTTGCTGGGTCTGTGCAACTCACAGATTCCACAACTAGTTCTGGCCCAGTATAGCTGGGATTAATAATTCAACTTTAACCACTTTCAGACCGGACCATTTTGCTGGTAAATGACCAGAGGTCTTTTTACAATTTGGCACTGCGCTGCTTTAACTGGTAATTGCGCGGTCATGCAATGTTGTACCCAAACGAAATTTGCGTCCTTTTCTTCCCACAAATAGAGCTTTCTTTTAAAGGCATTTGACTGACTCTGCGATTTTTATTTTTTGCGATATAAACGTAAAAAGACCGCAAATTTTGAAAAAAAATGATATTTTCTACTTTGTTATTAGAAAAATCCAATAAACTCAATTTTAGTCATACATTTAGGCCAAAATGTATTCAGCCACATGTCTTTCGTAAAAAAAAAAAAGTCAATAACTGTATATTTATTGGTTTGCGCAAAAGTTGTCACATCTACAAACTAAGGTACATTTTCTGGAATTTATGCAGCTTTTAGTTTATGACTGCCTATCTCATTTCTTGAGGTGCTAAAATGGCAGGGCAGTACAAAACCCCCCCAAATGACCCCATTTTTGAAAGTAGACACCCTAAGGAAATTGATAAGAGGCATGTTGAGCCCATTGAATATTTTATTTTTTTGCCGCAAGCGATTGAATGACAAAAAAAATTTTTATTTTTTTTTCCACACAAAGTTGTCACTAAATGACATATTGCTCACACATGCCATGGTTATATGTGGAATTGTACCCCAAAATACATTCTGCTGCTTCTCCTGAGTACGGGGATACCACATGTGGTCGACTTTTTGGAAGCCTAGCCACGTACGGGGCCCCGAAAGCCAAGCACCGCCTTCAGGATTTCTAAGGGCATACATATGTCATTTTACTCCTCACTACCTATCACAGTTTTGAAGGCCATAAAATGCCAAGATGGCACAAAACCCCCACAAATGACCCCATTTTAGAAAGTAGACACCCCAAGCTATTTGCTGAGAGGCATGTTGAGTCCATGGAATATTTTATATTTTGCCACAAGTTGCGGGAAAATTACAAACTTTTTTTTTTTTTTTTCCCACAAAGTTGTCACTAAATGATATATTGCTCACGCATGCCATGGGCATATGTGAAATGACACCCCAAAATAAATTCTGCTGCTTCTCCTGAGTACGGGGATACCACATGTGTGGGACTTTTTGGGAGCCTAGTTGCGTACGGGGCCCCGAAAACCAAGAACCGCCTTCAGGATTTCTAAGGGTGTAAATCTTTGATTTCACACCTCACTACCTATCACAGTTTTGAAGGCCATAAAATGCCAAAATAGCACAAAACCCCCCAAAATGACCCCATTTTGGAAAGTAGACACCCCAAGCTATTTGCCGAGAGGCATGTTGAGTATTTTGCAGCTCTCCGTTTTTGAAAATGAAGAAAAAAAAATGTATATTTTTTTTCTTTTTTTCAATTTTCAAAACTTTGTGACAAAAATGAAGGCCTGCAAAATACTAACCATACCTCTCGGCAAATAGCTTGGGGTGTCTCCTTTCCAAAATGGGGTCACTTGGGGGGATTTTGTGCTATCTGGGCATTCCATGGCCTCCGAAACTGTGATAGGCAGTGAGGAATGAAATCAAAAATTTACACCCTTAGAAATCCTGAAGGTGGTGCTTGGATTTTGGGGTACCGTACGCGGTTAGGCTCCCAAAAGGTCCCACACTTGTGGTATCCCCGTACTCAGGAGAAGCAACAGAATGTATTTTAGGGTGTAATTTTACATATAACCATGGCATGTTTGAGCAATATATCATTTAATGACAACTTTGTGCAAAAAAAATAAAAATAAATAATGTATATATTGTAATTTTTTTTTCATGCAGCCTGTGGGCTGAACGAAAAAAAAATATTGATCGGTGGGTATGCCCACCATTAGATACCACCCTTCATCCACCCACTTTTAATGGTGGGCATACATGCACCATTTATATATGCCGAAGCATGGGGGCATCCTCCCGCAAAAGGTAGGAGCAGATCGCTCCTCCACCCCTTATGCCCCCATGCTTCGGCATATATGCTCTTTTTTAACTGTGGTGGTGAAATCACCTCCGACAGCGCTAGAGTCGTGGCTTTACGTATCGTGGGAGCAAACGCTGTTGCTGTCAAGATAAATAAATCCACGCTACAGCTGAATGGCGTACCTGAAAACAAAAAATGGTTAACAATAAAACATTGCAGAATAGAATACAGTACAAAGGAGCAGAACAATAGAGAGAGAATAGAGAGAGAGAGAGAGAGAGAGAATAAAAAAACGACAACTATTTTTGTTTTTTTTATTTTATATTTTTTTTGTTTTTTTTGTTTTTTTTACTTTTTTTTTTTAAACACTTTATGCAACTTTAACACTTCTGTTGTAACGGTTCCAGCGGTTTGGGTCTCAAAATGCGATGGCATCTTGGGAGACCCTGTGAACGTGTGCCTAGCCTGTGCAATGCTGTACCCTACGCTAATACTCAACTAGTGAATGGTAGCGTTCAAAACATTCACCAATGCAAAGACCAGGATTGACAGGACAGCGGGGACAATGACGGGTGTCACGCCTATATCCGCGCTTTCTGCAGACACGACATTTTCTTTGGGGGGCTCGTTGGGTAGGGGTACTCGGGATGACATAAGAATAATGCCTCTCATGCAGCCGGCTTACTGCATCTGGTAGCGGAAGGTGAGGTGGAGCACCGTCTGGATACAGAAGGGCTCTGACGATATCCTCCTGGAATTTAAGGAAGGATCCAGTCCGTCCTGAAGCTTTGTGTAGTACATAAGCATTCAGTATAGCCAATTGGAATAAATAAACAGACACTTTTTTGTACCAGCGTCTGGCCTTACGGGCAACTAGATACGGCGCCAACAACTGGTCATTGAGGTCCACCCCTCCCATGTTAAGGTTATATTTGTGGACACAGAGGGGTTTCTCCACAATACCAGTCGCCGTAGGAATTTGGACCGTCGTGTCTGCATGAAGGGAGGTAAGAACGAAAACATTCTTATTATCCCTTCACTTCATAGCGAGCAAATTAATACTGCGCAAGCAGGCTCTCTCCCCCAGCCTAAGACGGGACTCTACAAGCCGCTGGGGAAAGCCCCGGCGATTAGGTCGCACGGTGCCACATGCTCCAATCTGTTGATCAAACAAGTGACTAAACAGTGGCACGCTTGTGTAATAATTGTCCACGTACAAGTGGTACCCCTTTCCGAATAAGGGTGACACCATGTCCCACACTATCTTGCCAGCGCTTCCTATGTAGTCAGGGCAGTTCTCCGGCTCTACGTGACTATCTTTACCCTCATAAACCATGAAACTACGTGTATAGCCTGTGGCCCTGTCACAGAGCTTATACATCTTGACCCCGTATCTGGAAAGCTTGTTGGGGACGTATTGTTTGAATGACAAGCGACCAGAAAACTTAATCAGGGACTCATCAACGCAGACAACTTGATCGGGAGTAAACAAGTCTGCAAAACGTTGGTTGAAGTGGTTTATGAGGGGCCGAATTTTGTAGAGCCGATCGTATTCAGGGTCTCCACGAGGACGAGTTCATTGTCGCTGAAGTGCATAAACCGCAAAATCATCTCGTATCGTGCCCTGGACATGGAAGCAGAGAACACGCGCATATGGTGAATTGGGTCAGTGGACCAATATGACCGCAACTCACTCTTTTTGGTTATGCCCATGTTGAGGGAGAGGCCCAGAAAGATTTTAAATTCGGAAACCGTAACTGGTTTCCATTGTTTGGCAAGGGCGGACTGGGGAATAGTGGCGATGTGTTGACCAGCGTACAAATTGGTTTGGTCCACAATAGATCTAAAGAGATCTTCGGTGAAAAACAGTGAGTAAAAGTCAAGTGTCGTAAAATCAACTGTTTCCACGTTAATGCCAGGTTGGCCAGTGAATGGGGGAAGTACGGGTTCTGCAGAAGATGTGGGCACCCAAATAGGATTGGCGAATTCTGCAGGAAGGGCACTATGGGTACGACGGGCCTGTCTTTGTCTTCTTGGTGGCAGCGGGACACTACTTGTGCTTGCCACCTCGCCAGCTTGAACTGCACTTATGGGACTCGCCACGTCACCACGTGTTACTGCAGTGCTGGATGTAGGTCCAGGGTGTACTAGGCCGCTGGTGCTTGCCAGTTCACCAGAAGGATGAGCGGCTCTAGTACGTCTCTGCTCCATACGAGTGACCTGCAGTTTCTGCACCTGAACAACAGAATACATTCGGGATTGGGCACACCTGTTCTTAACAGCGGCCTCATCTCCGTCGTCAGAGCTATCTGTCATGGAGCCGCTGTCCTCTACAGGATCGTATTCTGAGCCTGAATCTGACAGATGAGTGATGTCCTCTTCACTATCTGTCATGCTCAGAAACGTGTAAGCCTCTTCACTAGTGTACCTTCGCTTTGCCATTTTGGGCTCTAAATTTAGGGGTACACTAGTGAGACTCACAGGTAAAAAAGCACCTAGCCTGTCAGCGACTGTTTCAAAACGCTACAAAAAAAACTGTTAGCGATCGCAGGGATCAAGCCTGACTCTGCGAACGCTGCAGTTATGTGTGTTGTGTTTTGTAAGTGACAGTGATCGATCGATACTGCACTTGGGTGGGCTGGGCGGAGGGGCTAAACGCAGGTGCTAGCAGGTATCTGGGCTGATCCCGCTAACAATGCGTTTTGGGAAACCTAAAATGCTGGCAACGCTAATATAGATCTGATCAGATACTATATTACTAAGGGAGGTGTATGCTTTGCGCGTGGGTGTTAGCGGTACTGGCACTAACCTGACGCTGGAGCGACGCAGACCTTATCTGACCCTCAAACTTATATCACCCGCCGGGTGATCAGGGGGTTAAACCTTTATTAGGTAATAAATGGCGGGTGCCCTGAAACAAAAAAAAATAACTAACCAACCAGCGTCACCTGTAACAGTTATATGGTGATCACTGGTGAAAGGGTTAACTGGGGGGCAATCAGGGGGCTATGCGGTAGTATATGGGGGTCCCTGACGCTATAAAAAGCTGCGGTGAACCTAAATACTTACCTGCCTAACTAGCGCCACCTGTGACACTAATACAGCGATCAGAAAAACGATCGCTTATTAGTGACACTGGCGACGGGGGGTGATCACGGGGTTAAACCTTTATTGGGGGGGTTAGGGGGGCACCCTAGAGCTAAAGGGGGCTAACCCTAACTGCCCTAACAGTTATTACGGTCACAAATGACACCAATGCAAAAAAAAAATTGGTGTCACTGACTGGGGGGGCAGGGGTGATTGGGGGGTGATTGGGGGGTGAAAAGTGTGCCTGGCGTGTTCTACTGTAAGTGTAGTGTTGGGTGCAACTCACCGATCCTCTCTCCTCGGTGTCGGAACGAAAAAGACCGACACGAGGAGAGATTACATCACTTCCTCTCCTGTGTTTACATTACAGGAGAGGAAGTGATGTCACGCTGCCATTTCATTCGTCGGGAGCGATCGTGAGGGGGTGGCCATGAACGAATGGCCGCCCCCTCATCCCGGACCGCTCCCGAACGATTACCGACCGCCGCAGGCACCGGGGGGGGGGCCCGATCGGGCCACCCACCCGCGGGAAGGCAGGGACGTACAGGTACGCCCATATGCCTGCCCGTGCCATTCTGTCGACGTACATAGTCGTGCGGCGGTCGGGAAGTGGTTAAGGACCCCAGAACGAGAAGCAGAAGTGGTCCACAGAGGGCAACTTCTTACGAAACAAGACTTTGGAAAAGGTGATCATTTATGTTTGCAGACACTCTTTTCCCTCCAGCTTGACACATGGACCGTGTCATCAGTCACAAGTAGTTATGGCTGCCTTAGTAAATGAGCGTGGGATAGAGCCAGGGTTCTCCACAGTTGTTTTTATAACATACCACTTCTTGTTTTACCTGTTACCAAAGGTGTTACCAAAAGCTGAACATCCCTTCCAGAGATAACAAAAAGATATATCCAGATGCCCAAGTCAGGAATCTTACGAGTACGTATTTTGTTTGTATGGACATGTTTTGTGGATGTCCAGTGGCAAATGCTACTGCAAAGGCCATAGTAAAAAAGTGTTATCAGAAGTAGTTTTTAAGTACAGAGTGCAGAATCTACAGAGAAAATCATTATTATAGGAGAGTCCTTATTAGAAGTTTTGAGGTTTTATTTTTACACCCCCTACTGTCTACAATGTAGCGGACAGAGTAAGAAACTAGAAAAAAACTTTTGCCTGAATGTTTTATTATATTTTATCAAGCCCGTGAGGGGATATTGGACTCTCTCCCTTTGGGATTTGGGTTGGGAGTGTGTTACTCACTTTCTTATATTTTGTCTCACCAGCTGAAGTCCTCCTTTCGGATCTCACAGAGAATGGTGCTGATTTTTTAAGGATTTTGACAAAACTTATTTATGTGTTTTCTCCCCAATTCCAGATCCAAAAGTTTGGAAGGATCTAAAACTAAAGCCAGGTGACATGTGGATTGTTAAGAGATATTTATATACAAGGAGATGTTTGGAGACTCAATACAGCACCTATTTCATGTACAGTTTTGCAAAACGAAGGAAAAGTGACCTGGATCTACACCAAACACTGCAAAAATGACTAAATGAAAGAAATCTCTGTGTTTGTTTACTTCTTGCGATCACAGTCTAGGGCAATTTTTGATTCAATTACTTTAATTGTAAGGGATATATATATTTGAAAAAGTAGTTTAGCCATGTTGAAGTCATATTTGTCTTTTGTACCTCCATTTTATGTAGAATCGTCTGTGTTTACATATGCTGATAAGTCAGCATACCAGCAATTATGCTAGAAGGCCATTCTGGCCACAGGAGTGTACAGCCAGTACTCTGTAAATATGTCTTATCAATCATTTGTTTTTCACAGTGAAAAGTCATTTTGTAATGAAAAAAGCTGCTCAGCTATTTTCTCCACAATGGAGTTTTTGCTTCTTTGGCCAGGACTACCTCCACCTAAGCGTGTGGAGGTTCCAGGTTAAAAAGGTGAGAGCAGGTATGGTTAGTGATCAAAATATTGATCAAAAGAGAGGAGACTGTAATGGAAATTTGTAGGTTCTGTATATAATTGTATTCTATTTTATATGTATTGCACAATGCCCTCACTGTGCACACGGCACTAATAATGTTTTCAGTACATGTTTTGCATTCTTTCGAGTTCTGATTAGAATAAGCCTGCCTATGTAACGCCCCTTATTACCATAAACGTACAATTGTAATATTAATGCGATACCTACGTAATCATGTGTATAAAAACCTTCACATGCGTCATAATAAAGGAGAACGGTTATTTGGAAAGATGCTGAGCGTATCTTTTGTGTCTGTTCCCTACTGCAGTAGTTATTAATTTGGAACCACTAATCAATATGAGGATAGGAGTTGCCTATCATCAAAATATCCATTTCAAGACCTAAGACTCAATGATTAAAAGTAGATCTTCTAATAGGCTAGGACCGCTATGCCTTGAGCCCTTAACCTGGCTAAAGGAGGTGCCAGAATCTTTCAGACCATTTGCGGTGCCGTGGCCAAGCCGAATGGCAGGGACACAACTGAAAATAATTTTATATTTCAAACCGCAGAAATATCTGGTAAGCGGAAAACTGGCACATGCAGATATGCAACTCCCCTCCTTGCAGGATGGACACAGCCGATCGAATTGTGAAAGGATCGGATGTTTAAGGGCCGATTCAGATCTTCAAGATCTAGAATGGGTCTTATCTCTTTTAGTTCTGGAACCTTAAAGGGTTAGGCCAAAAAAAAAAAAAAACCCTGTTAGACTAAAGGAATCCGATATCACCAACTGGGATAACAGCTGATCCAGAGGCCAGAAAGACTTTCTCTGGATCCTTAGGAACATTGTCAGAGGAGACAAACACTTGCATAAAGACTGCCGCATCAGCAGCCCAAGGACCGCACAGGCAGCACCCAAACAGGGACCCAAACCCCAGACCCTCAGATCAAAAGCCGACTGAGCCATCCGGGCTCTTGGAACTCTAGCTATAACCTAGAGGAAAAAAAAAAAAAACACTACAGACATCCCTCTGCTCTTGACATTGTTCCTGCCAGACTTGAGAATCGCAGGACCTTTCCCCTCACCCAAACGAGTAGGGGTGGTCCTTCACGAGAAGGCTTTAGCATTCTGCTTTCTGCCCACAAGATCCTGGTGCTGCCCTTGGGGACTTTCCCCTCAACGTGACGATTGAGGCCGTCGAGACTGCAAAAAGGCAGATGCCCCAGGCATAGGAGAGGTAGCACGAGTAAAAAGGAGAAATGTTTGAACTAGGGCTGCAACGATCAATATTATCGATAATAATCGATAATGAAAATCGTTGTCAACGATTTTCATTATAGATAAGTTGGTCCGCACCTTCCGCCTGTCTGTTGAAAAAAAAAACGAAATAAATCCTCTCCTCCTATGTCATCCGTCCTGTGTCCTCGGTGGCGCTCTGACCAGGCACGCACTCTCCGCTACACGTCCGCGGCGTGCCTCTCCTCCTCGCTGATGTCACATGATGATCATTCACACAGATCTCAGCCCCGCCCACTGCTGCCTCGAGGGAACAGAGGCGAGGGCGAGAATCTGAGGAGGACACTGAGCCGAGCTGCACACAGTGTGAAAAAAAAGGTAGCAGCTATCGGCAAGTTGTACCCAGTAAAAGCACACACAACATTCAGTGCCCCATCATCATTTGCTTTCCTGGGAGGGAGGGGGGGAATAGAGCCCCATTGGTGTTTCTGGGGGAGGGATAGTGCCCCATCATTTGTGTCCTTGAGAAGAGTAACGCCTCCCGGGGACACCAATGATGGGGCACTATTCCCCCCCCCCCCCCCGCTTGAAACACCAATGTGGCTCTATTATTCCCCCCCCCAGAAACACCAATGTGGGAGGAATAACGTCCCATCATTGGTGTCAGTGGGACACCAATGATCAGTCAGTGGGGGGGGGATAGTGTCAGTGGGGGGGGGATAGTGTCAGTGGGGGGGGGAGGGGGAATAGCGCCCCGTCATTGGTGTCAGTGGGGGGGGATAGAGCCCCGTCATTGGTGTCAGTGGGGGGGGGGGGGGGGGATAGCGCCCCCCCCGTCATTGGTGTCAGTGGGGGGGGGGGAATAGCGCCCCCCGTCATTGGTGTCAGTGGGGGGGGGGGGGAATAGCGCCCCCCGTCATTGGTGTCAGTGGGGGGGGGGAATAGCGCCCCCCGTCATTGGTGTCAGTGGGGGGGGGAATAGCGCCCCCCGTCATTGGTGTCAGTGGGGGGGAATAGCGCCCCCCGTCATTGGTGTCAGGGGGGGGGGGAATAGCGCCCTCCGTCATTGGTGTCAGTGGGGGGGGGGAGAATAGCGCCCCCGTCATTGGTGTCAGTGGGGGGGGGGGGGAGAATAGCGCCCCCCGTCATTGGTGTCAGTGGGGGGGGAGAATAGCGCCCCCCCGTCATTGGTGTCAGTGGGGGGGGGGGGAGGAGAATAGCGCCCCCCGTCATTGGTGTCAGTGGGGGGGGGAGAATAGCGCCCCCCCGTCATTGGTGTCCGGGGGGATAGCGCCCCCGTCATTGGTGTCAGTGGGGGGGACTAGCGCCCCCCCGTCATTGGTGTCAGTGGGGGGGACTAGCGCCCCCCGTCATTGGTGTCAGTGGGGGGGGACAGCACCCCCCGTCATTGGTGTCAGTGGGGGGGGGGGGGGGGGACAGCGCCCCCGTCATTGGTGTCAGTGGGGGGGGACAGCGCCCCCCGTCATTGGTGTCAGTGGGGGGGGACAGCGCCCCCCGTCATTGGTGTCAGTGGGGGGGGACAGCGCCCCCCCGTCATTGGGGGGGGGGATAGCGCCCCCCCGTCATTGTGTCAGTGGGGGGGATAGCGCCCCCCGTCATTGGTGTCAGTGGGGGGGGGATAGCGCCCCCCGTCATGGGTGTCAGTGGGTGGGGGGGGGGATAGCGCCCCCCGTCATGGGTGTCAGTGGGGGGGGGGATAGCGCCCCCGTCATTGGTGTCAGTGGGGGGGGGATAGCGCCCCCCGTCATTGGTGTCAGTGGGGGGGGGATAGCGCCCCCCGTCATTGGTGTCAGTGGGGGGGGGATAGCGCCCCCCGTCATTGGTGTCAGTGGGGGGGGGGGGATAGCGCCCCCCGTCATTGGTGTCAGTGGGGGGGGGGGATAGCGGAGGAGGACACTGAGCCGAGCTGCACACAGTGTGAAAAAAAAGGTAGCAGCTATCGGCAAGTTGTACCCAGTAAAAGCACACACAACATTCAGTGCCCCATCATCATTTGCTTTCCTGGGAGGGAGGGGGGGAATAGAGCCCCATTGGTGTTTCTGGGGGAGGGATAGTGCCCCATCATTTGTGTCCTTGAGAAGAGTAACGCCTCCCGGGGACACCAATGATGGGGCACTATTCCCCCCCCCCCCCGCTTGAAACACCAATGTGGCTCTATTATTCCCCCCCCCAGAAACACCAATGTGGGAGGAATAACGTCCCATCATTGGTGTCAGTGGGACACCAATGATCAGTCAGTGGGGGGGGGATAGTGTCAGTGGGGGGGGGATAGTGTCAGTGGGGGGGGGAGGGGGAATAGCGCCCCGTCATTGGTGTCAGTGGGGGGGGATAGAGCCCCGTCATTGGTGTCAGTGGGGGGGGGGGGGATAGCGCCCCCCCCGTCATTGGTGTCAGTGGGGGGGGGGGAATAGCGCCCCCCGTCATTGGTGTCAGTGGGGGGGGGGGGAATAGCGCCCCCGTCATTGGTGTCAGTGGGGGGGGGGGGAATAGCGCCCCCCGTCATTGGTGTCAGTGGGGGGGGGGAATAGCGCCCCCCGTCATTGGTGTCAGTGGGGGGGAATAGCGCCCCCCGTCATTGGTGTCAGGGGGGGGGGGGGAATAGCGCCCTCCGTCATTGGTGTCAGTGGGGGGGGGGAGAATAGCGCCCCCGTCATTGGTGTCAGTGGGGGGGGGGGGGGGGGGAGAATAGCGCCCCCCGTCATTGGTGTCGGGGGGGGGAGGAGAATAGCGCCCCCCGTCATTGGTGTCAGTGGGGGGGGGGGAGGAGAATAGCGCCCCCCGTCATTGGTGTCAGTGGGGGGGGGAGAATAGCGCCCCCCCGTCATTGGTGTCCGGGGGGATAGCGCCCCCGTCATTGGTGTCAGTGGGGGGGACTAGCGCCCCCCCGTCATTGGTGTCAGTGGGGGGGACTAGCGCCCCCCGTCATTGGTGTCAGTGGGGGGGACAGCACCCCCCGTCATTGGTGTCAGTGGGGGGGGGGGGGGGGGGGGACAGCGCCCCCGTCATTGGTGTCAGTGGGGGGGGACAGCGCCCCCCGTCATTGGTGTCAGTGGGGGGGGACAGCGCCCCCCGTCATTGGTGTCAGTGGGGGGGGACAGCGCCCCCCCGTCATTGGGGGGGGGGATAGCGCCCCCCCGTCATTGTGTCAGTGGGGGGGATAGCGCCCCCCGTCATTGGTGTCAGTGGGGGGGGGATAGCGCCCCCCGTCATGGGTGTCAGTGGGTGGGGGGGGGATAGCGCCCCCCGTCATGGGTGTCAGTGGGGGGGGGATAGCGCCCCCGTCATTGGTGTCAGTGGGGGGGGGATAGCGCCCCCCGTCATTGGTGTCAGTGGGGGGGGGATAGCGCCCCCCGTCATTGGTGTCAGTGGGGGGGGGATAGCGCCCCCCGTCATTGGTGTCAGTGGGGGGGGGATAGCGCCCCCCGTCATTGGTGTCAGTGGGGGGGGGGGATAGCGCCCCCCCGTCATTGGTGTCAGTGGGGGGGGGATAGCGCCCCCCCGTCATTGGTGTCAGTGGGGGGGGATAGCGCCCCCCGTCATTGGTGTCAGTGGGGGGGGGATAGCGCCCCCCCCGTCATTGGTGTCAGTGGGGGGGGGGATAGCGCCCCCCCGTCATTGGTGTCAGTGGGGGGGGATAGCGCCCCCCCGTCATTGGCGTCAGTGGGGGGGATAGCGCCCCCCGTCATTGGCGTCAGTGGGGGGGATAGCGCCCCCCCGTCATTGGCGTCAGTGGGGGGGATAGCGCCCCCCGTCATTGGTGTCAGTGGGGGGGGGGGATAGCGCCCCCCGTCATTGGTGTCAGTGGGGGGGGGGATAGCGCCCCCCGTCATTGGTGTCAGTGGGGGGGGGGTAGCGCCGCCCAGTCATTGGTGTCAGTGGGGGGGGGGGGATAGCGCCCAGTCATTGGTGTCAGTGGGGGGGGGATAGCGCCCAGTCATTGGTGTCAGTGGGGGGGGATAGCGCCCAGTCATTGGTGTCAGTGGGGGGGGGGGGAATAGCGCCCAGTCATTGGTGTCAGTGGGGGGGGATAGCGCCCAGTCATTGCTGTCAGTGGGGGGGGGGATAGCGCCCAGTCATTGCTGTCAGTGGGGGGGGGATAGCGCCCAGTCATTGCTGTCAGTGGGGGGGGGTAGCGCCCAGTCATTGGTGTCAGTGGGGGGGGATAGCGCCCCCCGTCATTGGTGTCAGTGGGGGGGATAGCGCCCCCCGTCATTGGTGTCAGTGGGGGGGGATAGCGCCCCCCGTCATTGGTGTCAGTGGGGGGGGATAGCGCCCCCCGTCATTGGTGTCAGTGGGGGGGGATAGCGCCCCCCGTCATTGGTGTCAGTGGGGGGGGATAGCGCCCCCCGTCATTGGTGACAGTGGGGGGGGATAGCGCCCCCCGTCATTGGTGTCAGTGGGGGGGGGATAGCGCCCCCCAGTCATTGGTGTCAGTGGGGGGGGGGGGTAGCGCCCCCCAGTCATTGGTGTCAGTGGGGGGGGATAGCGCCCCCCGTCATTGGTGTCAGTGGGGGGGGGATAGCGCCCCCCAGTCATTGGTGTCAGTGGGGGGGGGGTAGCGCCGCCCAGTCATTGGTGTCAGTGGGGGGGGATAGCGCCCAGTCATTGGTGTCAGTGGGGGGGGGGGGATAGCGCCCAGTCATTGGTGTCAGTGGGGGGGGGGGATAGCGCCCAGTCATTGGTGTCAGTGGGGGGGGGGGGATAGCGCCCAGTCATTGGTGTCAGTGGGGGGGGGATAGCGCCCAGTCATTGGTGTCAGTGGGGGGGGATAGCGCCCAGTCATTGGTGTCAGTGGGGGGGGGGGGATAGCGCCCAGTCATTGGTGTCAGTGGGGGGGGGGGATAGCGCCCAGTCATTGGTGTCAGTGGGGGGGGGATAGCGCCCAGTCATTGGTGTCAGTGGGGGGGGGGGGATAGCGCCCAGTCATTGCTGTCAGTGGGGGGGGGGGGGATAGCGCCCAGTCATTGCTGTCAGTGGGGGGGGGGGGATAGCGCCCAGTCATTGGTGTCAGTGGGGGGGGGGGATAGCGCCCAGTCATTGGTGTCAGTGGGGGGGGGGATAGCGCCCAGTCATTGGTGTCAGTGGGGGGGGGATAGCGCCCAGTCATTGGTGTCAGTGGGGGGGGGGGATAGCGCCCAGTCATTGCTGTCAGTGGGGGGGGGGGGGATAGCGCCCAGTCATTGCTGTCAGTGGGGGGGGGGGGCAGCGCCCAGTCATTGGTGTCAGTGGGGGGGGGGATAGCGCCTAGTCATTGGTGTCAGTGGGGGGGGATAGCGCCTAGTCATTGGTGTCAGTGGGGGGGGGATAGCGCCTAGTCATTGGTGTCAGTGGGGGGGGAATAGCGCCCAGTCATTGGTGTCAGTGGGGGGGGGGAATAGCGCCCAGTCATTGGTGTCAGTGGGGGGGGGGAATAGCGCCCAGTCATTGGTGTCAGTGGGGGGGGGAATAGCGCCCAGTCATTGGTGTCAGTGGGGGGGGGGAATAGCGCCCAGTCATTGGTGTCGGGGGGGGGGGGGGGGAATAGCGCCCAGTCATTGGTGTCGGGGGGGGGGGGAATAGCGCCCAGTCATTGGTGTCGGGGGGGGGGGGAATAGCGCCCAGTCATTGGTGTCGGGGGGGGGGATAGCGCCCAGTCATTGGTGTCAGGGGAGGGAATAGCGCCCAGTCATTTGTGTCAGGGGAGGGAATAGCGCCCAGTCATTGGTGTCAGTGGGGGGGGGGGGGAATAGCACCCAGTCATTGGTGTCAGTGGGAGGAATAGCGCCCAGTCATTGGTGTCAGTGGGAGGAATAGCGCCCAGTCATTGGTGTCAGTGGGAGGAATAGCGCCCCATCTTTGGTGTCCCAGTTTTTTCATTATTACAAATTGAACATTACGTTTTTTTTGTGATTTTATCCGATTAATCGAAAAAATAATCGGCCGATTAATCGATTATGAAAATAATCGTTAGTTGCAGCCCTAATTTGAACCTCCTTTTACTGGTAAAGAGAGCGTTACCCTTTTGGATGTACTCATCAACTCTAAGGCTGGATTCACACCTATGCATTTTTAGTGCATTTTGCAGATTTGCACTACAGAACGTGATCCATAGGAAACCATGATAAATAGACTGTAGTGCAAATCTGCAAAATGCAAAAAGCACTAAAAAATGCATAGGTGTGAATCCAGCCTAAATAGCTGTACCCCAGGAAGGGACACAAACTGGCTAAGAGTTTTCACATGGTGATCAACATTTGATCCACGGAACTGTGCGAGAACGCATTAGTCCAAGTTTAAGCCATAAGGCTTAAACGATAGAGTCTTTCATAGCATCTACAGTGCGTCAGATACACCAGCCCATTCCCGGGCCTGCTGATCAGGCAGAATTTCAGGTATCTCCACAAACTGTTTCTTAACCCTTTGAAGTCCACATTTTTCAATGAATTAGCACGACTCAAAACGTGCTCCACCAAAATGGTGGCGCAGACATTAAAGGGTTAATGGACTGAGATACACCAATTGAAGCAAGAACTGCAAAAGACATCTTGTCCTTAAAAGGAAGTTCCAACTTTAATTTGCTTCACAGTAGGCTCTGAGACCTTAAAGGAAACCTTCAGGAACTCAGGTTATCCCACAATCCTGGACCTGCGACAGCACCCTGCCAGTAAAACTATGGCCTCACTACCAAAAAGTACTGGATCCCAGGGCCCAGCTCTCAAAGATAAGTGTTCGTAAGCAAAACCTAATTTCTTCGGATTATGAGGCCCGGGTACCATTCATTTAGCCCATTACAAAGACATCAGAATGGATCTGGTCAGCATGGCTGGCTTTCATCAAGGATTACTGCCCGTGGAGCTCAGCACATCTTTACTTGTGCCAAACACCTTAGACACTGGCAAAAAACAAACTGAAGATTCCCAGTAAATGGGAGGGATATGGGGGAAGTACACGCCTTAGGGTCATGCCAGTGTCCAGCCCCTGTCGATCAGATATAACCCACATAGAAATTACCATCTCAAACAATTTATAAAACAACCGCTCTGCTCCCTATAAATACAAGAGCTAAAAAAGTGGAATGGAAAAAGCAAAACTTAAATATACAAATAGAATTTCCTACTACATAAAAATTTCAGCTGCTGCTTACAGTCACATTCAAACAAGAATAATGCTAAACTTCTGACACACACAAATCTCTATAGATGCAGATTTAGCAGCGCTGATCATTTATGCCTCCAATTCTTTTGTGCAATGAAAAAAAATCTGTATAATCCATATATCCTATAAAAAAGGATCAAAGAACTATATATATGAAAAACAAGTCTCTTTATAGGGAAAGCTGTAGTGAGACGCTGACACCAATAGATCTCACCTCCACACGTGCAGAAGGAAAACAAGGAGATGTGGAGTGTGGAAGAAATCCCTCTATGGTATTGCTCTTACCAGGACCACCAAGTCAATCAGGCATATCAATACTTCAGCTATGGTGCGAGTCCTCACTGCTTCGTCCACCTCTGTATTTAAAATCACCTCAATATCTCAGTGAAGATATACAAGAAAAAGTGGACATAGTGTAATCCCCAAAAAAAAAAAAAAAAATGCTTTTTAATAGTATTCTTAAAACCATCAACTTATGCACTCACAAAAGAATTCGTTTCACATACCATTGGTTCACTGTTAAGATCGCATGTATATTGTCTGTCAATAGTAATTACTATGGCTGTAAATGTGTTCCTGCTTAGCAGAATCTGTGCTTTTCATTCTGACTGGACGACGATCTGCTTTGTTTACATAGGCAGATTGTCGTTCTGCCTGTGACCTGTGTAATCGGCGGCTGTCGGCAGACAGCTAGTACACGTTACCCGCTGCTGGGCTCCCATTGTACAGAACCACAGCGGGTCACCGGCGCACTCAGGTGCCCCAGACCCAGAAGTGTCAG
The DNA here is from genome assembly GCF_037356315.1 of Lithobates pipiens. Lineage (NCBI taxonomy): Eukaryota > Metazoa > Chordata > Amphibia > Anura > Ranidae > Lithobates > Lithobates pipiens. The sequence continues at coordinate 153,615,589 of NW_027507718.1, forward strand.
ATCAGATATTAGGTACATGATCTGGCACAGAGCGACCACCCTGCCGCAGTAAATGTATAGTGGGCGGTCCGCAAGTGGTTAAGTATATTTATTAACATAAATGCTGATTTTAACGATGTGCGAAAAATGATAAAAATCGCTTCAGGAGGGAAAGATTAATTTTGTCAACATATTCCAAACCGGTAAAATGTATGTGATCGATGAGAACACTTAGCCTGAGGGCATCCTCTATGGTAATAAACTTCATATGGCAGGCTGTACCCAACAATCTCATGTACAGTAGTGGACAACTTTCATACCAGATTATTTAAAATGACTGCTATAGAACTACGATGCTTACTAATAAAATGAATCAAACCATACCCCAAAAAGTAGGCTTTTTTAGTCTCACAAAAGTCACTGACGCCAACGTGAGGAAGCATTTCTTTCTGAAGAACTTCTTTTGCATATTTGATTCTTTTTTCTTTTGTGACACCAGGCTTCGCACCCCTGGAACCTATGAAGTTTAAGGCCACGTTTTGCTCCTGAATAACAAAGGCCTCATCAAGAGAGGGTTTCACCTGCAAGGGTTAAAAAAAAATTAGAAACTTTAGTTACAAACTTAACTGCCTTTTATTTTCTATAAGTGTACCATACTTAAAAGCATTCCAATATCATGCAAGAAAGGTATACAGCTGAAAAGCAGTGTTCCAGTAGTTTTTATGTTTGTTAAAAGTCAGCAGCTACAAAAAGTGTAGCTGCTGACTTAGCACTCACCTGTCCCACAGTTCAGCAATGCAGCCACCCGAAGCCTCGCTCCTCTCCATGGCATTGCAATTGTGGGCACCCAGCTGTGACAACTTGCGGCTTCACAGCCAGGTGCACCCTGCACCTTCTTAGTGGCCAAGCAATCTTCTGGGGAGGGAGGAGGAAGAGGAGGAGTCAGCTAGGTGACTAGAGCAGAAGTGAAAGCTGGGTATCTGTCCAAAAAAATTAAGTACCCGCTACACCCCCCCCCCCCCCCCAAAAAATGACATGCCAAACGTGGCATGTAAGGGGGCGTGGAATGCTTAAAGTGGAAGTTACCACGTCTCAATATCCACCATCCTGCTATCCCAGTAAAAACTTCCAGATAAAGTTATCCTCCTGTCTTTCATCTAATATTCTGATTTACAGTATGCGTTTGAGAGAATATTTAAGGCTAGGTTCACACTAGTGCAGTGCAATTGTGCTCCGAATTTGTAGTGCCGCTGCAGTAAAACTTGATGTTTTTAATGTGCGTCTACTACTGTGACTTATCCTTGTCCAAGTTAAATACTCTGGCTCTGGTATAGCATTTTTTGTATACCTTTACAACCGGTGGCTCATCTTTCATACCAAACTCTTTTTGGGGGGTGTCACTAAAGGGAAAGGATTAAAATGAACAACTGCTACTAATAAATAGGTATTGCACCTACAACAAATGAAAAGGAATAGCAAGCAGCGCTATCCTATAATCCCAACCTCAATATCCCAGTGCCAATATAATTATATAGAAATTCTATAAAAACTGTATAAAGTGCTCTATGTGAAATCACACCTAAATATACCTAAGGATATAAAAAGGAGGAATTCAGTGGAGACGTTGACTGACAAAACATTTAGGGTGGGGCTAGGACACAGACATCACCACTCTTGGTTTGATCGTACTCACAGCCGGAGACAATTGACAAATCTGTATACTAGAGCTGCACTATTTTGGCTAAAATTAGAATAATTTGTTTTTGCTTAGAATAAAGATCACGATTCTCACTGCATAACATTTCACATTATACAAAAAAAAAAAAAAAATTGGCTAACTTTACTGTTTAGTTTTTTTAAGTTAAGTATTTTTTCCTAAAAAATGCTTTTGAAATTCGCTGTGCAAATGGCGTGATAAAATACTGCAACAATCTCCATTTTATTCTCTAGGGTCTCTGCAACAAAAAAAAGCTTTTCAAGACAGCTTACCTGTAAAATCCTTTTCTTTGATTTACATCAGGGGACACAGCCATAGTAATATCAATATGGGTTATATCATACCATCAGCTGCTGGACACTGCCACGTCCCTTAAGGTGTGTACTTCTCCCATATAACCCATTCCCCCATATATCCCCCATTGCTGGGGAGTCCTCAGTTTTGTAGTTAAACAATATAAGTGTATAAGGGAGGGACCTGTGTGTGCCCTGATGAACATCAAAGAAAAGGATTTTACAGGTAAGCCGTCTTAAAAATCCTATTTTCTTTTCTTACATCAGGGGACACAGCCATAGTAAAACCTATATGGGATGTTCCATAGCAATGGCAACTGAAGGGGGGAACGGGGGGGGGGGGGGGACCCACACCACAGGAGGCCAGAGAACTCAAACTGCAGCCTGCAGTATAAGCTGTGCCCAAAGGCAATATTCTCATGACCTTTAATATAGGATTTGATAAAATCAAATAACCGTGCGTATGAACCGAAGACCAAATCGCGGCCTTACAGATCCGAGCCATAGAGGCCCAATGATTCACCACCCAAGGAGGCACCAATCGCCCTGGATGAGTGTGCTCTTAATATGAGAAGGAAGAATTTTCTTTAAGCTGAAGCTTGAATAATCACTTGACAAATCCATTTGGAAAACCGTGGATATTGACGCTGCTTGTCCAAATCTTGGACGCTCTGGTAGTACAAACAAAACCTCTGTTTTGCGAATCTGAGCGGGCACCCTTAAATGGACTGATTACTTACTACAGCAAGAGAATGTAGTGCTTTCTCTTCCCCAGATTAAGGCTCTGGGGAAAAAGGAAGAATATCTTTGTTTAAATGAAAACCTGTTACAACTCTTGGTAAGAATTCAGGATGAGGACATAAGACCACCCCATCCTTATCCATGATGAAATATGGCTCTTGCAAGACCTACAAGACAAGTTAGTGCTGATACTCTAGCAGAAGAAATTGCAAGCAGGAAAGATCTTTGTCAAAGAACCAAGAGAATTTCTCGTAAGGTTCAAACGGCTGATTCAACAAAGCCGACAAGAACAATCTTAAATTCCAAGGATTTAGAGGTGCCTTGATAGGGGAATAAACAGTGTTACCACCTGAATAAGCTACCCAAGAGTGGGAAGCAAGAGGCCATAGGAAAAGGACACCGACCAGGCCTGGATCTGGCTCTTCATACAAGTCAAGGCCAGCTTCATTTCAGATCCCATATGCAGGAATCCTGCCTATTAACATAATTCCTGGAGTGCCAACCCCCAAAAACACACCAAGAAACCTATGTCTTCCAGACGCTAAAGTAAGCGATTCTGGAAGATGGCTTCCTGGCATTAGTCAAAGTAGACACTACCAAAGGAGATCACCGGCGATCTTTTATTGGAGTGTGATTCAACAGTCAAATCTGTTAAACTTTTTGTCCATAAGGTAGGATGAAATACCAAACCTTGTGCAAGAAGGTCTGCCTATAATGGCAGAGTCCAAAGGACTTCTACTGCAATCTTTATGATCTCAGTAAATTTAGATCTTCTGGGACCCGCGGGGGCTGCCAGAATCACCTTTTGCTCCTGCTTGATCCTGCAGAGAAGGCATGGAAGTAGCAGAACTGGAGGAAATGCATAGATCAGAAAACCGATCCCCTGTGAAGACTAATGCATCTGTTGCGCCTGCTAGCGGACCCCTTTGTTCGACAAAGTTGTCAACCCCGTTAATATATCTGGATGTGAATAGGTCCATGTCCAGAATACCCCATCTGACATATTGCTAGGAAGGTGTTGGGGTGAAGAGATCATTCTCCCTAAAATAATGGTTTGCGTATCGAGCAGTACACCTGAAAAATTAGAATTGCCGATAGGCAAGGCGGAATGTCATTTTCTGCCAAAGCTAGAACAGTATTCAACACTTTGGGCTGCACAGATTCTCGTGCCTCCCCTGTTGATCGATGTAAGCCACTGCCGTGGCCTTGTCGGACTGAATCCTGTTAGGACAGTCCCGTAGTCTGACCGCCAAGATTCTAGGGCCAGATGTACTGCCTGAAACTTCCAAAAAAAGTTGATAGGCAAGGTCCTCTAACCTGGACCATCTCCCCTGGGCAGAATCTTCTTCCAGGGCTGTTCCCCAGCCTAGCAGGCTGGCATCTGTTAACACTCTTGCTGGATAGAAACCACCAATTTAGTCTCTGATCTATCAGGAGCCAAGCGTATTGGAAACAAACAAGGCCTGAATCTTCTTTATTCCAGGCCGACAGGATGGTGTCTTGAAGCTATGAGTAAAGCTGCGCGTAAGCAACAGCCTTGAAGGAGGCCACCATTTTCCCTAAAAATCTCCTGCACAGCCGAATGAAGGAATTTTCCTTTGTTTTGATAAGTTGAATTAATCGTACAATGGAACAGATTCTTGTCTGGGTTAAGCATACCCTCTTCTTTATGGTATCTATAAGTACCCCCAAGTATCGTAATCTCCTTGATGGTTTTAAAGGAGAATCTTCCTAGGTTGAGAATCCAACCTAGAGATTTCAGATATTTACGGCTGAGATCAGACTCTGGTTTAGACCTAAGACTGAATGATCTATTAAAAGTAGATCATCTAATAGGCTACGACCGCTATGCCTTGAGCCCTTAAACTGGCTAAAGGAGGTGCCAGAATCTTTCAGAACACTCGTGGTGCTGTGGCCAACCCAAATGGCAGGGCCAAAACTGAAAATTTTATATTTCAAACAGCAGAGCTTTCTGGTAAGCGGGAAACTTTGGCACCTGGAGATATGCAACTCCCCTGCTTGCAGGATGGATCAAATTATGAAAGGATCGGATGTTTAAGTGCCGATTCAGATCTTCGAGATCTAGAATGGGTCTTACCTGTTTGGTTCTGGAACCTTAAAAAGGTTTGAGCCAAAACCCCCTGTTCCACTAAGGGAATCTCTGATCTCACCGACTGGGATAACCGCTGATCCAGAGGCCAGAAACACTTTTTTTTCTCTTTTCTGGATCCTTGGGAAAATTCTCAGAGGAGACGGAAACTCTTGCATAAAGACTGCCGCATCAGCAGCACAAGAACCCCACAGGCAGCACCCAAACAGGACCCGAACCCCGACCCTCAGATCAAAGCTGACGGAGCCATCCGGGCTCCTGGAACTCTAGTCATAACCTGGAGAAAAATTGCAGAAATCCCTCTGCTCTTGACATTATTCCTGCCAGACTTTGAGAAACACAGGACCTTTCCCCTCACCCAAACAAGTGGGATTGCTCCTTCGTGAGAAGTCTTTAGCATTCTGCTTTATGGGCTTTCTGCCCCCAAGTTCCTGGTGCTGCCCTTGGGGACTTTCCCTTGAACCCAATGATTGAGACCATCGAGACTGCCTAAAGGCAGATGCCCCAGGCATAGGAAAAGGCAGCACGATTAAAGGAGAACTGTTTGAACCTCCTTTTACTGGTAAAGAGAGCTTTACCCTTTATCCACTCTAAATAGCCATACCCCAGGAAGGGACACAAACTGGCCAAGTTTTCACACAGTGCTTCAGCTGATCAATATTTCAGCCACAGAACTCTGCGAGAATGCACTAGTCCAAGTATAAGCCATAAAGCTTTAAACGATAGAGTCTTTCATAGCATCTGTGAGAGACAGTGCGTCAGATACACCAGCCCATTGCCGGGCCTGCTGATCAGGCAGAATCTCTCGTATCTCACAACCTGTTCTTAACCCTTTGAAGTCTACATTTTTCAATGAATTAGCATGACTCAAAATGTGCTCCGCCAAAATAGTGGAGCAGACGTTAAAGGGTTAATGGACTGAGACATACCAATTGCAGCAAGAACTGCAAATGACATCTTGTCTTTAAAAGGAGGCTCCAACCTTAATTTGTTGAATCCTTTAACTTCAGTGCATTCTACTGGACATGAGACACTGCTACTGAGGGGACTGCATGACTGCAGCATCAATTGCTGGAACCCCCCCCCCCCCCCCCCCCCCATTTCTTCATAGAAATGTTCCCATTCAGAAAACATAAGCTATGCATGAATAGGAAACATCTCCAGGTGGGGGAGGGTTCAAATAACCTCAAGAGCCTGTGCTGCAGGCAACAAAAAAGGGTTAAGTAAGGGAGTAAACACCTGACTTGTGAGGCTACTTCCTCCCCGTTAGGATCCTCCAAAGAGGAAAAATTAGCATCTTCCATTATTTGGGAAGATTTACCTGATCCCCAGCCTCCTGCACCTCAAAAGGGCCCTGAGGACTGGATGGGAATCAGCTATGTTTGTATGATATATACAAGGATAGAAGTGCAATACCCTTGACGGCCCATCTGACTAGCCGTATACCTCTCAGAGGATGACAACATTCTTTTGGAAGGGTTTTTAGCTTGTTCTGTACAATTAAACCCTTAGAGTTCCTGGTCCCTTTGCCACTTAAGGGCTTACAGCACAAAGCAGAGGCACTACCAGCAAAATAATGTAACACTTGCTAGGCTATAGTACAGTACAATAACTGCTATAAATCCTAGCTATACAGTACAATGTTGTCAAAAGGGAAATGCCTGTGTCACCAAACCTGACCAGCCAACCTCTCTGCTGTCTCTAATGCCAGGCAGCAGCTGCTTCTCAGCGCTTAAAATACTTCCTGCATGTGGGGCCGGCGCCTGACGGTGTTAGCCACGACCCCCCTTTTCAAAAAGGAGCTGATTTTCCAGTGCAAGCGTCCTGCAGCATGGTGGGGGGGATAAATCCTCTGCTCTTCTGAGTGGCCGCGCTCTGCTCAAAAAAAATAAAAAATTTTTCATAAAACAAGGCAGCTGGTCTGGCATACAAATAAGAAAAAACACCAATCTGGGGGTCCAGGAAGAGATCAGACACCCCTTTTTCTTACCAGAGGGTGTGAGCCGGCTGAAGGAGAGGAGAGTGAAAGCTTCTGCTCTTTCCAGCGTCAGGATGGTGAGTGCTCAATACAGCCCCCAGTGGTGACACAGACATGACAACACAATACATAGGAGAAATACCTGAGAAAAACTCCCCTACCTTATCCTTGCAGCAGAGTTTTATCAGAGATAAACTCAATCTTCACAACTTCACGGTAGGCTCAGACCTTAAAAGGAAACCTTCAGGAACAGAGGAACTCTGGTTATCCCACAATCCTAGACCTGTAACAGTACCCTGCCAGTAAACTTTTATTGGCCTCACAGCCAAAAAGTACTGAATCCCAGGGCCCAGCTCAAAGAGAAGCAATCGCAAGCAAAATAGTCTCTTCAGATTACGAGGCCCGAGTACCATTCATTTAGCCCATTACAAAGACATCAGATCCGGACAGAATGGCTGGCTCTCAAAGGATTACTGCCAGTGGAGCTCAGTACAACACATCCTTACTCGTGCCCAACACCTTAGACACTGGCGAAAAAACTGAGGACTCCCAGCAATGAGGGGGTTATATGGGGGAAGTACATGCCTTGCCAGTGTCCAGCACCTGATGGTCCGATATAACCCATATAGTTATTACTATGGCTCTGTGTCCCTGATGTAAGAGAAATATATGTTTAGGGAGTCTAAGTAATGCACAGTAGGGAACCGGAAGGCTTCACTGCCAGGTTCAGATGTTTAGGAGATATTCACTTTGCATACGGCCGCTGACGTCAGCAGCGAACGCACTGTGAAGGCCGGGCTGAAGGTCTGGCAGATGCTACCGGACCTTGCCGGGAAGAAGGCTCCCGAGAGCATACAGGAGTGATGCAATTGTGACTCCGGCCACTCACAGCACCGCAGCCACAAACCCGTAAAACGCTGAGGGATGTCAGCTCCTTCAGCGTGGACCGGGATCAGATGCCAACACCTCGTTCTAAGGTGAGTATTTCAAGTGAGCTAGCATGTGCTGCATGCTAGCTCATTATGCCTTTGCCTTCATTTTTTTTTATAATTCTGTGCGGGTATACAACCGCTTTAAATCCTCTGCCCTTCTGGTTTTAGCTTTGGATAGAAAAACATTTTTCTTTTGCCAGTAAATACCTTAGACAGCCCACTTCCTGTTCTTGTCTGGCAAAAAGCCTAGGCTTACAACATGCACAGCTCACTCTCGTGAGTTTGCCAGGAACATAGGGGGGGTGAGCCCTAAGAGGGACAATGACGGCTGCAGAGCTGGAGGTGTGCCTTTGTAAATCCAGGTAGTGAACAGGCAGTAGCTTGAGCCGCCCATAGCTAAAATAGTTGCAGCCAGACTCAGTGGAGGGTGCTTTCTGCAGCATATTTGGAAAGTACAGAAACACAGTATATATAAAATATGCAAAGTGGTTGGAGGGAAGCTTCAGAATGGCAAAGATCTTTATTTAAAAATGGTTCTCGCGATTCATAATTTCTAACGATTAGCCTTTTAAAAACATTATGCCATGGAAGCCTTCCTGTTTCACTTTATGTGTGGCCCTTGTGACAGATCACACTGTGTTTTAACCACCATTTAAGATTTCTTCCATTCTCATTAGCACTGAACTCTTCCATTTAGAGATGATAGCGGCCATTGTGCTCATTGGGACGTTCAATGGTGCAGAAAGGTTTCTGTAGCCTTCCCCAGTTCTGTGCCTCGATACAATCCTGTCTCGGGGGTCTACAGCAATTCCATGGACTTCATGGCTTGGTTTGTGCTCTGACATGCACTGTTAACTGTGGGACCTTAGACAGGTGTGTGCCTTTCCAAATCATGTTTAATCAACTGAATTTACCACAGGTGGACTCCAATCAAGTTGTAGAAACATGTACCGGAGCTCAATTTTGAGTATCATGGCAAAGGCTGTGTATACTTCTGTACATGTGATTTTTTTTTTTTTTTTTTTTTTTACACCACTGCCGGATAAACTGCAGGACAGGCCGAGTGCGCAAAATCGCCTACCTGTATACGATTTTGTGCATGCGATCTGGGGCAGGCCCCGCTCCAACTGGACTCAATGGGAGCCAATCAGCAGGTCCAGCAGCTGTAATGGCCACCAGGACCCAACAACCGCTTGGAGGAAAGGCAGAACGGCGGTCTGCCTATGTAAATAAGGCAGACTGATGTTTTCTGTGAGGGAGGGAAAGGGAGATCTTGTGCATCTAAGACGAAACGCAGATCTCTAACTCCAGTGAATCCACTCCCCCAATTATAAAGCAGTCCCTAGGAGCACACTTAACCCTTTGATCACCCCTGATTTTAAACCCTTCCCTGCCAGTATTAATACAGCGAGTGCATTTTTATTAGCACTGCTCACCAAAAAGTGTCACTTGGTGTCATATTTGTCCACCACAATGTTGCAGCCCCGCAAAAAGAAAAAAATGGCTAATCTCCTCCATTACTAGTAAAAACAAATATAAGTCCATAAAAATATCCCCTAGTTCTTAGATGCTTTAACTTTTTTATGCAAACCAATCAAAATCATGCTCATTGGGATAAAAAAAAGCTCTCAAATTCTCAGTATTGTTTATACTGCAAAAAAGGTGCCAAAAAAACAATTTGTGGGAGAGGAAGAAAAAAAAAAACACAAAAAAAAAAAAAAAAAACATTTGATCACAACTGGGTTTTTTCTTTTGTGCTAGAAACTAAAAAGACCAAAAAAAGGTGAATTTTTTTACAAAAAAAAAAAAAGCATGCACTAGGCCAATATGTATTCTGCTACAAACATACCAATAAGCGTATATTGATTGGTTTTAGTTATAGAGTCTACAAACTATGATATATACAGTATACTGGAATGTGCATTTTTTTTTAAATACCAGTTATGGCGATGATCAGCAGCTTATAACGGGACTGCAATAGTATGGCGGTCAATCTGACACTTTACGGGAACCAGTGATACTAATACAGTGATCAGTGCTAAAAATATACATTGAACCGACACTGGCTGGGGGGTTAAACATCTAGGGTGATCAAAAAGTTAAGTGTGCCTAATCAGTGTGTGTACTGTGAGGCGATTTCACTAAGTGACGTGACAGCTTTTAGCCCTGCTTTGCAGAGAAAAAAAAAAAAAACAGGCATGCCCTTTACTGACCGCTCTGTCCGGTCTTCCTCCTCGCCAATCAGCAGGAGCCAGCACTCCGTCGACAGTCACCCGCTGAATGGCTTGTGCTTTGACTAATCACAGCACAGCCAGTGCATCCCCTACAAAAAAGCAGAATCACGTGTATATACACGTGATTCTGTGCAGCCAGCCTGCACTGTAGCAGTAAAGCACCAGTGTGTGGTCGGGAAGTGGTTAATAAAACTACAAATTATAAATCATGTGCAAAATACAACCCAAAAAAAGTTGGAATGCTGTTGGAAGTCTACATCAAAACAGAATGCAATAACTTGCAAATCTCAAACCTATAAATGTATTCACAATATAAAAGAAAAATGTAATGTTAAAATGGACCAAGGCAATTTTCAAATTAAGGCTGGGTTCACACTGCTGCGGGGGGAGATCCAGATGTGATTCGCACCGCAAATCACATCCGATCTCCGTAGCGATGCGAGTTCAGCCATACAGATAGTATGGCTGAATTCGCATCGCTCCCGCAGCAAACTCGCACGGGACCTTTTTTTGGTCCGCAACAGAATCGGATCGCATGGGGGTTCACACCATGCGATCCGATTCCTGTGCGAGTCGGCAGATCGCACTGCGATATGCGGACGGATCTGGGGGTGTCATTAACATATCATTGACACTCCCAGCCATCCGCATAGGGCAGTGTGAACTGCCGGCGGGAGTAATGCGATGCGGGAAAACGCCGCGGATTCGCGGCGTTCCCGCATCGCAGCGGTGTGAACCCGGCCTAATGGCAGCAACATCTCAGAAAAGCTGGAACAGAGCCATGTTTGCTATGGTGTAGCATTCCCTCTTAACACGCCTCTGTAAATGTCTGGGAACCTAGACCAGTTGATGGAGTTTTGGGAGAGCAATATTGTCCCATTCTTTCCCAATATACATTATAAACTGCTCAGTTCTGGGTCATCTTTCTCCCTTTCAAAGTGCTCCAAATATTTTCAGTTGGTGATAGGTCTGCAGGCAGGCCAATTAGATTTAGAAAGGTGGTGGAGTTTGATAGTGCACAAAGGCACTGATCCGAGGCACGAACCCAGTTTGATCAACATGTAAGGACATCCCCAAGTACCCTAGATAGATGATTAGTAAATATCTTTGCATCAACATTAAGAGATATTGTCGGTATGAGGAGCAGTCCTCAGGGTTCTTACTCAGCTTGGGTACCAGTACCACCATTGTCTCCGACATAGAATCAGACTAGGCCCCAAGTATAAAAAAAATTGTTTAAATAAGGAAGTCTAGGGGCAAGAACATTCAAATGCTGCATATAAAACTCAGTGGAGAGTCCAGATACCCCCCAGGGTCTTCCCTGGTTTAGGATGGGTCATGGCAAGCTGAACCTCCTCCAAAGTAATATCCTGACCTATGCTAGCGCTAGTGTCCGAGTCAAGTCTGGGGAAGGCAACACCATCCAGGTAGGTGTGTAGGTCAGATGTAGTACACGTGGGCCGTGAGGTTTCGTGCGGAGGGAGGAGCCTGACCGTGCTGCCGAGGAGGGTGCATGAGCTTGACCTAGGAGAAGCCCAGGGAGACCCACAGCGTGAGTCTGGGGAGTCTCGGCTTACGGCGATCTGTGGCTTAGCTGGATACTCGGGAACCGGCGGCTAGCTAACACGGCAGGCGGAGTGATGTACAACAGACCGCTGGGAGAGTGAGACACGCTGCTATCCCCTTCTTAGCTTCTCACCTCCTCCCCTTTGATAGTACTTGTGCACGGAGGAACCGAGCTTGCACAGCTGTGTTCAAAGGAGAAAAAAAAACAAGCAAATGATTACGAAGGAATTCCCAGGTGGGAGCAAGACTGGATGGAAGGCTGTGGAGGTGAACGGCAGGACAAAGGAGAGGAGGCTGATAACAGAGGTACCTGTACATGTTAAATTACACAAACTGACAGAGCCGATGGCTGAATACATTAGTGAGGTAGGCACAACAAAAGTACAGCTAACGAAAGTCCTGAGAAATTATGAACAATTGAACTAATTGAATTAACTGTATACCAGAGCCTGGAAATTCCTTGAGATCTCCTTAGAATAATAAGGAAGTACAGAGTTGTAGGCAATTTAAACCTGCAGTTGGACTATGCCAGCGTCAGCATTGGGCATAAACCTGATTGTTTTGTTTTACCATATTTTGTTCAGCAAAGTTACAGGCTGACAAACGGGACTGTTCATTCGTGAACATTACATAATCTCCATGCCTGGGACAGGTTTATTTTCCGCACAATTAAAGGCGTAGGAAAGCGAAAAAGGAAAGGCGTAGGAAAGCGGAGGATCCGCAATTTATGAACTGCCTTTCGATTCAGAAACTGAACCCACTGAATACACAGATCTGTTCATTGCATGGAAGTGGCCCAGAGCTTTAAATCTATGTACACACACACACACACACACACACACACACATATATATATATATATATATATATATATATATATATATATATATATATATATATATATATATATATATATATATATACATATACATATACATATACATATACATATACATACACACATATCTGCTTTGTTTTTACTACTGCTTTTAAAGAAAAAGAACACAGGACTATTAATGAGCGTCCCAGAGTGAGCGCATAGTTTTTCTTTTGATCTAGAAACCAAACATGTATACAGTATATACTTGTATTTACACAGACCTGCTCACCCCCTGGAGCTGGGCCAAAGTCTGTCTATATACACATCTGCCACGTTTGTATTACTGCTTAATTGCATATTACCTGTGGAAGCCGCAAAGACTTCTCAAATTTACTCTACCTTGGAATTAAACTAGACTAATATCTGAACTATACTCAAACTTTTACATGTATAAAATCGGCTAGTAAGTCTACTTGCTCAATTGGACTTTTGCTAAAACTGGCATGCATTGATATAGTTGCCGTAAATACTTGTTTGCCTGTTCTATGGTCTTTTTTTGTCCCAATTGTACATTCAGCAGTAGAAGGTCTGTGTAAAGGAAAGAACTACACACTTGGGACTACTACCTCTGCCATTCTTCTAGAGCAGATCAGACAAAACAAAAAATAGTATGAAAGGTAAAACTACAAAGGGGGGGTGATCCGAAAACCCCAAAAGAAAAATACCAGTATGAATATATGACAAGCCCCAGAGGGCCTTGGAATAGAAAACTGAGTAATTCAGATAAGAAAAAAAACTGGTGAAAAAGAAAGGGGACATCTCCGATCACTCGGGAGAAAACAAGTAGTGAGAGCAAAACGGAAACGAGTAAAATGGAGGAACAAAGTGTTGGTTCTCAAATCCCTACAAAAACTGACATGGCAGAGATGTTATTAAGATTGTAAAATACCAATACAGGAGATAACCACACTACGAGTGGATATGGGCCATGTGTTGGCATGAGGCGGCAGAGGAGAGAGCAGATAATCAGGCTCAGGAATTAAATCAAATAAAAGCGCAAGTCAGATCAATGCAAATAAACCAAAAGGAAAATCTTATACAAACTGGAAGACCAGGAAAATAGAAATAGACAATATGAGAAACAGAGCAGTCCCAGAGGATAGAGGAGAAGATCATAGAATAATGAATAAGATATTTAACCCTGTGTTGGACAAAAATATAGAAGACGAGCTGGAGCTTGAGAGAATCCATCCATCCACCCAAATTTACCAGAGGATCAACCTTGAGACATTGTGAGATTCCTAAAATATCAAGATAAAGCCGAAATCTGGGGAAAGAGGAAAACCACCTATAACAAATATGAAGGGGCAGACCCCCAAAACTTTTCAGATCTGGCACCTTGAAACATTGAAACATTGGCCAGGAGACTGCTTTTTAAACCGCTACTGAGCAAATGCAGACACAGAATATCAAGTATAATTGGGGATTCCCAGCATGCCTAATAGGACAGAAGGACGGAAGATCAATGACATTAAGGTTTCCTGAAGAGTTACAAGAATTCTGTAGTAAACTGGACCTACAAGTACCAGCAATCCCAGGCTTGACAGGAGAATATACAGTATGAATAAAGAACAGCAGTAAAGATTCTGTGACTGTGTGGGGGGGCCTGAGACCAGCAAACCCAAGGGGTAATAGCAAGTGCACTCTTGACCCCCCCCTTTCCCACACCTAGTGATAGTGGAGGGGAGAGGGGGAAGGGGGCAGGATCAGAGCACCACCTCAAGATAGGAAAACTATCAGAGGGAATGGAATGCAGACCCACCTATGGTTCGAGGGCCAGAAAGGGGCCCAGGAGGGGTCAGGAAGTTATCCCAGTCAAATGTAACAGAAAATAGCAGAAAACCATTACGTTTTTGACATATAATGTCCGCGAATTGAGAGTTAAAGCGTTATGGGGCAGAAGCAGTGTTCCTGCAAGACACAAATGTTAAATTACCGTATTTATCGGCGTATAACACGCACTTTCCCCCTTAAAATCGGGGGAAAGTTGTGGGTGCGCGTTATACGCCGATCCCCACTGAGTCAAAAATACTGAGCGCCGCCGAAAAAGGCAGAGCGCCGCCGAAAAAGGCAGAGCGCCGCCGAAAAAGGCAGAGCGCCGCCGAAAAAGGCAGAGCGCCGCCGAAAAATGGAATGTACACTAGCAGATATATATGCCCCTAATAAGTACCCAATAAATGATCTGCGAAATTATGGGGAAACTCATGGAATTTAATAAAGGCAATGTTATGCTGGCCTGAGGTTTAAATTTCTGCATGGATCCTGGAATAGATAGCATGTCACGTGTATAGGGGACAAAAAGGTGCAACTCTAAAAACAATCAAACAGAAATTCATCAACATCAGTTACTCGATGTTTAGAGAATTATGCATCCCAAAACGCAAGATTTTATGTTCTACTCCCCTGTACACAAGACGTACACTAGAACTATATAGGACTATATATTGATAGACCATAAAGCATTGGAGAGGGTAACTGACTCAAATATAGTAATATTAATGCTATCTGAACACTCCCCTGTGACTATGAAAATTAAGGTAACGGGAATACAGAGACCACCATATAGCTGGTGCCTATTTAGCATTTATACAAGATAAAAAAGATGTAGCAATAGACCGAAAGGAGATGGAATACATTTCTTGACAAATGATACAAATGGAACTTCACATGCTACATTATGGGAGGAGCACAAGGCCTACATTAGGGATATTCTTATCTCTATAGGGGCTGAGAAAAAAAAAAAAAAAAAAAGGAGAGAAGTAGAAATATGAAACTATTAATAGATGAGATAAATAGATTAGAGCAAATCCATAAAAAATATAAAGGACATCAGGAAACCTTCCATCTATTGGTAATAAAAAGAACTAAAAGATCTCATGATACAGGATAAGAAAAAAACATTTAGAGTACTGAAAGATAGATATCTCTGGGGAAATAAACCTAGTAAACATCTTGCTAGGATGTTACAAAAGAATAGAAAAACGTACATAAAAAAAAAGATTTAAAAAAAAAAACCCACATGCAGCAATGGTATATAAAACAAAGGAGATAGCAGAAGTGTTTTGAAACTATTATGGGGCATTATATGCAGTAAATAAGGGCCAACACGATAAAGATAAAGCTAGTAAAACAAAGCAGTTTTTGGATATAGCACAAATTCCCCAGATATCGGATAGCGATAGGGATGCGTTCTAGAAAAACCCATAACTGAAGAGGAAATTAATAAGGCTTTACAAGAAAGTGCCTCAGGGAAAGCCCCAGACCCGATGGGTTTCCGACCCTTTAAAGAAATATAAGGAGATCTTGGTGCCAAGATATATATGTAAATAAATGAATGGACTGGGGACGGAATATGAAATGAGTAGAGAGGCACAGGTGGCATTGATAACTATTATTGAAGGAAGGAAAGGATGGAACGTGTTGCTCAAACTATAGACCAATATCCTTGTTTAATGCAGATACAAAGTTATATGCAAAAGTCTTGGCAAATAGGATGAAAAATCTGATGAAAGTGTTAATCCCCCCTGACCAAGTCGGATTTATTAAAGTTGGTGACTTTGTTAAAATAAAAAAATATATAAAGAAAAAAAAAAACGATATCCCTCTACTAGATGAAATAAATATCATTTAGAACTCTCCTGGATAGGGCGAATACAGTGAAGATGGTTCTACTACCAAAGATTACCTATAAGTGTCAAATGTTGCCTTTCGCTTTGTGGCACTAATATTTTAAAGTTTTAAAAGCGATTATGAGATTCATCTGCGAAAAAAAATAAAAATAATCTCATTTGCTACACTGAAAAAAGGGAAAAAAACAAGGAGGGTTGGCAATACCGAAAAAAAAAAAAAATAGGATTTTTGTACTCGCCGTAAAATCCTTTTCTCTGTAATTCACCGACCGGTACAGCTCCTCTCTGTAACAAAATGGGTTGTCATCCCTATCACTTTCGATACAAGGCAAGTGGCAATACAACACTTCAGAACTTTTAGTTCCACCCATGGGGCGGTCCCTAGGCCACAACCCCACAACCTGCTCAGGCAGAACTCAGTACGTCAACAAGCAGTATAACAGAAAAAAGGAGGGGCGGGTGCTGTGTCGGTCGGTGAATTACAGAGAAAAGGATTTTACGGAGAGTACAAAAATCCTATTTTCTCTAATATTCACCGACCGACACAGCTCCTCTAACAAAATGGGACATCCCCAAGCAGTGCCAAACGAGGGGTGGGAAAAACAGAATTAAAACTTCATCCACCATGGCAAATGGGAACTAGTGAAACGAAACCCACAAAAAAAATAAAAATAAAAAATAAAAAATAAAAAGAAGAAGTGTGTGGAAAAAAAACACATAACCGGGTATCCTCAACAGGAGTGATCCCCAAAACCGCAACCATTTGCATTAGTAACACAACAGTGCATTAACAGAACAGTACTGCGTTATCGAAAAACCAGGAAAAAATAATATTGATTGCATATATAATTGCAACTACATGGCCGCCTGCAAAACTTTGTGGCCAAAACAGGCATCAGCCGATGCACTGACGTCTACCTTGTAGAACTTGGTAAACGTATGGACAGACGACCGGGTCACCGCCTTACACACCTGTGTGACAGACGCTTGGTGTCGGAAAGCCCAAGATGTTCCGATTGCCCTTGTAGAGTGGGTCGTGACCGGAAAGAGGGGCAACTGCCTCTCCAAGGCGTAGGCTTGTACTACAATCTGTCTGATCCACCTGGAAATGGTGGCCGACGAGACCGCCATACCCTTCTTTGGACCAGCCACCAAAACAAACAGCGAGTCTGACTTCCGAAAGGGAGCCATGGCAGATACACCTTCAGAGCCCTAACCACGTCGAGAGTGTGAGGGGTCACCTCTTTGGGGTGCTTCGGCTTAAGACCAAACAATGGTAATACAATGTCCTCATTGATATGAAAAGCAGAGATCACCTTCGGTGGATGACCAGATAAGGAGACTTGCAGGACAAGCCTGACAATTCCAAAACCCTCCTGGCCGATGTAATGGCCACGAGAAAGACCACATTCTGGGAAAGTCAACAGGGGAATCTCCCTAATATTTTCAAACGGCGGCTTTTGAAGCGCCGACAACACCAGGTTAAAATCCCATGGGGGTAACGGAGGGCGCACCGGAGGGACAACATGTCGTACCCCCTGGACGCAGGTACTCTCAAAAGGAGTGCGAAGCCAGGGGTCGTTGGGTGAAAAAAAAAAAAAAAAAAGAGCCAAGGCTGAGATTTGCCCCTTGATGGTGTTCAATGCCAATCTCTGGTCTACTCCTTGCTGGAGAAACAGCAGGATCCTTGCTATGGAAAAGGAACGCGGATGCCATCCTTTCTCCTCCCACATTGAGATGTAGGCCTTCCAGGTACAATGGTATATCTTCCGTGAAGAAGATTTCCATGCCCGCAACATAGTTGGAATCCCCAAGTCCGACAGACCACGGTTCCTCAACACCTGGCTCTCAATAGTCATGCCATTAAAGCCAGCGATGGTAAAGCAGGATGAAAGATTGGACCTAGAAACAGGAGGTCCTCTCGCATCAGCAGTCGCCAGGGAGAGTCTGCCACCAGATGCACCAGGTCTGCGTACCAGGGCCGCTGAGGCAAATCTGGGGCAACCAGGATTACTGGAATCCCCTCGCCACGTCTGCTTTGCAGAGTGGAAGCCAACAGTTTTAGTGGAGGAAAGGCGTAGCAGCTGGTACTGATGCTCACTCAGTGTCTGCGACACCAGTGCGGATGCCAGTGCAGGTCGCAGGGCTAACCCCACAACCGTAAACAAGGAATGAGCCACCACCTCGGCCTTCCTATCCATGGGATCCTTGAATCAGGAGTCCCCTCAACCGGGATCGTGGTTACTTTATTTAACCTGGATACTGGGGGGTCCACGACCGGAGGAGCCGACCATTTCTTGAGAAGGCTTTCCTCAAAAGGGGTAACGCACCTCCATGTATTTGGGGACCGAAAAGGTCCGTTGCGGGCAACCCCATTCCTTGTAAATTAAGTTGTCAAAATAAGTCAGATATGGGAATACCTTAGGTGAATGGGCTGGCTTGCGGGACCCAAAAGGAACCGGTACATCAGCAGAGGGATCCACTGGCTCCTGAATCTTCAGGGTATCACGCACAGCTGTGATAAATGCTAGCGCTGCACGGACCCGGACCCATCTGCACTGTCCGAATGGTCCTGGTCAGTGACATCTGACAGGACAGAGCAGGGGTCATCGGCCTCAGCAGGACCCGAGTCAGCATCAGAGCTCTCTCCATAGGAGGGGGGGGGGGGGGGGGGCAGGGGCAGCTTTTTTGCACCTTTCCTCCCACGTACCGCCTCTATCTTGGCAACAAACTAATTGAGGACCACCGTAAGGGTGTCCCATAGGGGCCGTGCAGTCTGCAGGTGACCCAGTTGCAATTGCCTGGATTTTGGGGGAACAAACACCAGATTCTGAAGCCATGCTGACCATACCCTGTCTGCCACCCGAAGGGGACAGCAACAGTCCCAACCTCCTGCTGCCGCTGGCTGAGGGGCTCTAACCCGCGGGAGTCACCACCCTGGGCTGTTCCGAGCTGTATTACCACAATGCCTGGTGATCCCCAGCGCTCCCAGATGCAGAGATAGCAGAAAACTGTCGGTGGCCGGCCAGTCACAAGATTGTTCGAAACACAGGATAACCTTCCCAGCGCTCGGTGATGACCAAACAGGAAGTAAAGGGTACAGTGGCAGCTGCTAGAGCACAAAAACATGGTCCGGCTAAAAGAAAATGGCCACCGGTGCTCTCAATAGGGAATCACCAGGAAAATGGCCGACTGAAGCCAGAAGCCAGTCTGACCCTTACCCATACTTAAAATGGCCGCTGAACAGCGCTATGAGGGACTATAGAGAACATGTGGCAGGCACAGCGCTGAACCACAGTGGCTACACAGGCATCCGGCGGGACCAAACTTCAGGACCCAGGCACCCAGCAAAGCTAAAAACCCCAGGTGAGAGCCCAGACACACCACTCCGCACATGTACAGCGCGCCCCCCCGTGAGGGGGAGAAAGGAGGGAGTTAGGGACAGGGGAGAGAAGAGAGGGGGTGATGGGGGCCCCCAAATAGACATCCCAGGGAATGCCCAGCTGCTCCCCCCTGCCAGGCAGGTAGAGCTGTACTTACGAGTCCTGAAGCTGGGAGACATTCCACGGTAGTCAACTCCTGATCAGTACAGGGAAGACTACTGGCCTCGGCATACTGTGACGCAGACATCGGTCATATGTACACCCCGGAGCACAAAGCTCACCGACCACCTCTGGAGCTGAGGTATGTTGTGGCCTGCCGAGCTGTAGATGCAACCTGCACACGCTCAATGGCCGGACTGGGCAGACTACAAGCATAAGTGAGTGAACCAGCCTGTCACCCAGCCGGCTGTTGATAGATCACAGGATCATTCATCTGGTGCAAAAAGCCAAGCTTCTGCATCAAAACAATACGGACCTATGGGCTCGCAGGGTTCCTAGGTCTTATCTCCTCACTAGGCAAGAAAAAACTGAGTTCTGCCTGAGCCGGCTGTGGGCCTAGGGACCGCCCCATGGGCAAAACTAAAAGTTCTGAAGTGTTGTATTACAACTTGCCTAGTATCTCCAGTGATAGGGCTGACAATCCATTTTGTTACAGAAGAGCTGTGTCGGTTGGTGAATATAAGAAAAAATATTACCACGCAGTGGTGTTATCACGTGTCATAGAATGGGCAATGGAAAAAAAAGTGAAAAGCAATGGGTTACAATAGAGAATATTAGTGGAGCACGGTTGAATAAGGTAATATGGAACCCCCCCACAATATAGGGGGAAAATGCACACGAGACAAGACGCGCACTTAAAATATGAGACTTGGTTCACAAACAATTTAAATGGAAATATAATTAATCTTTCATTTTTTTGAAAGAACGGGAATTGGGTTAGGGAAAGTACACAAGAGATATAATAAAGGGAAAATACACAGATACAACAAAACATGGCTTTAATGGTAATAAATGAATGGCGTTACCTCCAGTTCATGCATTTCATGGAGAATTTACCCCAACCAATAAGAACAGCAGAGTATTTATCACCTGAATGACTATGTATGGATGGGGGCGCTAAAAAGATATATCGTGGCTATATAAAATATTAACAAATGAGGAACTGGAGGTACCACCATTCTTTAAAAAAAAAAAATGGGGTAAAGAACTTAAATCACTTGAATATAAACATAAGATAAGGAAAATCCTGAAATTATAGTTCGGCTATTGATATAAGAACAGCAGAAATGAATTATAAGTGCTTGGCAAGTTGGTATGCAACACCAGATAAACTTAGTAAATACCAACCAGAGAAATCCCAGGAGTGTCGGAGAGGATGTAGGGTAGCAGGAACAATGGCCCACCTGTGGTGGAATTGTTCTAAAATTAAAGAATATTGGAAAGGAATTTTACAACTTAAGGAAATAACTGGAGAAACTGTACCTGAAGATCCGTGGCTATGCCTATTCCACGGAATAGAGGGATCAGTGAAACAATATAACAAAACATTAGTGCCCTATATGCTCAATGCAGCAAAAAGCCTTGTCCCTAAAAGATGGCAAGAAGAAAGCCCCAAAATGATAGAATGGATTGGGGCTATTGAAGGAACATACTACTTGGAGAGTTTGAGATTTAGTGGGGAAGAGGGAAAAGAGGGAGCAATGGAATTTAAGATGACGTGGAGGTATGTTGAAATAAGAACCTAAAAAGAGCAGAGGTAATAAGCTATTAAAGAAGAAGAAAGCTAGTCCACCATTCTTATTTTCATGTTCAAATATTCTCGGCGTAGTATTTAACAGACTTTTGGGTCATGTCCACTCAGAGCAGAGATAACCATTTCAGGGCATATTGCCAAGCCCCATACGTGCTAGGGTTAGGATCAGCAACATAAGCCTCCTTCTGACCAATCTCCTTCTCCAGCCTATCTAGAGACTGCACAGGCGCTTTACGAGTGGCTGCAATACTGGAAATATATGCACCTCGAGACCGCGCCTTAAAAAAAAAAATAGAAAAAAAGGCTTCCCAAGCATTTGTGGGGATTAATAGATTCTGTGTTCGCTAACCAGTACTGACACCCCCCCCCCCCTGAACGTTTTCTTGAATAGAAGGGTCCTCTATCCAGTATCTGGACAGCCTCCACATTTGCGCCCCCGGGTTTCCTAATGCCAGTATTATCCTTTCCGGAGCGTGATCTGAGACAGCCCTGTGAAGGATTAGTGGCCTCGGAGACGCTGCATAGCGTCGTCTGTTCTATATACCAATGTTTTCATCTTTGATTGTAGCGTGCAGAGAGCCCCATCGTGTTTATCCACCATGTTTTCTACATGGCCTAACCGCATCTCTGCAGCAGTTAAGTGGGAGCAGACCTTGTCCATAGCCTGGCAGATAAGCCATAGAGATCTATAGATATATAGATAAAAAAAATAAAATAAAAATTATATCTATATATTTACTTATCAGGCATATACTTAGTCAATTGGATTGATCCTTTTATGTCCCTTGTGTTTGGAACAGTGTCTTGGTGTGCGGCATTCCCATCTATGTGGACCACCAGCCAAATGTGAGATGTTTATATTACAGAGGATCATGTGAGTGAAATCACTATCAGTGTGTGACTGGCTACATTGATCATGCCATGTGTTTGTATATACTCACCCATGTATGTTTTCTAGAGATTCCCGATATGCTAAAGACCACCATCCCCCTGAGGAAGACTTAAGTTGAAACGCCCCAGAGCTCTGGATGCATGATATCAAAATCATAAATCATTTGTTTTGCAACTCACAGACATGTGCCATTTTCCATCGTTTTACAATGTGATAATTTTATGCTACTATGCTTTACGTTTCCAATTTGCTCCCATGAGGTTTGTCCAGGAGTCATATTACCGTTTGTCTAAATATCAGACTTTTACTAGCACTTTTGTCTAACCATATTCTGGGTATCACAAAAGTCTCTAGTCTCCCGATTGTTTTCCTTTTGATTTTTTTTTTCATTCTGCATATCCGTCTCATGTGTTCTTTGACAACCATACAAAACAGAAGAGCAAAAGGCAATTGTTGTAATGGTTCTGTAACAGCGTGATCCTGACAAACAGAATCATATTGGTCATTTGTCCTTGACCAGTTAAGTTGGTTTGGCTTGAGAAAATAGAGCAGGCTGTAAGGCAAAGCCTTCCAGGTTAAAGAGCTTTTAAGAGTGGCACATTTCTCTGCAGAATCCTTGAAGGAATTAGCATCTTTAAAGCGGGAGTCCGCCGGGACTCCGCGTTTTTTTTTTTTAAAGTCAGCAGCTACAAATACTGCAGCTGCTGACTTTTAAAATGGTGACACTTACCTGTCCAGCGCGCCCGCGATGTCGGCACCCGAAGCCGATCTCTAGATCGACACTCGGGTGCTGCCGCCGCCATCTTGGGTATGGGAATCAGGAAATGGAGCCTTTCGGCTTCATTTCCCGGTTCCCTACTGCGCATGCTCGAGCCGCGCGGCGCAATCCGGGCGGTCCCCGCTGCCTCTGGGAACTGTGTGTTTCCCAGCAGGCAGCGGGGCACTTGCGCAAAGGGGCGGGCAGTTGCGGAAAGGGGCGTAATCTATGCCCCTTTCCGCAGACAGCTATCCCGGAAGTGGGTGCAGTTACCTGGATTATCCAGGTAACTGCACCCCCCTCCCCCCTGAAAGGTGCCAATTGTGGCGCCGGAGGGGGGGGGGGGGATTCCGATGAGCGGAGGTCCGTTTTAGGGTGGACCTCCGCTTTAAGTACAGAGATGTTTATTTAGGACAGCAGGGTCAACCACAGGAATAGGAGAATCTATCCCTCTCTCCCTCTCTATAAGGGTATAGAGGTAATTTGGCAGGAGGGAGGGGTGGAGGGACAGGAATGGAGATGTGGCGAGAAATGAAGTGATGAAATTCTCAAAAATCGCCTAATGGTAGAGGTTAAGTTATTAACCTAACGAAGAGGATTGAATTCTCCCAAGAAAAGATTATTCTTAACCACTACAATACAGGGCACTTTCGCCCCCTTCCTTCCCAGCCCAATTTTCAGCTTTCATCGCTCTAGCGCCTTCAGTGACAATTGCGCGGTCATGCTACGCTGTACCCAAATGAAATTTTTATCATTTTGTTCGCACAAATAGCTTTATTTTTGGTGGTATTTATTCACGACTCCGTTTTTTATTTTTTGCAATATAAGCGCAAAAAAAAGCGGAAATTTGAAAAAAAAAACAATATTTCTTTTTTCTATTTTAAAAGAAATCCAATAAAATCAAATTTTGTCATAAATTTAAGCCAAAATGTATTCTGCTACATGTTTTTGGAAAAAAAAATTCCGTTAAGTGTATAATTGGTTTGTGTGATCACGTACATATGTGTGCAGGTGATCACGTACATATGTGTGCAGGTGATCACGTACATATGTGTGCAGATAATCATTGGGACGTGTGATTTTAGGGGGACATGTGTGATTTTAGGGGGACATGTGTGATTTTAGGGGGACATGTGTGATTTTAGGGGGACATGTGTGATTTTAGGGGGACATGTGTGTTTTGGGGACATGTGTGTTTTTACTGTGTGGTGTGTTGTGTGTTTACACTAGACTGGTGATCAGTGAGTAAAAAGCTGTAAAAAACAGCTCATACTCACTGATCATCAGCCGGCTGCAGCGATCTGCTCTCCTCAGCGATGACTTTTGTGTGAGGAGAGGAGGAGCCGATTGCCTAGCAACCGGCTGTTTGTTTACATCACATGACGGCCGTGATTGGACACGGCCGTCATGTGATCAGGAGGGCCAATCACAGAGCCCTCCTGCCGATCTGAGATGTGCCATGTCCCGGTGACACGAGCACATCAGGATCGCGCCGCTGCGCGGGCACACGCGATCCCGCTCCTTCTGAAGGACATTCCTGAACGTCCTATCAGAAGTGGACGGCTCCCATCCTGCCGTATATGTGCATTGGCCGGGTGGGAAGTGGTTAAAGAAGTTGAGCGATAGGACACGCAATTATCCCTTGACTCCAATATTCGACGAAGTACAAGTGTGTGCGCAACGTGGTACTATGCAGATTCCCCAAAGAAGGGGGCAAAGGGAGTAGCCATTGCAATATCGAAAAATTTGAACTTTACAGTCGAGGAAAGGAGGGTTGATCCAGGAGGAGAGGTTCTTATTTTTAAAAGGAACGCTACAAAGGAAACGATACACATTAGTTAATGTCTACTGCCCCAATAAGGGTCCAAAAAAATACCTAAATGGGATTTTGAATGCTCTAGCGGACTTTAAGCAGGGTCAAGTGATCTTAGCAGGAGATGTTAATTTTCCAATTGATCCTGACTTGAATACCTCTCGCATCCCCCCGCAGGAAAACAGACAGAATATAAAAAAATAAAAATAAATAAATAAAATTCTATACACAACAGCTAGTGGATACATGGAGTGTGAGTAGTTTTGAAAAAAAAAAAAAAAAAAAAATTATAATATATATATATATATATATATATATATATATATATATACACACACACATACACACACATATATATACATATATATATATATATATATATATATATATATATATATATATATATATATATATATACACACACACACACACACACTTATTACGCCATGGTGCACGACATGTACGCGAGACTGGATTATATTTTCGTAGATCACAAAACATTGACAAGCGTGGTAGACACGGAGATTGGAACCATCACCTCGGACCACGCACCCATAATAGTTATTACAGAGGGGGAAATGGAGCATTGGAACTTGGTGATTTAAATGAAGCTTTAATAGAAAATGGGGAAGTAGAGAAAATTATAAAAATGGAGATCGAATAATATTTCAAAATTAATGGCACAATAGAAGTGTGCAAAGCAACACTCTGGGAGGCCCATAAGGCCCTAAAAACGGGGGAAATTCCTCTCCATTGGTGCATGGAAAAAAAAAAAAAAAAAAAAAAAAAAAAGGTGAACAGGGAATGAATATTCTAAAAAAAGAATTATACGAGTTAGAGCAAAATCATAGACATTTGGACAGAACTATATTTAAGGAGATTAAAAGGTGTACAACTAAAGGATATAATGGAACAGGAGACAAGTATTTAAGAATGTAGCCAAATAAAGATGTGGGGAAATAAGCCGGGGAAATTTGGCAAGGATATCAAGGGGAAAAAAAAAAAATCTAATTACATTGAAAAGATCAAAAATGAGTATGGGGAAGTGAAATATAAAACATCGGAGATAGCGAATGCTTTTAAAACATACTATAGTGCACTATATATTAAATTAGAAGTACAGAGACAGAAGAGGAGAAGCAGATTAGAAAAGTTAATACAAGAATATTTGGCTGAAAATACATTTACCAAAAACAACATTAGCAAGTGCCAAGAGATTAGATGAGCCCATCACATTAGAAGAAATTTATAAAGCACTAAAGGAAACCAGTAACGGGAAAAGCTCGGGCCCGGATGTTTTTTCAATCAGGTATTATAAGAAATGTAAAGAGCAACTAGCACCAGAACAGTGTAAATATCTGAATAAAATAGGGGAGAATGAGGATATGAGGAAGGAATTACTGCTGGCAAACCTAATGGTTATACCAAAGCCCAGGACGGATAAATCAATTTGTTCTAATTACCGGCCTATAGCTCTGTTGAATGCTGATACAAAGCTGTATGCAAAGCTGTTAGCATCAAGATAGAAAAACCTTATGCCGGAATAAATGGGGGATCAGGTAGGATTCGTACTGGGCAGAGAGGGCGGGGACAACAGTATACGAACTCTGTTACTTATGGGAAAAGATAAGGAAAATAAGCCTTCAATGATATTCATATCGATCGATGCCAAAAAGGCATTTGATCAAATAGATTGGTGCTTCATGAGGGAAACCCTCCAGTATATAGGCTTGGATCCAAAGATCTTGAAATGGATAAACAATTTATATACACAACCAACCCCTAGAGTGGTGGGTTAATGGGAGTAAGTCGTCCGCATTTGAGATGCTGAATGGGACCAGGCAGGGGTGTCCGCTTTCGCCCCTCCTGTATGTTCTTGCCCTGGAACCATTACTTGCAAAAATACGAAATGTTAACATGGGGGGTAGAACTGGGTGATGAGGACCATAAAGTAGCGGCGTATGCGGACAACATACTCCTATATATGACTAACCCGCGATGGTCCCTGCCTTGCTTAAAGAAATAAGGGATTATGGAGCCCTCAAATTTTAAAATAAACCCTATAAAAACAGTCATATTGAAAGTGGTTGTAAACACACGTTGACCTACAGGTAAGCCTAGATTAAGGCTTACCTGTAGGTCCAAGAAATATCTCCTAAACCGTTACAGTTTAGGAGATATTTGCCCGAAGACAGGCACCGCATGCGCCGTAGACAGCAGCGCGCAGGCGCACTGAGCACGGCATCGTCAACAACGAAGATGGCGTGCGGTGTCAGCTCCCGCACGCATGCGTGGGAGTGACGTCATCGCGGCTTCGCCGAATGACAGCGGCGAAGCTGCGAGACCCCACCGAGAAGATGGATGCACCGGACTACAGGGGACAGCGGTGTCATCACTGGCTCTTGTGTCAGGTAAGTGACACATAATGGACTACTATGCGATGCATAGTAGTCCATGAATGCTTTGCCTTTGCAGGGAATGAAAGAGAATGAAAGGGAATAAACCCATCAGGGTTTACTTCCTCTTGAACATAGGATTAGATAGAAAGGAAAATAAATGAATACAACAAGAATTCCCCTTTACATGGGAGAAAAAAAAAAAGAAAAAAAAAAACGAACATATTTAGGGATAAAAATTACAAATACGGCTCACGATCTATACCAAGCTAATTATATTCCATTATTAAATGAAATCAAAACAGAGCTTAGGAACATAAAAAATGGATATGCAGGATCAACATGTTAAAGATGGTGATCGTACCAAAAATGACTTACAAATGCTCCCGATTAATATTCCAAAACTTTTTTTTAAGGTAATAAAAAAACAAACACTTTTCTTAAAATTCCTATGGCAAAATAAAAAAAATAAAAAAAATAAGGGTAAAATAGAATTTATTAACTAGAAAAAAAAAGGGGGTGGGGGGGGGGATGGCACTTCCAGACACATATACCGTATATACTCGAGTATAAGCCGAGATTTTCAGCCTCTTTTTTGAGGCTGAAAGTGCCCCCCTCGGCTTATACTCGAGTCATCGCTGTCTGCCCGCTCGATCAGCGTGTCGAGCAGACAGACAGCGGCCATTCTATGATTCAAAAGCCGCGCCTCCGGCTCCGCCTTCGCCTGTGATAGGCGGAACACTGAATTTCCCAGCAGCCTGTGTTCCGCCTATCACGGGCATCGTCTCATCCTCGTACTACGGACGAGGATGATACGATGTCCGTGATAGGCGGAACACAGGCTGCTGGGAAATTCAGTGTTCCGCCTATCACAGGCGAAGGAGGAGGCGCGGCTTTTGAATTTTACAATGGCCGCCGACGAAGAGGGCACGGGACGGAGGCAAGGCAAGGCACGGCACGGGACGGGACGGGACGGGACGAAGGCAAGGCACGACACGGGACGGAGGCAAGGCACGGCACGGGACGGAGGCTCGGGACAAAGGCTCGGGACACAGGTAGGCTGGACACACACACACACACACACACACACGGATGGAGACACACACACAGGGATGGATGGATACACACACACACACAGGGATGGATGGATGGATGGAGACACACACACACAGGGATGGATGGATGGATGGAGACACACACACACAGGGATGGATGGATGGATGGATGGATGGAGACACACACACACAGGGATGGATGGATGGATGGACACACACACACACAGGGATGGATGGACGGACACACAGGGATGGACGGACACACAGGGATGGACGGACACACAGGGATGGACGGACACACAGGGATGGACGGACACACAGGGATGGACGGACACACAGGGATGGACGGACACACACACAGGGA
Source organism: Lithobates pipiens (assembly GCF_037356315.1). Lineage (NCBI taxonomy): Eukaryota > Metazoa > Chordata > Amphibia > Anura > Ranidae > Lithobates > Lithobates pipiens. The sequence continues at coordinate 153,644,061 of NW_027507718.1, forward strand.
TGGACAGGCATGTCTCACCCTCGGCTTATACACGAGTCAATAAGTTTGCCAGTTTTTTTGGGGGTAAATTGGGGGCCTCGGCTTATATTCGGGTCGGCCTATACTCGAGTATATACGGTAGGTACTATGTAGCAGTCACGTTAGCAAGAATGGTAGAATGGGCTACTATAGGCACTAATAAGAAATGGATAAAAATGGAGGAGACACTTTTTGGCTCACAATTACAAAAAAATAATGTGGATCCCGCCAAAATACAGAGTAGGAAATTGAGCATAATTAAAGTTATTTTGTGTGCTCTATGGGATGCATAAAAATGGATGTATAATTCTCCACTAATTCCACCTTTTTATCCCAGGAAAGGGTACACAATTAGGGAAACAAATGTCAAACATACAAAAGATATTATTGTAAGAGGTGAATTAATGTCAAAACAGGAATTAAGACATATGGGTGGCAAAACCTAAAGGAATGGGAATATTTGCATATACAACATTAACTCAATCCCAGGTCCAATAAGGGATGAAAATACACTAACGCCAATGAAAAAGCTCTGTAGCTCAAAAAACACAGTAAAAAACAGCATATTACAGGTATACAAAATCATCACAGAATAGAGAGGCAGGGGGCTATACCCGCTATAGCAAAATGGGAACAGGATATGGATATGAAATTAGATGAGATAAATGATAAACGCGGTCTATAATTATGCATCGGACATAAGGTCCATAGAAGTAAAAAGTGCATGGTAATGTGGCATCTAACACCGTAAAAGATACATAGAATATATCCCTCTAAATCCCCAGTGTTGGAGAGAATGTAAGTTGCTCGGAACAACATTTCACATATGGTGGGAATGCCCAGAGATAAAATAATATTTCCAAGCCATACTAGACTATATAGAGATCATAACAGGGGAAAGGATACCATATTGCCCTAGGGCTAGTCTATTCTATGGTCCGGAGAAAACTAAGAACCAATATAAAAAACCCTAGTACCATATTTGCTTAACGCGGCAAAAGCCCTCATCCCTAAAAACTGGCTAGAGATCAAAAAACCTACTATTCGAGAATGGATACAGAGAGTGGAGTACATTGATAATATGGAATATTTAAGTAATATGGAGAAATATCGAATGAATAGGTATTGGGCAACGTGGGAAAAGGTAATTTAAAATGTCTGAATTCTATCTTCAGGCAATAGTAGAAGTAACAGTGTGGATTAAAAGAGGGTCAACAGAATATAGAGGGGAGGGGTGGGGGCAAGAGGGGAAGGTATATTTTGTACGTTAAAGAGGAATGTTTTAAGATGGAATGTAATGACTAATAGAATCGATATAATAACAGGATTTTTAAAACCGCTTATCTGTAAAATCCTTTTCTTTGATGTACAACAGGGGACACAGAGCCATAGTAGTTACTATGTGGGTTAATAGGCCACCTTTAGGTGATGGACACTAGCATGTCTTAGGACCAGAAGTGCACTCCCTATATAACCCCTCCAACTACTGAGGGTCCCCAGTTTTGTAGCCAAGCAATACAAGTGTATACCAAAGAAGGGAGGGACCTCTGTGTCCCCTGATGTACAATGAAAAGGATTGTACAGGTAAGCAGTTTTAAAAATCCTGTTTTCTTTACATACATCAGGGGACACAGAGCCATAGTAGTTACTAAGTGGGATGTCCCATAGCAATGGCAACTGAAGGGACGGAGACAACAAAGTAGGGAAAAAGGCTGGGGAACCCATACGGCAGCCTACAGTACACTACACCCAAAGGCAATATCCTCATGACCTTTAACATAGATTTGATAGAATCTGGTAAATGTATGAACTTGCAGATCTGAGCCATAAAGGCCTGATGATGCACTGCCCAAGAGGCACTAACCACCCTGGTAGAGAGTGCTTTAATATAAGGAGGCATTTTCTTCCTTAGATCATAAGCTTGAACAATCACTTGACAAATCCATTTGGAATTAGATTTTGATGCTGCCTGTCCCCTTTTTGGACCTTCTGGCAGTACAAACAAAACCTCTTTTGCGAACCTGAGCGGTCACTTTTAAATAACCTCTGATCACTCTTACTAAATCAAGGGAATTTAGTGCCTTCTCTTCCCTAGATTGAGGCTCTGGGAAGAAAGAAGGTAGAATACCAATATTCTGGTTTAAATGAAAACCTGTCACCACCTTTGGTAGAAATTCAGGATGAGGACGCAAAACCACCTTATCCTTATGCATGATCAAATATGGCTCTTTACAAGACAGAGCCGCTAGTTATGATACTCTTCTAGCAGAAGAAGAAATGGCAACCAAAAAGATTTTCCTTGTCAAAAGATAAAAGGGAATTTCCTGTAAAGGTTCAAAAGGCCGATTCTGTAAAGCTGATAAGACCAAATTCAAATCCCAAGGATTTAGGAGTGCCCTGACAGGGGGATTGATCCATGTCACCCCCTGCATAAAACTACACACCAGAGTGAGAAGCAAGAGGCCGCTGAAAACTGACAAGGCCGAGACCGGCACCTTGATAGTACTCAAGGCCAGCTTAATTTCCAATCCCATTTGCAGGAATACAAGGATCCTACCTATAACATACTTTCTGGGGTGCCAACCCCTGGACGCACACCAGGAAACATATATGCCTTCCTGGCATCAACCAAAGTAGACACTACTGAAGGGGATAACCCGCAGTCCTTTAGAATGGGTTTTAATAGCCAAACCGTCAACTTTAGCATCCGTAAAGTAGGATGGAATACCGGGAAAACCGGACCTTGCACGAAAGGGTCTGGCTATAATGGCAAATGCTGCCAAGGGACTCCTACCGCCATCTTTAGGATCTCGGCAAACCAAGACCTTCTGGGCCATCAGAATTACCTCCTTTTGTTCCTGCGGAGAAGACACCAAAGTAGCAGAACTGGAGGATACGCATAGATCAGTGAAAACTGATCCCATGGGAAGACTAATGCATCTGTTCCGCATGCTAGCAGATCCCTTGTTGTTGACACAAAGTTGACACAAAGTTGTTGATGAATCTGGACACGAACAGGTCCACGTCCGGAATACCCCCATCTCTGACATATCGCTAGGAAGATGCCTGGATGAAGGGACAATTTCCCCCGGAAATAACCGTCGACTCCTCAAGTAGTCCGCCTGACAATTTTCTATTCCTGGAAAGAAAAAAAAAAAACGCTGATAGGCAAGGAATGTTTTCTGCCCAAGATAGAACATGATTCACCTCTTTTTGGGCTGCACGAGTTTGGCCCCCTTCGTGATTGATGCAAGCCACAGCCATGGCATTGTCGGATTGAATCCTGACAGGACAACCCAGGACTCTAGGGCCAGACGTACTGCCCGAATCTCTAGAATGTTTATGGGCAAGGTTGTTTTCTCTGACTTGGACCATCTCTACCCTGGACAGAAGCTTCTTCCAGGACTGCTCACCAAGCTAGAAGGCTGACATCTTGACACGACCTTCCAGGATACTGAAAGGATTTCCCCTTTTGGCGGTTGCTGGATACCAACCACCAATTTAAGCTCTGATGTACCTCAGGGGATAGGCGTATTGGAAAACCCAAAGCCTGAACCTTCTTGTTCCAGACCGACAGGATGGTGTTTTGTAGCAGTCTTGGGTTAAACTGTGCATACGGGAGAGCCTCGAAGGAGGCCACCATTTTCCCCAACAATCTCATGCACGGCTGAACGGAAGGAAGGATTTGAATTAGTCCTATAATGGAACCGATTCTTGTCTGGAGACGAATACCACCTTCTGTACTGTACCTATGACCAGCCCCAAGTACTGTAATCTACTTGATGGATTTGTCTAGGTTGAGTATCCAACCCAGACATTCCAGGTAGTTTACAACTGTGATTAAACTTTGGTTTAGGCCAGAGCCTGAATGGTCTATCAAAAGTAGATATTAGTCTAAATGGGCTAGGACAGTTATGCCCTTAGCTCTTAATCTGGCTAAAGGAGATGCCAGAATTTTTGAGAACACCCATAGTGCGGTGGTTAGACTGAATGGCAGGGCCACAAACTGAAAATGAAGATTTTCTATCTCGAAGCGAAGAAACTTCCGGCATGTGGAGATATGCATACTTGATATCGCTCAATGCCAAAAACTCCCTTCCTTGCAGGATGGAAAAACTGATCGGATTGATTCCATGCGAAAGGACCGGATATTTAAGTGTCGGTTCAGATCTTTGAGATCTAGAATGGGTCTTCTCTGTTTCATTACCATTAAAAGGTTTGAATAAAAACCTGAACCCTGTTCCTCTAAGGGAACCTCTGATATCACCAGCTGGGATAAGACATGATCCAGAGCTAGAAAAAGACTTAATTTTCTCTGGATCCCTGGGAACATTTGATCTTAGAAAATGAGACAGAAATTCTCAGAACTCTAGATTGTAACCTAGAGAAGCTGAGGAAGCCACCCATCTGGTCTTGACATTATTTCCGCCAGACCTTTGAAAATTGCAGAAGCATTCCCCCCACCCGAGCGAGCACGGCGCCCCTTCATAAGGAGGCTTTAGCATTCTACTTTGTGGGCTTACTGCCCCAAGACCTCTTGACTGCCCTTAGGGTCTTCCCCTTGAACCTGACAGTGAAAGCTGCTGAGACTGCCTAGAGGTCGAGCCCCTGGCACAGGTGAGGAAGCACGCTTAGAGAAATGTTTAAACTTCTTTACTGGTAAAATAGCTTTTCGCGTTAGAGATTCTTTGGATATATTTATCCAGATAGTCCCCAAATAGCCGTTAACCATGAAAGGGGAGACTAGCCAAAATTGTTAAAAGGTGCTTTGGCTGACCAATTCCTCAGCCACAGAACTCGATAATGCACTAGTCCTAGCATAAGCCGTGAAGCTTGGATGATAGAATCTTTCATAGCATCTACTGTAAAACATAGTGCATCTGATACTCCAGCCCATTGCTGGGCCTGCTGATAAGAAAGAATCTTAAGTATCTCCACAAACTGTTCTTTAATGGACAGATATGCTACTGAACTTGCTAGAGACATTGTTTTTAAAAAGTTCCAACTTTTTATCTGTTGGATCTTTTATCAGCGCATCATCCACCGGACAAGTGAGATTTTTGTTCACTGAGGCGATTGCAGCATCAATTGCTGGAACCCTCCCACCCCCCCACCCCCCCCCCCCCCCCATTTCTTACAGAATAACTCCTCCATAGGATAAAGTGTAGAAAACTTTCTGGTAGGATAATACGGTTTATCCGGGTGTTCCCATTCAGAATATATAAGAATTTTTAGCCATGAATGAATAGGAAAAGCATCCCCAGATGGGGGAGGTTTTAGTGATCCCAAACCAGAGGTGGGTTCACCAAGAGCAGGCAGCAAAAAGGTTGAACGAACTAATTTAGTAATAGGGTGTACAAGCAAACTGCCTCTTATACTACTCACTCTTAGAGCTGCACGATTCTGGCCAAAATGAGAATCATGATTTTTTTTGCTTAGAATAAAAAGATCACGATTCTCTCGCGACGTAGAGTCTCACATTATACAAAAAAAAAAAAAAAAAAGGCTAACTTTACTGGTTAGTGTGATTTTTTTTTAAATTCATTAAAGTAATTTTCTATTGCATTTGAAAGACTGCTGCGCAAATACAGTGTGACAAAATATTGCAACAAGCACCATTTTTATTCTCTAGAATGTCTACCAAGGGGTTTTAAGTAATTTTCTATCAAAAAAATATTTCAACTTGAAACCAAAATGTTTAGTGTTTAAGTGTTTACATTTTTTCACTTACACAAAGTCTATTCCATTGATAAATTGTTATAATGTTTATACTTAAGTTCAACTGCTAAAGAATGTTTTGATTCTTGACTGCATAGTTTCTCTTCCTTTCTTTTGAGGGCTGTGGCTTTAGAAGAGCAGAGAGGATTCTTTGCATAGAAAGAATTGTAAAACAATTTCATCAAGATCACAATAACTATTCGACGATTAATTGTGCAGCTCTACTCGTCCTATAATATGATCCTCGGAAGAGGATATATTGGTATCTTCCAAGTCTCTTAGAAAATCTTCCTGATCCCCTGCCCCTTGCATCCAGAGGAACCTAGAGGTAACCCACAATCTTGGACCTGCAACAGCACCCTGCCAGTAAAAAAAAAAAAAAAAAAAAACACCTTTATGGCCTTACTACCAAAAAGTACTGGATCCCAGGGTGCAGCTCTCTAAAAAGAGGCATTCGCAGGCAAAACCTAATTTCTTCAGACACATTGCCCAGGTACCATTCCTTAGGCCCATCAAAGGACACACTGAACAGGTCCAGTCAGCATGACTAGCCCCAGCAAGGATTGCTCCAGTGGAGCTCAGCACATATTTACTCGTGACCAACACTTTAGACATTGGTGAAAAAACAGAAGCACTCCCAGTAGTGGGAGAGGTTACATAGGGGCGTGCATTTCTGGTCTTAGGGCGTGCCAGTGTCCAACACCTAAAGGTGGCCTATTAACCCACATAGTAACTACTATGGCTGTGTCCCCCGATGTATGAAAAGAAAAGGATTTTATCCTCTTACGACTTTTTACATTTTCCCACTGACAAAGATACGATCAGCCTATAAATTTTAATGGTAGATTTTAATAGCCCTTTCAGACTGAGGTGATTTTCAGGCGTTTTACTGGGAAGGTGCACTTGCAGGATGTTAGGAAAATTCCTGCAAGCAGCGACTTTGGGGCAGTTTGAAATGAATGGGCAGCACTTCCCAAGCACCTGAAAAGTGCTTCAGAAGCGCCGCAACACGGGTGTTTTTAATCCCTTCTTTAGGGTTAAAAGCATCTATTGGCCGAAAGCAGCGCTAAAGTGCAGCTAAAACAAGCAGCGCTTTAGCGCCAACAGTCAACGTCCACAGTGTGAAAGGGGTCTAACCGTGAGAGACAGAACAAAAAAAAAATTCTGAAAAACACATTTCAAAAGAGTTATAAAATTAAGTTGAATTTTGAGTGAAATAAGAATTTGACCCCTTCGCAAAACAGCCTTAGTACTTGGTGGCACAACCCTTGTTGGCAATCACAGAGATAAGACATTTCTTATCGTTGGCCACCAGGTTTGCACACATCTCAAGAGGGTTTCTGTCCCACTCTTTGCAGATCTTCTCCAAGTCATTAAGGTTTCGAGGCTGAGGTTTGGTAAATTGAACCTTCAGCTTCCGTCATATTTCCTATGTGGTGCGCTATACTGTGACAGGGGTAGTACAACCTCAAGGGATGGTATGTTATACAAGAGCTTGAATTATAAGTACCGTGGCTGGGCAATTATGCAGATACTAGTTTGATATAGCACAAAATTACTTACAAATGTTTGAAACTTATATGTAGGTCAGTATAACATATGCTCTATAGGGAACCATGCAATTCCTCTTTAAAAAAATCAGAAGGTTGTGAAATACACTTTTAATATCAGAAAGAAATATATACATAAAATATACAAGAATCCAAGTGTCCTTAAATTGTGCAAAATAAAACGATTATAGATGCGATTATAAAAAGTGCCCAAAATCGCATACAGTACTAAAATTTTTATACAGGTGAATAAACTCTAAAACTTAATACAATATTGAAAATGAAATCTTATTTAGAATGGCGAATGTCCATTACACTGTGCAAAATGTGGCGATTACATCCAAAAATCGCATAAAATGCCAGTGCTTGAATATAGTAGTGAAAAAATAGTGAACAAAATGCAGTAAAGGTGATACTGGGTATATCTCTCGTGATCCTGTGTGATCTGGTTATGGGTGTCCCCTTACCTTACAGCTGTAAGGTAACAGCATATGACCAGTATATCCTTCGGGTCCTTGATGCTCTTTCCCTTTAAGGTCCTTCTGTGGTGTCCACAAATCCTGGCGTTTTGTGTTCTGCCTAGTGTAGTAGTTTGAACAATTTACCTTTATTAAAAAATAAAACAGATAAAGTACTCACAGATTTAAAATGGGCGCTGTAAAACGGGACGAGAGCTACCGGAAGTGACACATACCGAGCTCGCTGTTCGTTTATACAGCGCCCATTTTAAATATCTGTTTGCGAGTACTTTATCTGTTTATTTTTTAATAAAAGTAAATTGTTCAAACTACTACACTATGGGGCATACTTCCTCTATATCTCTCTAACCCCACACATATGCCAACCGCTGAGGGACCCCCACGCTGAATACCTCAGAGCTACCATTTAAAGGGGCCATAGAGCGCAATAGGCAGAACACAACGCCAGGATTTGGGGACACCACAGCAGGACCTTAAAAGGGAAAGAGCATCAAGGACCCCAAGGATATACTGGTCATATGCTGTTACCTTACAGCTGTAAGGTAAGGGGACACCCATAACCAGATCACAGGATCACGAGAGATATACCCATCACCTTTACTGTATTTTGTTCACCATTTTTTTCACTACTATATTTAAGCACTGGCACTTTATGCAATTTTTTTGGATGTAATCGCCACATTTTGCACAGTGCAATGGACATTCGTCATTCTAAATAAGATTTCATTTTCGATATTGTATTATGTTTTAGAGAGTTTATTTACCTGTATAAAACTTTTATCACTGTATGATTTTGATAGGATAGAGAATATATATATATATATATATATATATATATATATATATATATATATATATATATATATATACACACACACACACACACACACACACACATATATTTTCTGATATTTACTTAAAGTGTATGTCACAACCTTCTGATTTTTAAAGAGGAATTGCATGGTTCCCTATAGAGCATATGCTATACTGACCTATATATACACACGTTTCAAACATTTGTAAGTAATTTTGTGCTATAATAAAACTAGCATCTGCATAATTGCCCAGCCACGGTACTTATAATTCAAGCTCTTATATAACATACCATCCCTTGAGGTTGTACTACCCCTGTCACAGTATAGCGCTCCACTACTCTTTATTTGCTAGTTTATTCTTTTGGGTTCAGATATCTCCCTTCAGTGTCTGCAGCAGTAAGTCTCCCTTTCTTACCCTGATTAGGTGCAGGAATATCTTTATACCATATTTCCTATGTGATTAAGGTCTGGAGACTGGCTAGGCCACGCCAGGACCTAATGTGCTTCTTCTTGAGTTGCATTGGCCATGTGTTTTGGGTCATTGTCATTCTGGAAGACCCATCCATGACCCATTTTCAATGCCCTGGCTGAGGGAAGACAGTTCTCCCCCAAGATTTGACAGTATATGGCCCGGCCATAGTCTGATGCGGTCAAGTCGTCCTTTCCCCTTCGCAAAAAAAACACTCCCAAAGCATAAAGTTTCCAACTCCATGTTGGACAGTGGGGATGGTGTTCTTGGGGCCATATGCAGCATTCCTCCTCCAAACACAGCGAGTTGAGGCCAAAAAGCTCGATTTTTGAGCTGCAGGATTACAGTCCTTTACAGGGAAGCGTGTTACCAATTATTTTCTTGGCAACTATGGTCCCAGCTGCCTTGAAATCATTGACAAGATTCTCCTGTGTAGTTTCTGGGCTGATTGCTCACCATTCTCATGATCAATAAAACTCCAGGAGGGGAGATCTTGCATGAAGCCCCAGACAGGGGGAGATTGACAGCTATGCGTTTCTTTCATTTGTGAAATATTGGACCAACTGCTGTCACCCTCTCACCAAACTGCTTGGCGATGGTCTTGTAGCCCATTCCAGCTTTGTGTAGGCCTACAATCTTCTCCCTGAAATACTTTCTCAGCTCTTTGGTCTTGGCCATGGTGGAGAGATTGGAATCTGATCAATTGCTTCTGTCGAAAGGGGGTGTTTTTTTTTTTACAGTTAACAAGCTCAGATTAGGAGCACTCCCTTTAACCACCTCGCGCCGGCCCTATAGCCGAATGACGGCCGTAGGGCAGGCGCGTTCGTCCGGGAGGCCGTCCTAATGTTTACTTCCACAATGCGCACCGCCGCGCATCGCGGAAGTTCTGTGTTCGCCGTGTCCCCCGGGGACAGGCAAACACAGATCGCTGTAAACGGCCAAACACAGCGGCCGTTTACAGCACGATCGGCGTGTCCAATGGGAGATGATCTCATATGATCATCTCTCATCGCCGCTCTCCCTCCTCACACAGAGTGTGAGAGGGGAGAGATAAACGGCTGCAGCCGTTCTGCTTTTTTTTTTTTTTTTTTTCTAAACAAAGGAAAAGTGCCATCCTCCCCCAGCAGTTCCATCCATCCTCCCCCAGCAGTGCCACCTGCCCCCAGTGTCATTTGTCATCAGTGCCACGTATCAGTGCCACGTATCAGTGCCACGTATCAGTGCCACGTATCAGTGCCACGTATCAGTGCCACGTATCAGTGCCACGTATCAGTGCCACGTATCAGTGCCACGTATCAGTGCCACGTATCAGTGCCACGTATCAGTGCCACGTATCAGTGCCACGTATCAGTGCCACGTATCAGTGCCACGTATCAGTGCCACGTATCAGTGCCACGTATCAGTGCCACGTGCCATCTGTTGTCAGTGTCACGCATCAATGCCACTTATCAGTGCCATCTGTCATCAGTGTCACGCGTCATCAATGCCACTTATCAGTGCCATCTGTCATCAGTGTCACGCGTCATCGGTGCCATGTATTAGTGCCATCTGTCATTGGTGGCACGTATTAGTGCCACGTATTAGTGCCATCTGTCATCGGTGCCACGTATTAGTGCCACGTGTCATCAGTGCCACGTATAAGTGTCAGTGTCACGTGTCATTGTCCTGGTGCTTCAAAAAAGTGTAATAAATAGTCAACAAGTTAGATGTGTAATTTATGTTCCTAGAACACATGATGGCGCTACCTGCATGTTGGTCCTCTCTATGTGGCCAGGCTTTGAAAAAGTCCCACACATGTGGTATTGTAATACTCAGGAGTAGCAGAATTTTTTTTTTGGGGGGGGGGGGGGGTGTCATTTGTGGTATATACATGCCATGTGAGAGAAATAACCTATTACAATGACAATTTTGTGGAGAAAAGAAAAATGAAAAATCTTAATTTTGCCAAGAATTGTGGGAAAAAAATGACATAAAAAAGCTCACTATGCCTCTTACTAAATACCTTGGAATGTCTACTTTCCAAAAAGGGGTCATTTGGGGGCATTTGTACTTTCCTGACTTGTTCGGGTCACAAGAAGCGAGATAGTCCACCAGTACATCAGATGTGATCAATTTTGTGCGATTCGCACCACAGCTTGTAGAGTCTCTAACTTTCTCAAAGACCAAATAATATCCACTAATTTGGATTATTTTTACCAAAGATATGTAGCAGTATAAATTGTGGCCAAAATTTATGAAGAAAAAAATTAATAATTTGCATAATTCTGTCACAGAAACAAAGAAATATGCGTTTTTTTCAAAAATTTCGGTCTTTTTTCATTTATAGCGCAAAAAATAAAAACCCCAGAGGTGATCAAATACCACCAAAAGAAAGCTCTATTTGTGGGAAAAAAAGGACAAAAAATTAATTTGGGTAAAGTGTTGCATGACTGAGTAATTGTCATTCAAAGTGTGAGCACCGAAAGCTGAAAATTGGTCTGGGCAGGAAGGGTGTTTAAGTGCCCAGTAAGCAAGTGGTTAAGAGCAATCCTAATCTCAGCTCGTTACCTGTATAGATGACCTGGGAGCACGAAATCTTGCTGATTGATGGGGGGGGGGGGGGGGGATTAAATACTTTTCACACTCATTAAAATGCAAATTTATAGCTTTTTCGAAAAGGCATTTTTCTGGACATTTGTTATTCTGTCTCTCACTTAAAATAAACCTACCATTAAAATTATAGACTGATCATTTGTCAGTGGGCAAACATACAAAATCAGCAGGGGATACAATTTTTTCCCTCACTGTAGCAACCCCCAGGAGCTGGGGGTTTCAAGCGCATAGCTTATTTGCTTTGTCCTCCTACCCTTCTGGTGACATCACACCTGCCCATGTGTGCCACGTGGTTTGGAGTGTACTTCCGAGCTTTTTCCAGGCTCCCTAGCCCAGCAGACCCAAGCCACAGCGGTCGGGACTACCACTGGTGGTACCTAAGGGAAGAAGTTGAGAGACTTGCATCGTACCTACTTCAGATCAGCATGTTTTTATCTTATATTTATTTAATCTACTGCTAAATGGGGGGGTTAAAGAACCACCCTCTAAGCGGTTGGTTTGCAGCCACTTAAGTGGTGCTTCCCCCCCCCCCCCTTTTCTTCCTTGGCTTTCTATACAGAGCTGGCCAAAACGGAGGAAAACAGCTACCTTTCGAGCACATTTGGACCAATGAACTTTGCGGACTTGGTTGGCCATTTCTTTGTACACCAAGTGCCCTTTATATGCATTTTGTAGGCTTGCTGAGCATTAATCCTCCATGCGACAGACTATTTCTAACTTCAATAGTCAGACCACACATGCTATTCATTCATGAACAGTGAATGTATTCCAAGTCTTTATTAGGTCTCTTTAGTACCCACAAGGGCATGGTGAGACAGTCAGGTTGCACAATATCACGGCTTTTGCTGACCGAGGCAATGAGCTTTTCAACGTTAGCAAGCATATTGAACAAGGCTCCATCTTCAACATAGCGACAATTGCCAAGGCTGAGAATTAAACAGCACTTTTAGTCACCGATGTCTGCCCCTCTAGCACTCACTGGAAGTGGAGGGGGTGGAAGCTGTTGGCTCAGGCGCTCAGCAGTTCACTGAAAGGCTGAGCCAGGTACCAGTCAAGGCTCCTGTGTGGATACTGACCATATAGTTGCAATCTTCACTGAGCCTTGACCGGCTTTGACGTCAGCTGAAAACAGGTCACGGGAGTGCAGAAGGAACTGCAAGACAAGCTTTGCCAGTACTTCTACTTTAAATAGAATTCGATCTGGATGCATGTCTCACATTCTGAAAAAAATCCAACATAGCTTTCAAATGCCTTATACACTAGTCATGTGACCCCCCCACCCCAATATGCAGTCCGTGGGTGGAGCTAGAGACCTCGACGTAACCAGCACTGTCACACAGTAGCAGAGAAGAGAGCCTCCTTGTGTTCTCCCCCAGTGAGTCATGATTGATAAGGGATTCCTCTCCCTGGTCAACCGGACACGTTTCACACAAAGGTTTAAGGAAAAGTTCAGAGACTGTCTTTACCAGCAGAACAGCTGGTGAAAGCAATCTGAACTGTTGCTAAAGTTTGTGCTTTTTTGTGAAACCTGAGAATGGTAAACTAGGGAGCGGCATCCCCTATCAATCATGACTCCCAATTAGAGGTCGACTGATATGGGTTTTTCTCCGCTGTGTGTAACTGGAGAGAGGAGCTGACAAATTCAGTGTGATATCGGAGGTGGGCAGGGCGGGACCCAGCAGCTATCCAGCCAATGATTGGGTTGTTTAAGGGGTGGGGCCACATACACGTATTGGCCCGCCCAGATTCCATCCCATTGGCAGGTGTTGGATAGCTGGGCCCCGCCCACCCCGCCACTTAACCTCAATTTTGACAGCTCTTCTCTCTCCCTACAGTGTCACACACTGTGGCGCTTTTCTGCAAACAGTGTGGCGAAGGGAGGAGGATTACCCACACTCTGCTGGCAGAGGTGCAGTCAGTGTTATATACATCGGCCTAATTTGAAGAATAATCAGCTGATGCCGATTTCTTCAAAATGGCCAAATATCGGCCGATATATCGGTCAATCTCTACTCCTAATAGTGCTGTCCCACAGTCCTAACTTCAAAGCCACACCCAGCTGTCACTTAGGACATCTGGAACACAAGAAAGCAAAGAGACTGAAGGAGAAATTAAGAAGCATGCATAGTATGGGGACAATGCAGCAGACACGGAATTGGCTATTTTGGGGACAGTGAAAGTGGGAGGAGATTAGAAAGGCAGGGTCAACCAAATATAAAAAGATGGGTTAAGAAAAGATGCACAGTATAAAAGACACCGTTCTAAATTTAAATACCAAGAGAAAAGTTTTGGGTTTAATGACACTGCACCCGTGCATCCATTAAACCCAACACTTCTCTTGGTATTTAAATTTAGAATGGTGTTCTTTATACTGTGCATTTTTTCTTAGCTCATCTTTATATTTAAATACCTGGTTGATCTTGCCTTTCTACTATCCTCTGCACAAAGTACCAAGGTAAGTGCCTCATGAAGGAGCTAGCGCATGCAGTAACTTTAAAAGGCCATCCCTAGATAGGCATGGTTTCCAAGGTTCCCTAGATCCAGATACACTGCTTCTGTGTGGGCATTAGAATACAGTGAAGGTTGAAGAATCGGAAGAGAACAAATAAAACTAAACTAATGAAGCTTAATCACCTTCAAAAACTAGCAAAAAATAAAAATAAACTAAGGACTCTTGAGTGGAGCATGGTAAAAAAACAAAACAAATTTTATTCATTTTTAAATTGTTTAAAAAAAAAAAAAAGTGATCACTTTTATTGCCGTCACAAGGAATGTAAACATCCCTTGTGACAATAGGTGGTGACAGGTACTCTTTATGGAGGGTTTGGGGGTCTAAAAGACCCCCGATCCATCCTTTACACTTCAAAGTATTTAGATCGCCGAAAACGGCGATTCTAAATACTGTATATTTTTTTAAATTCGGCGCCATTGGCAGCCGAGTAAACAGGAAGTGACGTCATGACGTCGCTTCGGTGTTTACAATTAGGAGACTGGAATGATGCCACTTACGGCATCATTCCAGTCCCTCCCTAGCCGCTGGAAGCGGCGGATGTGAGATCGGGAGACATCCCCTCCCGCATAACCGCAGAGTGGCTTTTAGCCGCATCAGTTGTTATGGCTGGAAAGCCAATCGCCCGCTCAGAAAAACGATACTGGGATGATGCCTGCAGGTGCGGGCATCATCTCGGTATACCCCCCGGAAGCAGAGTACGCACATCTGCGTACGCTCGGCGGGAAGGGGTTAATGGGGCTTTTGCTGTCTGAAAAGTCTCGGGGGGGGGGGGGGGGATTCTTCCATCCACCTTTCATGTGGATGGAAGCATTTTTTTATCCAGCCGGGGGCTGAATGAAAAAAGAAAAAAAAAAACGCCAACAGTGAGCAATATCATTGAACAACAAAGATAAGGACGCCACAAGATCAGCCTCCTCATCTCCCCAATATAATCAGAGGAGAAGTTGCAGCCAGGTGTAGGTTAGGATGGAGTCAGGTCCACCGAGGAGAGGGGAATTGCAACCAGGTGGATGGGAGGAGAGTTCCAACCAGTTGGAGGGGAGGATAGAGCCAGGTTCACAGAGGACAGGGGGAGTTGCAGCCAGGTGCACCGAGGGGACTTGCAGCCAGGGGGAGGATGGAGCCAGGTGCACATGGGAAAAGAGATGCACATAGGTGGAGGGTAGGATAGAGCCAGGTCCACAGAGAAGGGAGTTGCAGCCAGGTGGAGCGTAGGTCCAAGCCAGGTGCACCAAGGAGAGGCGCGTTGCAGCCAGGTGGAGGGTAGGACTGGGGCAGGTACACACAGGAGAGTATAAACATTTTATATATATCTTTTTTATTTCATAACAGCTATAGCATTACTTTATCTGCGGGTAACTTC
Source organism: Lithobates pipiens (assembly GCF_037356315.1). NCBI lineage: Eukaryota > Metazoa > Chordata > Amphibia > Anura > Ranidae > Lithobates > Lithobates pipiens. Next base: position 153,659,577 of record NW_027507718.1, read on the forward strand.
AGATTTTTCTGTATGCTTCTTGCTGCCTGCTTTCCTCCGTCAGCTTTTTAGAGAAGCTTAAGCTGACAGGAAGAGCCTGTTTAGAGAGAGCAGTGGGCAAAAATAGGGGAGACATAAGCGGTAGTAGATGGGGCTTCATGGCCCGGAGGGGGAGTGGGCGGAGCCTTGTCAGACTTTTATAATGATCGAGTTGCCAGAGCTTTTCATGGACTGTATGAGCACCTCCCCCAGTGATGGAAGGATGGCACGCTGTAGTCTGTACAGAGCGGTATCCCGCAAGAGGGACAACGGAGGCATTTACAAACAGAAAAAACAGAGTGGTCCCCAGTGGACATAAGAGTATTGAGCTGCAGGGGGAGAAAAAAAAAAAAAGTAGATCAATACCCCTACTGCTATTTGCAAAACTACTATTGAGATGTTTAAACAGAGTTTAGCATTAAAACACACTGATCTTTTTCATTTTGACCATCATTGTTCTTTAACCTCAGCGTATGGAAGAGATTTTTTTTTTTTTTAAACAAACCTATACGAAAAAAAAAAAAACGACCATATCTGTAAATATACTAACTGGCTCAAAATGTATGGTCACAAAACCACAGTAAGCCATTCCTAGAGACCAAGTACAGTACCTGAATGCGAGATTGTGTTTCCAGCACGATCCCATCCCGCTGGAAACACACCGCTCTCTGCCGCTGTAATGCCGTGTGAGCACTGCGCGGTCACTTATATAGGCATGGGGCGTGGTCACCGGGAAATTTCACACGGTGGCCCCGCCCTTTATGACGTCAAGTTCCGGGGCATGCTGGGACTTTACATCATAAGGGGCTGGTCCACCGGAAGAACCAGAGAGCAGGAGAAGCGACTGGAGAGCGTGAAGGAGTCGGAAGAAGACCCTTGCAATCGGAAGACCCCCAGAGCTGCCCAATTACTTTGAAAACCTGTGTTGTGTGTTTGACAATTTTTCCCCAGGTGAATGGGTAGGAGCACGATATACCCCATACACATAGGGTGGGGGGCCGTGATCTGGGGGCTCCCTTATTAAAAGAGGCCCCTGGATTCAGATAAGCCCCCCGCACACAGACCCGACAACCAACGGCCAAGGTTGTCGGGAAGAGGCCCTTATCATAGGGACAAAGTGCTTTGGGGTGGGAGGGCACCCCCCTTCCCCAAAGCACCCACCCTCCCCATCTTGAGGGCATGTGGCCTGGTACGACTCGGGGGAAGGGGGGGGCACTCTCGTCCCCCACCCCCTTTTCTGACCGGCCAGGGCTGCGTGCTTTAATAGGGGTCTGGTATGGATTTTGGGGGGACCCCCACTCAGTTTTTTTTCGGCATAGGGGTTCCCCTTAAAACTCATACCAGACCCAAGGGCCTGGTATGCTCCTGGGGGGAACCCATGAGGGTTTTTTTATTTAAACTTTTGCGTGGAGTTCTCCCTTAAGAGTCATAACAAACACTGCCTGGTATTGCCAGGAATCCAGGTCGGATTGAGGCACCAGTGTTAACCCGGCCTCAATGTCAGCAATGCTTGTCGCTCATTGGGAAAGGAAAAAACATTTTTCCTTTCTTGATGAGAGCCGGCTCGATGCTGGCTCCCGGTGGCAATATTGCGTTAACCTACTGTACTCTTGGGAAATCAAAAACAGGTTACACTAAAGCATTACAAGTCATCTCACTTGGCCTCTGTCGGACAGACTGAAACACGGGCCGAAGGGCGGCCTTTTTTTGGACCTGCAAATGTCTGACATTTGGCCCGTGTGTACCCGGCTTACTCTAGGGCAATGACACAGAAGAGCAGCTCTAGTGCTTTTATGATCTAAAACCTTCATTCCAGCTACAGATGTGTCAGCCTTCTACCGATATGGGTAAACTCAAAACATAACAGTCAACCAACTGTATAAAGATAGACAAAATTACAGCAGATAGGTGGATGACGACAATAGTCACTAGAAAAATTAACGTAACAAAGAATTACCATTTCCATCATCTCAGGATCTTCAAAGTCATAGATAATGTGTTCCAATATGTCTCTGTCGGATACAAACCCCAATGCTCTGAACACAATGATAATGGGCACTTCTTGTTTAATATAAGGCAATGTTGCAACAATACGCTGACCAATAGCACTTTTTTTGGCTCCCTGTGAACATAAAAACAATTTGTCAGCTTCAAAAAATATCAAGATCTTTTGTTTTACCAAATGAAAGCACGAACATCTAACTCAGCTTTAAAAGGCCAACATATTAAAACCGGTCTTAGAGAAAAAAAATAAAAAATAGTACCAGCTTCCCTGCAGGTTGATGCCCTGCATACAATGACCTTATGGCAAACTTCCCTATAAAAACTGATCCCTTTAGTGGCACGCCGTCTCCGCTGACAAGGCTTCCATTCCAACTACACCCACTCTTTCTTCTAGGTTTGCAAGCTTCAGTTGTTTGAATGGCCTGAGCCACTACGACATCACTCCCACGTATGGGAGTCACAATCAAGGCACAGAGCTCTGAATGGACAGCACAAAGTATACTATTCTTTTAGAAATCGTGCAGTGGTGACATCACCAACTTATGCAAATTTCTTCTAAACAATGCAGATTTAGGAGATATTCACTGTACCTACAGGTAAGGCTTACCTGAAGGTACAAGTATAAAAAGCAGACTTTACTACCCCTTTAATTAAAAAAGTCATCAAAAATACATCCCTATACCAGTGAGAAACTTCTGCTTACCTGACCTCCCCTTGCAAGCATGCTGACCCATATAGAACTTGTTGGTCTTGAAGAATTCTCCAAGCAAGACCGGCACTCGGCAGTATAAGCATACTTGGAATCTTTCTTGGCAAAGACGTATACAGTGTTTGTGGCCATTTTTTCTTGGGCGATTAAAACCTAAAAAAAAAAAAAAAAATTAGATAGTCAATATAGGAAGAATATTGCATTTTAAATGTTATTAACCACTTCAATACAGGGCACTTCCACGCCCTTCCTGCCCAGACCAATTTTCAGCGCTCACACTTTGGCTACAGTGTAGCATGACTGAGCAATTGTCATTCAAACAAAATTATTTTTCACACAAATAGAAGCTTCGTTTGGCATTTGATCACCACTGGGTATTTGATAAGCAAAAAAATAAAATAAACACTTTAGCGTCCATTACAAAATATAGCAAATCAGCAATTTTTCCACAAACTTGGGCCAAAATACTGCTACATATCCTTGGTAAAAAAAAAAATAACCCAAATTAGTTAGTCTGCGTGAAAGTTAGAGCGTCTACAAGCTATGGTACCAATTATTTTTACCTAAAATTTTCATATTAACCAGTTACCGACTGCACTATAGTCAAATGACGGCTACAGTTCGGCTCAATAACTCTGGAAGGGCGTAGATTGACGTCCTCCCAAAATTACGCGCACACGGGACTCTACTTACCGGGTTCATGGTACCCGGCACAACATGGATTGAGGTATTTACCACGTGATCGCTCCATCCAATGATGGAGCAATTACAACGAAAACACAGCAGGGTCATCCAGGGGTTCAACTCTCTCCTCACACGGATACAGCGTGAGTGGAGAGCGATCAGTGTAAAATTGTGCATTTTTCCTATTACTGTGCTCAGCAGTGCAACATCAGTGTTCCACCATGTCATCTGTGCCACATCAGTGATAAACAGTGCCTCTACAGAGCCCCCTGTGCCCAGCAGTTCCCCCTCACCTATCCAGTTTATGTGTTGCAAAACAGTCACAACACCAGGAGGCCTATCAGCATCTGAGCCTAAGCGATGAGAGCAGTGGGGAGCTGAGTCTCAGTCCGATTTTTTTGAACTCCTCATTTCTTTATTATACATTTTTCATCATTACAAACCAAAATAGGGTAGAGCTAAATATAATGATACAATATGAGGAGCCATTTTGGCTCTGGAGTTAAATCAGAGTTCATGGTCCATGAATAGGCATTGTTGCAAAGGGTATTTTCTATCTTATAAAGAGCAAGTCTAGTTGTGCCTTCTCTCAGGTTATACATCTCTTAGCGTTGACACTTATAGATAAGGGGAGTTGGTACAGACTTACACAGGTCACAAACCTAAATCGTATTTTTAGAATAAGCTACAGAAAGCAGAAGGCTTATTCACAATTTCTGTTGCATATTGCATCTTAAATGTTTTTCTTTTTAATTTGGTAATATATCTGTATTAGTTATTCATACATATAAACCTGTTTATTACATATACGATTAGTAATAGGTTGCAAAGAGGAGTTCCTATGAAGAGTTTGTTCATGAAACTTATGTTTATCGTTAGAATAATGACTTCAGGTTCTAGGAATGTACAAACTATTAACTAGATGTGGGGTAACTCTCCCAAGTCATATTTTAAGGCGGAGACGAGATGGCTAGAGAATATTGACACTTGACTATCAGCCATTAGACAATTAATGGCGTTTTGCCAAGCCAAGCTCAGGTTGTGTCAATCACATTAGAAGTAATTTCTGATACAACAGTGCCCCTACAGGGGGAAATAGTAAGACCAAAAATGGCCACATATGTTGCTAAACAATCGTCATTTGACACAATCAAGTTACAAAGTAATGACATACACACCCACTTTTAGGGTGAAATAAAAAGGCATTACAGATCACAGATCGGGATGGGAAAAAAGGTAGCTGAAGAACTGTTGGGATGTTGGAAGGAGCTCCCTTGGGACTCTTATCTGAAGCTTCTCAAGATGACAGACTTCTTAAAGTTCTGGTAACGTGTTTATTATACCTTTTTGGTAATTATTATACAGGTTTTATTTAGCGCCAACAGTTTGCTCAGCGCTTTACAACATGAGGGCAGACATTACAGTTACATTACAATTTGGTACAAGAGGAATCAATTCAACATAATTTAATTGTTTTTACATATACATTCCTAAGGCTGCATTCACACCTGAGCGTAGCGTTTTCAGGCATAAATTCGCACTAATTTACCGCAATTTTGCTGTGGTTTTTACAGCGTTTTGCCATGATTTTGTGCAGGGCAAAAAGTCACCCATGTAATAAGAAAAAACGCCCAAATCTTCCTGATTCAAGCAACAAAAAAAAAAGGGTCCGGAACTTATTTAACCACTTGCCGACCGCCGCACGCCGATGTATGTCGGCAGAATGGCACGGGCAGGCATAAGGGCTTACATGTACGTCCTTGCCTGCCCACCGGGGGCCCTATCGGGCCCCCGCCCGGTGCCTGCGGCGGTCGGTATTCGTTCGGGAGCTATCCCGGACGAGGGGACGGCCATTCATTCATGGCCACCCCCTCGCGATCGCTCCCGGCGAATGAAAATGTCCGGTGACATCACTTCCTGTAATGTAAACACAGGAGGAGAGGAAGTGATGTATTCTCTCCTCCGTGTCGGTATTTTTCGTTCCGGCACCGAGGAGAGAGGTTCGGTGAGTTGCACCAACACACCCCACATACAGTAGAACATGCCAGGCACACTCACACCCACCCTTTACCCCTCGATCACCCCCCAATTACCCCTGCCCCCCCAGTCACAGTGACACCAATTGCTTTTTTTTTTTTTTTTTTTTGCATTGGTGTCATTTGTGACTGTAATAACTGTTAGGGCAGTTAGGGTTAGCCCCCTTTAGTTCTAATGTGCCCCCCTAACCCCCCCAATAAAGGTTTAACCCCGTGATCACCCCCCGTCGCCAGTGTCACTAAGGCTGGGTTCACATTGCAGCGGTTTATGAGAACGAATGTGATTCGCACCGCACTGCAAATCACATCCGATCTCTGTGCGATTCGAGTTCAGCCATACAGATAGTATGGCTGAATTAGTGTCGCACCCGCCGCAAATTCGCACTGGACCCTTTTTTTGGCCCGCAGCAGAATCGGATATGCGAACTGATCTGGGGGTGTCATTAACATTTCACTGACAATCCCAGCAGTTCGCATAGGGCAGTGTGAACTGCCGCCGGGAGGCATGCGATGCGGGAACCCGCCGCGGATTCATGGCGTTCCCGCATCGCTCCAGTGTGAACCCAGCCTAATAAGCGATAGTTTTTCTGATCGCTGTATTAGTGTCACAGGTGACACTAGTTAGGCAGGTATTTAGGTTCGCCGCAGCTTTTTATAGCGCCAGGGACCCCCATATACTACCGCATAAAGCCCCCTGATTGCCCCCTAGTTAACCCTTTCACCAGTGATCACCATATAACTGTTACAGGTGACGCTGGTTGGTTAGTTATTTTTTTATAGTTTCAGGGCACCCGCCATTTATTACCTAATAAAGGTTTAACCCCCTGATCACCCGGCGGGTGTCATTTGTGACTGTAATAACTGTTAGGGCAGTTAGGGTTAGCCCCCTTTAGTTCTAAGGTACCCCCCTAACCCCCCCAATAAAGGTTTAAACCCGTGACCACCCCCCGTCGCCAGTGTCACTAAGGCTGGGTTCACATTGCAGCGGTTTATGAGAACGGATGTTCACACCATGCGATCCGAGTTTGCAGATCGCACTGCGATATGCGAACTGATCTGGGGGTGTCATTAACATTTCACTGACACTCCCAGCAGTTCGCACAGGGCAGTGTGAACTGCCGCCGGGAGGCATGTGATGCGGGAACCCGCCGCGGATTTGTGGCGTTCCCGCATCGCTCCAGTGTGAACCCAGCCTAATAAGCGATCGTTTTTCTGATCACTGTATTAGTGTCACAGGTGACGCTAGTTAGGCAGGTAGGTATTTAGGTTCGCCACAGCTTTTTATAGCGCCAGGGACCCCCATATACTACTGCATAAAGCCCCCTGATTGCCCCCTAGTTAACCCTTTCACCAGTGATCACCATATAACTGTTACAGGTGACGCTGGTTGGTTAGTTATTTTTTTTTTATAGTTTCAGGGCACCCGCCATTTATTACCTAGTCTCACTAGTGTACCCCTAAATTTAGGGGTGTCTACTTTCCAAAATGGGGTCATTTGGGGGGGGGGGGGTTTGTGCCATCTTGGCATTTTATGGCCTTCAAAACTGTAACGCCTTTAGAAAGCCTGAAGGTGGTGCTTGGTTTTCGGGGCCCCGTACGCGGCTAGGCTCCCAAAAAGTCCCACATATGTGGTATCCCCGTACTCAGGAGAAGCAGCAGAATTTATTTTGGGGTGTCATTTCACATATGCCCATGGCATGCGTGAGCAATATATCATTTAGTGACAACTTTGTGAAAAAAAAAAAAAAAAAAGTTTGTAATTTTCCCGCAACTTGTGGCAATATAAAATATTCCATGGACTCAACATGCCTCTCAGCAAATAGCTTGGGGTGTCTACTTTCTAAAATGGGGTCATTTGTGGGGGTTTTGTGCCATCTTGGCATTTTATGGCCTTCAAAACTGTAATAGGTAGTGAGGAGTGAAGTCAAATATTTACGCCCTTAGAAAACCTGAAGGCGGTTCTTGGCTTTCGGGGCCCCGTACGCGGCTAGGCTCCCAAAAAGTCCCACATATGTGGTATCCCCGTACTCAGGAGAAGCAGCAGAATTTATTTTGGGGTGTCATTTCACATATGCCCATAGCATGTGTGAGCAATATATCATTTAGTGACAACTTTGTGTAAAAAAAAAAAATAAAAAAAATAAAAAAATATTTTTTTTGTCATTATTCAATCGCTTGAGGCAAAAAAATAAAATATTCAATGGGCTCAACATGCCACTTATCAATTTCCTTAGGGTGTCTACTTTTCAAAATGGGGTCATTTGGGGGGGGGTTTTGTACTGCCCTGCCATTTTAGCACCTCAAGAAATGATAGGCAGTCGTAAACTAAAAGCTGCGTAAATTCCAGAAAACGTACCTTAGTTTGTAGATGTGACAACTTTTGCGCAAACCAATAAATATACAATTATTGACTTTTTTTACCAAAGACATGTGGCTGAATACATTTTGGCCTAAATGTATGACTAAAATTGAGTTTTTTTGGATTTTTCTAATAACAAAAAGTAGAAAATATTTTTTTTCAAAATTTGCGGTCTTTTTACGTTTATATCGCAAAAAATAAAAGTCGCAGAGGCAATCAAATACCATCAAAAGAAAGCTCTATTTGTGGGAAGAAAAGGATGCAAATTTTGTTTGGGTACAACATTGCATGACCGCACAATTACCAGTTAAAGCAGCGCAGTGCCAAATTGTAAAAAGACCTCTGGTCATTTACCAGCAAAATGGTCCGGTCTGAAGGTGGTTAAGCTTCAGCAGACATGGAGTGGAGATGTGAACCATCTCCATTGAGAATAATGGATTTTTTCCCCTCTAGCGTTTTGTAGCTTCAAGCTACAAAAACGCTCAGGTGTGAATGCAGCTTAAGACCATTTAAATATATGGCAAAGCAAATTGGAGTTGTATTTTTAACTGCAGTATGAAAAAAAATTTAATAATTTAAAGACCGTTTTATTTGTCTTTAAAAAGCTAAAAGCCAACATTTGCAAAATGGTTTTATCAAGATGTAAAATAAATTCACTCTACATTTAACAGAAGCTTTGATCAAATTATCACGCTGTGTACAACATTTTAAGAGTTTAAGTTAAGGTCTGCTGGTTGAGAAGTGATAACACCGTGTTTAAGATAACAGATTTACACAAGTCCGTGAGACCACGGAAGCTACGGCTCAAAGAATTACCAAGTCTTAAATAGGATTTTTACTCACAGTAAAATCCTTTTCTCTAATTCACCGACCGACAGCTCCTCTCTAACAAAATGGGTTGTCATCTCTACCACTGGAGATTGCTAGACAAAGTTGTAATACAACACTTCAGAACTTTCAGTTCCGCCCAGGGGGGAGGTCCCTTGGCTACAACTCCCACAGCCTGCCCTAGCAGTATAACGTAAAGAGAAAGAAAGGAGAGGCGGGTGCTGTGTCGGTTGGTGAATTACAGAGAAAAAGGTACAAAAAAAATCCTATTTTCTCTTATATTCACCGACACAGCTCCTCTAACAAAATGGGACATCCGCAAGCAGTGCCAAACGAGGGGTGGGAAAGCAGCATAAAAAAAAAAAAAAAAAAAAAAAAAAAAAAAAAACTTCACCCACCATGGAAAGTGGGAACTAGTGAAACTAAACCCACAAAAAAAAAAAAAAAAAAAGTGTGGAAAAACACCATATAACCAGGTATCCTCAACAGGAGTGATCCCCAAGACCGCAACCATTGCGGAAGTAATGCAACCATGCATTAACACAACAGTACTACGTTTTATCAAAAAAACAGGAAAAACAAAGCTTGCCTACTTAATTGCAACTACGCGGCCGCCTGCAAAACTTTGCGGCCAAAACAGGCATCAGCTGGTGTCGGAAGGCCCAAGACCTTCCAATTGCCCTTGTAGAGTGGGCCATGACCGGAAAGGGGGGCACCTGCCCCTTCAAGACAGGCTTGTACTACAATCTGTCTGATCCACCTGGAAATGGTGGCCGACGAGACTGCCATACCCTTCTTTGGACCAGCCACCGAAACCAACAGTGAGTCTGACTTCCAAAAGGGAGCCGTGGCAGCCAAATACACCTTCAGGGCCCTAACCACGCCCAGAGTGTGAAGGCCCACCTTTTTTGGGGTGCTTTGGCTTAGGACACAACGATGGTAACACAATGTCCTCATTGATATGAAAAGCAGAGACCACCTTCGGTAGAAAAGATGGTTGCGGACGCAACACCACCTTATCCCTATGGATGACCAGATAGGGCAACTTGCAAGACAAGGCCGCCAATTCCGAAACCCTCCTGGCCGATGTAATGGCCACTAGAAAAAACACTTTCTGGGAAAGCGTCACCAGGAGAATCTCCCTGATATTTTCCAACAGCGGTTTTTGAAGCGCCAACACCAGGTTTAAATCGAATGGGGGTAACGGTGGGCGCCCCCGAGGGACTACATGTCGTACCCCCTGAACGAAGGTACCCACTAAGGACTGCGATGCCAGGGGTCATTGGAGAAAAAAAAAAAAAAACGATAGCCAGGGCTGAGATCTGCCCCTTGATGGTGCTCAATGCCAATCTCTGGTCTACTCCTCGCTGGAGAAACAGCAGGATCCTCGCTATGGAAAAGGAACACTGATGCCAACCTCACACATGGAGATGTAAGCCTTCCAGGTACAATGGTATATCTCCCTAGAAGACGATTTGTGCCCTCAATAGTTGGAATCACAGTCCTCAACACCTGGCTCTCAATAGCCATGTTATTAAAGCCAGCGATTGTAAAGCAGGATGAAAAATTGGAAATTGAGGATAGGAGGTCCTTCCGCCAAAGCAGTCGCCAGGGAGAGTCTGCCACTAGACGCACTATATCTGCGTACTAGGGGCGCTGAGGCTAATCTGGGGCTACCAGTATTGCTGGGATCCCCTCGGCTTCCACTCTGCAAAGCAGACGTGGCAACAATTTCAGGGGAGGAAAGGTGTAGATCAGCTGGTACTCATCCCACGGAGCCACCAGCGGGTCCGACGCGTCTGCCCACGGATCTCGTCCTGGACACTAATCTTGGCACCTTCCGATTGAGATGGGAGGCCAGTAGATACATATCTGGTGCTCCCCACTTCAGGCACAGCAGCCTGAATGTCTCCGGATGCAATGCCCAGTCTCCTGGGTCCAGCATCTGTCGACTCAGATAGTCCGCCTGCCAGTTTTCCACTCCTGGGATGTAAATGGCCGACATGGCCGCTATGTGTCGCTCTGCCCACCGAAGTATGTGAGTGACCTCACGAGCAGCGGCTGTGCTTCTTGTTCTCAATTCAAGCAGATTGATCGGCAACTAGGATTCCTCCATCGACCAGAGGCCCTGAATCGACTGAACCCCCATCACTCCACCCCAGCCAGATAGACTGGCCTCCGTAGTGATCACCATCCATTTCAGAGGAGGGAACGATTTTCCGGACTGAATCGCCGGGGACCTCAACTACCAGATCAGAGAGTCCCTGACTGGGGGGCTCACCTGGATCTGTCGATCTAGGGACAACTGAGACTTGTCCCATTTTAACAAGATCCCCTTCTGCAGTACTCTGGTGTGGAACTGGGCATAAGGTACTGCCTCGAAGGGGGCTACCATGAGTCCCAGGACTTGCATACAAAACTGGAGCAATGACCACTTTAGGTTCATCAGCAGTTTCACCGCAGACCACAGTCAGCAATTTGACAGGAGAAAAACGCTCTCACTTCCCTGGAGTCCAACAGTAAACCGAGGTACTCCAAACGCTGGGTCGGCACAATCACTGACTTTAGGTTCAACAGCCACCCAAATTCTTGCAGGATTTGCATGATCTCCATATCCTCCAATTCTGAGGCGGAAGATGCTCTCAGGAGGAGATAGTCCAGGTAGCCCACGGTCGCAATCAATACTGGAGCTAGTACCTTGGTAAAGACTCAGGGGGGGTGCCAGACCAAAAAGGAAGAGCCACAAATTGGTAATGGGCTTCCCCGACTGCAAAACGCAGAAGCTTTTGATGCCGAAGGCATATAGGTATGTGCAGGTACGCATCCTGGATGTCCAAGGACACCAGGGAGTGCAGCGACTACTGAGCGAACTGATTCCATTCTGAACCTCTGCACTTTTACAAAGTGATTGAGGGCTTTCAAGTCCAAGATTGGACGTACCCCTTCCTTCTTGTGAACCACAAACAGATTTGAGTAGAATCCCTGGAAGCGTTCCGGAACTGGTACAATCAACCCTCAATTCAGCAAGTCCGTTACCACCCCCAACAGGGCCTCCCGGCAAACCAGGGATATGGGTATGCTGGAGAGGAAGAATCTGTTTGGCGGCCGAGAGGAACTCCATCTTGTAGCCTGTGGAAATCAGATCGCAGACCCATTGGTCGGATAACCGGGAGGACCATTGGGCCGCAAACACCCGAAGGCGACCCCCCCACCCGAGACATGGGTGGGGGAAAACCTTCATGCGGTAGCACTTTTATTTGCAGGCTTGCGGTTCTAGGGATGTTTTTGACCGTCCGTGGGCGTCCTGTCAGGCTGGGGATGTTTTGTCGAAGCACCGGCGAACAAAAAAAGCCGATTGTGAGCGGAAAAAGAGGGCCCTTGCCTGCGGTGTGGCTCCTTAGCCTTCCTGGCCTGTGGAAGTAGAGTATTCTTACCACCAGTGGCATTTTTAATAATGTCATCTAACGAGGCTCCAAAGAGCCAGTCGCCAAGAAAAGGAAGACCCGTCAGGGATTTCTTGGATGCCTGGTCAGCAGACCAGCATTTAAGCCAAATCAGGCGCCTCAGCACCACAGCTGATACTGAAACCCTGGATAACAGAGGGAGAGTATCCAGGGCCGCGTCACAGACGTACTTAAGGCCTTGCACTAGTTGGTCTGCTAGTTCCACGCAGACGGGGGAGGCCTGCTGCTCTCCCAATTTGCGGTGCAAAAGTTTTGCCCACTCAGTGTCTGCGACACCAGTGCAGATGCCAGTACCGGTCGCACGGTTGACCCCAGAACCGTAAACAAGGAACGAGCCACCGCCTCGGCCTTCCTGTCCGTGGGATCCTTGAATGCAGGAGTCCCCTCAACCTGGATACTGGTGGGTCCACGACTGGAGGAGCCGACCATTTCTTGAGAAGGCTTACCTCAAAGGGGTAACGCACCGCCATGTATTTGGGGACCGAAAAGGTCAGTTGCGGGCAACCCCATTCCTTGTAAATTAACTTGTCAAAATAAGTCAGATACGGGAACACCTTAGGTGAACATGCTGGCTTGCGGGACCCAAAAGGGACTAGTACATCAGCAGAGGGATCTGCTGGCTCCTGAATCTCCAGAGTATCACGCACAGCTGTGATAAGTGCTCCAACTAGCGCTTTGTCATCCTCACTGTCCGAATGGTCCTGGTCAGTGTCATCTGACAGGACAGAGCAGGGATCACCGGCCTCAGCAGGACCAAAGTCTGCGTCCGAGCTCTCCCCAGAGGATGGGGGGGGGGGGGGGGAGGCTGCTTTTTAGCACCTTTTTCCCACGTACTAAAAAAATCCCCCTATATAAATGGGATTATAAAATGACCAACACCACACACAAATCAAAAACAGAGATTTCATTAACAAATACAAAACAAAGGATACACAAATACATTAAAACCAGAGGGACTACTGGACAAAGTGTCCCAGTGGTATAGCAAAATGTTATAAACACATGATTACATAAAAAAAAAAACATTAAAAAAATTAATCATACTCTAAGCTGATGACCCCACACCCGACGAGTTTCTAGTTGCTGAAAACTTTCCTCGGGTGAAGAACAAAAAGTTGGATGGCAAGTTGATAATTCTACAACATAGAAAAACACAATCTTACACAAATTTACTAAAAATTACATGTGCTAGCATGAATGCGAGTAGGAGGGAGGAAAAAATGTGATCAAAATGTAACCCACCTGAGATATTAATTCAAAGAGAGATGTAGTGGGACCATTACATACAAATGCCTGTCAGTTTGTGTGGCTTTGTCCCAGACTGGTATTTGGCCATGACTACTTCCCTTTTGGTCCACCCTTCCTATGCAAAATGAAAAATGATTATGACGAAACATACAGTAAGTGGCTACCAAGAGATGTCTAGAGGTGTCTAAGAGGATCGCCCCATATACAAAAGAGCCTATACCCCGTATACTCAACAGGCGAGATCAAAAGGATTCCATAGAACCAACTCTCAGATTACTGTCCAAACTAGTACTAAATATACAAATATCCCTATGCCACCCAGTAGTTTGGCCAAAATAAGATGAACTGAACAGATATGATCAAGATATGCATAAATCACAGATGGCCCAGCCTCCACCATAGAGAAAAGAGACCGTAGCATGCAGGCGTAAAGATGCACAGCGCCGCACCAACACAGGGGCAGGCCACACAGGCTGCAGGACCCAGGCACCCCCAGTACAGCTAAACCCCCCGGTGAGAGCCCAGGGCACACGCACACACCGCTCAGCATCACAGCGCCCCCCCCCTCTCGGAGGAGGGGTATTAGGGACAGGGGAGAGAAGAGAGGGGGGGTGAGGGGGGCCCCCCGAATCGACCTCCCAGGGAATGCCCAGCTGCTCCACCCTGCCGAGACAGGGAGAGCTTTACTTACCAGTCCTGAAGAGCTGGGGGACATTCCATGATAGTCAACTCCTGATCAGTACAGGGAAGACTACTGGCCCGGCATACTATGACAGACATCAGTAGCCCGGTCATATGTATGCCCGGGAGCATAAAGCTGAGGTATGTCGTGGCCTGCCGAGCTGTGACCTGCACACACTAGATGGCCGGACAGGGGAGACTACAAGGATAAGTGAACCAGCCTGTCACCCAGCCAGCTGTTGATAGAAGATCACAGGATCATTCATCTTGCACAAAGAGCCAAGCTTCTGCATCAAAAAACACAGACTGCAGGGTTCCTAGGTGCATCTCCTTCACTAGGCAAAATAAAACAGAGTCTGCTAGGGCAGGCTGTGGGGGTTGTAGCCTAGGTACTGCTCCCTGGGTGGAACTAAAATTCCTGAAGTGTTGTATTACAACTTTGCCTAGTAATCTCCAGTGATAGGGCTGACAACCCATTTTGTTACAGAGAGGAGCTGTGTCGGTCGGTGAATAGAAGAGAAATACAAGTATCATTAAAGAATTTGAATGTGGTATTTTGTTATAAGAACTTGAATAATAGAAATGTGAATAATATTCTCTTTGTCATCATTTACCTCTATATGTAAAAGCATACATTTTCTGGTTTTAATCACGAAATATACCTCATATTTGCACTGTATTTTTTAGTTAATATATATTTTTAAGCAATATCATTTGTATCACTTGTCTTCAAAATAGCACAGATAAACCAACTTGAATTTCTTGTTGGTATTGGAAGAAAATTGTAAGTCTCCCAAATCAAAGATTTGCACGTTTTCATAATTACAATACATTTTTAATATTTCAGTATAAACATTGACAGTACTTATCACTTATACACTTTGTACATAAATTATAAGGCCAGTGAGGATGGTGCTAACCATGGAACAAAAAGCCATGGTTTCCAGTTTGTACAGGTAACTGGATGTGCCTCTGTTACAATAGATCTGTTCTTTCAGAATATTGTCGTTTACCTGAAAGCGCCATTCCTCAAAAGAAGGTGCACTCAGAGATATCCACCTTTGGGCAATTCGCTTTTGTGCCATAAACAATAGTCTGCTAATTGTTATCAGAATATCTTGGGGCACCATAATGTTTTGCAGCATTAAAAAAATTCTATACACGATGGCAGCAGGGATGGGCAGAGAGCGGAATGTGAGGACGTAGCATCCGCCTGAGGGGAGGGGGCTAGCCACCGCTTACCGCGGCGTGCGAGAGCGAGGGATGTAGGACGTTGCCCGGTTAGGTAAGGTGAGAGGCACCGACCCAAGCAGACGTGGGAGCCCTCCCGCGGCAGCTCTGACACGCGGACCTGTGTGGTCCTGTATATCCATCGCCCACAAGCAGGCAATGAACTGAGCTGACAGGAAGGAAATAGAGGTTGGCCGACAGCCCCTCTCTGCCCATGCTCCTTCCTCCTGCTGATGTTAACAGGCGGCACTGAACATCCTACTGGCTGTACGAGTTTGGAGAAATCCAGGAGATCAGCAAAAGGATGGGAACATTTGGTTTTCACTGTGCCCTGTCAGTAAAATTTAGAATACCTAATAAGGTCATACTGTACATTCATAATCTGAACCCCCTGTACAAAAGCTGAGTCTATGCAATCTGTTCCGGACCGATATCCCCGGAAAAGGTAGTAATCCAGGGCAGGAAGGTACCCCTAACAGGAAAGACTCCTGCCAGAAAAACGAGGCAATATTATAAAGTGCTTTTCAGGTAGTATTTAAAGAAAAGCCTATAGGGATGTGCAGCACTGGAATTATCACATACACATGCACTGGAATCAGATTAAGTTATACTATTCTTAAGTGTTTACTGCACTAAGGGAAATGTGAAGAAGATCACGTGGCACCATAATCTCCTATATATGCAAAAGGAATCTGCCTGTTTGAAAGTTAATCTACAAATTATTCCCCAGATTGACATCAGGTGGAGAAGGAGATAATCTGGTATCCGTTGGAGAAGGATCCAGCCAGATAATGATACAACATTTGTAAGCACGTCACTCGCAATACTCACATTAGCTTATGGGGTTATGCAATACTGGAAATATCTTATATACATGCACAGGAACTGCATAAGGATGTAACTTTTGGAAGCGCCTTGATTGTAATTATTCAGAGAAACGCCTATAAGATCACATTGTGCTGGTTTGTATTATACATAATTCAGTGGGTACCCTCCTGTATAAAAGCGTTTTGGAGTGACTCCCCTGGGTAAAAGGATGTAACTCACAGCAGCAAGGTATATACATACGTGGGAGGAACCAAGCCAGTTAGTTAGTGAGGCAACTGTCTAAAGAGCGAGGCTGGCTGTTTTAGAGAAAAGCCAATAAGGTTATGCTGCACTGGAACTATTTCATATACATGTGTAGGAACTGGACGTTGTAACATCTTAAAGTGTTGTGCTTGTAAGACTTGGAGAAATGCCTATAAAAAGGTCATGCTGTACTGGTATCATTTTATATACATGCACAGGAATTTTCTGGTTTGAAAGCTGAATCCACAAAGTGGTCTCTAGCGACCAGCCTGGGTAAAGGGTGCAACCTAGAGCCGGAAGATATTTCTATGAGAAGGATTACAGTCAGATAAGGATGCAACAATCCAAAGCGTTGTGTTTATTATACTTAAAGAGCCTACAATGTTACCTGTACTGGAACTATTTTATATACAGGCACAGGAACTGTAGAAGGATGTAACTTCTTAAAGTGGTTATGTGTAATATTCAGTAATTTGCCTATAAGGTTATGCCGTACTGGTATTACTTCACCTGTATGTACAAGGGGAGGAGCATAAGGACTAGTCAAAACTGGGGAGATTAAAAAAATGATTCGAGAAGGACACCATGAATAAATCGGCAAATAAATCCACCAAAGGCAGGGCAACGAAGACCCCAAAGGAGAAAGGAACGGACAGCACGATTCAACATATGACTCCAGGAGTAAGCCCTAAAAATCCTGGAGCAGGGAAGAAACAGCAGTGTATGCTGGAAAAGAAAAAAGGCTTGGAAAAACACAAAGAGGGAAGGGCCCACCATACTAGAGAGGATATAAACAGATAATGAAATGGAAAGCAGTAAAGTTGACGAGTCGAGGAAAGAAGACTACCCCCCTACAAAAAGGAGAAATGCTGGAGATGTTGCCGAGACTTGAAAATGCGATTAAAGCAGACAAAGGGGTTACGGAAGGACCTGGGAGGCCTACTAGCGAGAGTAGAGGCCACCGAGAACTGTATAGACCAACAGGCCCAGGAATTAGGCAAAGTAAAAGAGCAAGTAAAAGCAACACAATGAATTCAGAGGGAAATTATGTATAAGATGGAAGACCAGGAGAATCGGAGCAGAAGGGGAAAAAAAAAACAAAAAAAACAAAAATCGAAGGATCCGGTCGGTTCCAGAGGTAAAAAGGGGAAGACCTGAGGAAAATTTTTGAAATCATTTTCGCTCCCTGTTGGGGAGAAGAGACTGCGAATCTCCCAAAATATGGATAGGATACACAGAATAGGGAAATTAAGACATCTAGATACAGAAAGACCATGGGACAAGGAGTACTAAACTAAGGGGGAGATCCCCCTTACAATACAATGGAGCGGACTTGCAATTTTTTTCAGATTTATCATCAGAGACGCAAGTAAGGAGGCGGCTTTTGAAACCGCTGTTGGAGGAGATGAGGGTGCAGAATGTTAAATACAACTGGGGTTCCCGGCATGACTATTAGGGGTGAAAGACGCGAAAACGGCGAGGCTGAGATTCCCGGAAGATCTGACGGACTTTTGTAACAAATTGGATCTGCGTATACCTGATCTGGTATAGTAGCCCACTGCCCCAAAACAAGTTGATTGTGAGATGGTATGGCATTATACGACCATCAGTCAATCAAGGACCGAGACTGGGCCACAGGGTTCGGTTGGAGGGGTTGGGGTGAGTTGGGGGATGGAAATGGGGTGGCGGGAGGGGAAAGGGAGAAAGGGGTTAATCGTAGACTACCCGAGTAATACAGTAAAGCACCTGGTTGTGGGAGGAAAAGGTGTCAGCCTAAGACGATGCAAAAAAGTAAAATGACAGGAACAAATTTTATGACATACAATGTGAAAGGATTAAATACGCCAACCAAGAGGCATCAGATTCTAGCCGAGTTAAAAAGATACAACGCAGACGTAGTGGCTCTGCAAGAAACACACATCTCCCTGGCATCAAACATTAGATTATACTCCAAGAATTTCCCTACCAGGTTCTATAGTAAGACAATATCCACAAGAAGTAGAGTAGCAATAGGTTTTTAAAAAAAAAAAAACAAGGTTTCAACTACTAGATAGAATGAGCAACGCAGAAGGGAGATATCCGTTTCTAAAAGGCAAACTTGATGAGATGGATTGTACACTAGCCAATATCTATGCCCCCAATAATAATTCCATTGGTTATTTAAAGGAGATATTAAGGAAATGAATGGAGTTTAAAAATGTATGTGTGTTTATGCAGGGTGATAGAAATTTCTGTTTGGACCCCGGAGTGGACAGTACGTCCGGAGCAGAGGACGAGAAATGAACAGCTAAAAAAGATTGGGCAAAAATGATATGCTAGCCAATTGGTGGATGGAGAGTTATGAACCCGAAAGCCCGGGACTACTTGTTCTACTCTCCGGTCCATGGTACTTACTCCTGCATCAACTATATATATTCATAGACCATGGAATTTTAGATTATGCGGTAGAAGCAGGTATAGAAGCAATTACCCTCTCAGATCACACCCCAGTTAAAATGTGAATGAATATCCTGGGGAATGGGAAAAGGCCCTCGTCGTGGCGGATCAACGAAGACTTGATACAAGACGAAGAGGGCAGTGCCAAGATAGGTAGAGAAATTGAACAGTACTTTGCAATAAATGAAACCACGGGAATAGCAGGACACATACTATGGGATGCACATAAAGCATACATTAGGGGAATCCTGATAGCATTAGGGTCAAAAAGAAAAAAAAAAAAAAATGAGGGTTGAGAGTATTAAAGCTCTAATGGATGAGATGTACAAATTGGAACAAGAGCATAAAAAGGTCAGAATCAAGGGGAAGTGCTGTAAAAAAAAAAAAAAAAATGAGTGAATAAAAAAGGGAACTGGAGGGCCTGCTGGCACAAGAAACTAAGCAGGCTTTTAACGGCCTGGCTCGAGAACGATACCTATGGGGTGATAAACCAAGTAAATCTCTAGCTAAGATGCTACTTAAAAAAACAAAAAACACAAACACACACACGCACACTAAACTTTATTGGAAAAATGTCAAATAAAAACAGCACCATGGTATATACAACAAAAGAAATAGCTGAAAATGTTAGAAAATACTACGAGGGGATATACTCAGACATCAGGGGATACAGGATAAGGCTAGAGAAAAGAACATCCTCACCTTTTTAAAAAAAAAAAAAAAAAAAAAAAAAAGCAAGACCACCTAAAATAAGTGTTCAAGATAGGGAGAACCTAGAGAGCCCAATAACGGAAGAGGAAATTAATGGGGCACTCTTAGGCTGCTTTTACACTGGGGCGGTATTCAGGCGTTACAGCGCTAAAAATAGCGCCTGTGTAGCGCCTGAAAAAAAACGGCCCCTTTCACTCCAGTGTGAAAGCCGGAGGGCTTTCACACTGGAGCGATGCGCTGGCAGGACGGTGAAAAAAGTCCTGCTAGCCGCATCTTTGGAGTGGTGAAGGAGCGGTGTATTCACCGCTCCTACCCATTGAAATCGATGGGACACCGCCGGCAAAGCGCCGCTGCAGCGGCGCTTTGCGGGCGGGTTTAACCCTTTTTCGGCCGCTAGCAGGGGTTAAAACCACCCCGCTAACGCCTGCAGACCGCCGCTAAAACGACGGTAATGCGCCGCTAAAAAAATACCGGCACTTTACCGCCGACGCCACTCCCGCTGCAGTGTGAAAGCAGCCTTAGAGTCAGCTCCGGGAAAATCCCCCGGATCAGATGGGTTTACAATGTTCTATTACAAAAAGTTTAAAGAAATGCTAACCCCAAAAATGTGTCGATATATGAATGGGTTGGGAGAGGAGTACAAAATGAGCAGCGAAGCCCTACTGGCCACAATTACCCTAATCCAGAAAGAGGGGAAAGATCCAACACAATGTACTAGTTTTAGTCCGATCTCCTTGCTTAATACGGATACAAAATTATATGCAAAGGTCCTGGCAGGGCGGTTGAGGGGCCTATTGACTACACTAGTCCATCCAGACCAGGTGGGGTTTGTACCAGGCAGGGAAGGAAGAGATAACGGGCTGAGAACTCTTCTTCTCCAGCAGATGCAAGGGAGGAAGACCCCCAGTTTGCTAGTCAACGGACGCCCAGAAGGCCTTCGATAGAGTAGATTGGGGGTTTATGTTTCACACGATTGAAAGTATGGGGGTAGGCCCGAAAATGATCCAGAAGATGAAAATCTTGTACCATCAACCAGTGGCGTGGATAAAAGTGAACGGGCTGGAGTCGTTCCATTTTTAAATGAAAAGGGGAACAAGGCAGGGGTGTCCTTTGTCCCCCTCCTATTCGTGTTTTTGCTGGAACCCCTCCTTGCGTCCATCCGGGAAAACACAAAAAAGGTGTAACAGTAGGGAGGGAGGAACACAAACTCGCTGCATTTGCAGACATTTTACCTTAGTAACTTAAAGAAAACTATGCCAAATTTATTAAAGACGTTAGAACAATACGGGACCTCTCAAATTTTAAAATTAAATCGGCTCAAATCGGAGATATTAAACATCAATATCAACAAAGCCGAGGACCGAATTTTTCAGAGGGAATGGAGATTCCCTTGGTGGAAGGAACTCAAGTACCTAGGTATTAAGTTGGGCAATTCAGAGAAGAAATTGTATAGAATAAATTACATACTGTTACTGAACGAAATTCAGGCGGAATGCAAAAGATGTGGGAATAGACCATTATCGTGGTTAGGACGTATAAATACAGTAAAGATGACAATATTTCCGAAAATTCTTTACATGTTACCGATATTACCACAAGTTTATTTCACAAAATTAAAAATCGGTAATTAAGAAATTTGTATGGAAGAACAAAAACCTAGACTAGCCCTGGCCAGCATGCGACAACCAAGAAAAAAAAAGGGGGGGGGCTCCCAGATGTTCAGATTTACATCCTGTCTAGAACGACTGAATTAACTAAGAGGGATAATAATGAAAAAAGGTGGGTGAATCTTGAACACGTTAGTTGTAAGGCACAATTATGAAAGCAAATTTGGAACCCCCCTCCCCATAAGAGGACAGTGGTCCTAGAAGGGAATATAACACGTAACACATTTAGAATATGGGTTATGGTCTACAGGCAATTAAATGGGAAATACAATTCACCTCTTAAAGCACTAAAGGAAAATGAATACTTTCCATTAGGTTGTGGAGAGATAGGGGGCAAATGGGTGAAGGAAGAAGCACAGTTAAAAGATGTAATTATTAAAACTGAATTTTAGCACCAATCCACAAAATAAAGCAAAAAACGGGTATGATGGTGATTGATGGGTGGAGGTACTCTCAGCTCTCCCACTTCGTGAAAAAAATGACTGCAGCCGTTTCGATCGGCTGGAGAACTAACCCCCTTGGAACAGTTATGCACAACAGTTAATCCCAAGGGGATTGTGTCAAGGTGGTATAAGTTGTTGCTATCTGGGGGAAGAGCGGGGAGTCCCCCCAATCATCAAAAGATGGGAAAGGGAGTTGGCCATACAAAAAGATAATTTAACGATCGATAAAAAATTTTAATTAGTTCATGGATCGGCCGTAGATTCTAAAAAGGTTGAGTTATAAATGTCTGACCAGATGGTATTACACCCCAGACAAGAACTGTAAATTCCAACCAGATAGATCAGGGGAGTGTTGGCGTGGGTGTAACGAGGCGGGTACTATGGCCCACCTATGGTGGGAATGCCCGAAGATCAAGATATTGGAACAAGATTTTACGTCATTAAAGATATAACCAAAACCTCGGTGGCTGATGATCCCTGGGTAGTACTATTTCACGGCATAAAGGGTGGGGTGAAACAGTCTAAGGAAACCATAATCCCTCATTAAATGCTGGGAAAAAATTCATTCCAAAAAAATGGCAGGAGACAGAGGCGCCCCCAATTTGGGAGTGGGTTGACGCTATAGAAGAGTCCTTTAAGATGGAATGCTTATGTTGTAGTCTGGAGGAGAAGAGCAATAAACATTATCAAGAAATGGAAGTGTTGGCAAGAATTTAAAAAAAGGTGAGGTAGTACAGAAGGGTTAAGGGTATGAATCCCACACCGGTGCGAATTTGGTAGAGAATGGTAACTGTTCGGAGGTGGTCTACAGAGCAAGTGGGGGGGGGGGGGGTGAGGTAGGCGGGGTGGGGGGAGGGGAGGGGGTGACTTGTTAGTAAAATTGGGATAAGTGAATATGTGTCAGAAATAACATGATATAAAAACTATATAGATTTTAAAAAAAAAAAAAAATTTTTTATTGATTATCTTGGGGCATAAGTTCTTCATCAAGGTAGCCCAACAAGCAAATTGTAGTGTTCTTATGGATATCTGTATGAAAGATTTCACGAATTGTATTCACCACCTCTCGCCAATATTTAGCCATTTTAGGAGAATTCCACAACATATGCATTAAATCAGCAGGTGATTTTTGGCACCGTGGACAGTCTGGGGAATTACGTCTACCCCACTTAAATAGTTTGACTGGTGTTCTATACACCCTGTATATTATAAATTGGGTCAGACATTGTGCTGGCGATAATGAAACTAGGGGTATCCTAATATTAATTGCCAAGTATCATCTGCAATAGCCCCTATAACTAGCTCCCACCCTTTTCTGCCTGGGCTAACACCCTCATCTCGACAATCTCGTAAGTTTTCCATATAGAAATGTCAAGTCTTTTTTGAATCCTCCGTGGCAAATAAAGCTAATAAAGTTATAAGTGGCATTGGTTTTAGCACTTTTTCCCCCTTTAAAAAGATTGGGCCGCATGTCGTAGTTGCAAAAAAAAAAAAAAAAAAAACTATGATGGGGTAAATGAAAAGATTCTTGCAAGTCCTGAAAGGAGCATAGATTATTATGTGACTACAGCTGTGTTATATATTGGAGGCCTTTAGAGCACCAGCTTTCGAATCCCACCAGTTTACCTAGTTCTTTATGTTGCATATTCCCTCAAAGTGGTAAATACTCAGAGGCACCTTCATATTTCGTTATACTCATTTCCTCCCAAAATCTATTCATGAGCGACACTGTTGGGCTCTTACAGGTATAAACACAGGCCCCAGATTCCAACTGGGCCAGGTGGTTATAGCGTGAGCTGTTAGCAGTAGGGCCTGTATAGGGTCCTCTCAGTTCACAATTCCAGCCAGCAAAACGCTGAAGCTGGGCGGCTATGAAATAATGTCAGGGCTGAGGTATCGCCAACCCACCCCCATCCCTTTCTCTCTGGAGAATAGATGACCTAATCCTGGGATTTTTTTCCCTTTCCATAATAGCCTTCAAACGGATTCAATTTTTTTTAACCATTTGAGAGGTATCATCGGTAAGTTGTGAAAAATTGAGGGGCACAGAACATTTTTAAAAAGGTTTGCTTGACCCACCGATAATGGCAGCTTAGTCCATGCCATGCTCTTAAGTTGG
The DNA here is from genome assembly GCF_037356315.1 of Lithobates pipiens. Classification (NCBI taxonomy): domain Eukaryota; kingdom Metazoa; phylum Chordata; class Amphibia; order Anura; family Ranidae; genus Lithobates; species Lithobates pipiens. Next base: position 153,683,285 of record NW_027507718.1, read on the forward strand.
AATTTAGTAAGGCTAGGGGATAAAGCAAATAATTTTCTACCTGAAATGTATCATTCCCAAGTATTTAAATGATGAAACAGTTTTAACCTGAGGAGCCTCTCAACATGGACAAACTAGGGTCATCTTAAAAAGGGAGCAAAACAGATCTATCCCAGTTAATGACATCCAGAAAGCAGGCCGAAGTTTTGTATAAGTGCCAATAAAGATCTTAAAGATTTATCCGTATCCCCAAGAGCAGAGTGGTGTCTTCATATACAGATATTTTTGAATTTCTCATTCCTCTAATAAATACACAGATTCTGATTGTCGGAAGGCTTCAGCCAGGGGTTCGATGGCCATTGCAAATAGCAGGGGAGACAGCAGACATCCCTAGTGCCTCTGTATAGTGGAAAAAAAATCAGATACCATACCATTTATTTACATACAGGCCCTTGGGGCAGAATACATCATTTTAACCAAGCGTATAAATCTTTCCGAGGCCGAACGCACCCATCACTTTCCACAGGTATGTCCACTCGCGCTGTTGAAAGCTTTTGCAGCATCGAGTGACAAATTCCCTCTGCTCCCAGGGTTATCAGAAGGTAATTGCATATTTAAGCATAGCCTCAAGTTGGTTGCTGTAGATCTTGTTGGGATAAAGCCACACTGGCTTTATCCCAGTTGGGATAAAGCCACACTGGTCTTGATAAATCAATCCCTGAATATGTCCATTTAGTCTTGTGGCCCAGGCTAGAATCTTAGCGTCTGAATTCAATGATTTCGGGCGGTAAGATTCTGGAACCAAAGGGTCCTTTTCCAGTTTTTGGTAATACAATGATACAGGCATCCTTTGAGTTTGGAAGCTTAAATTATTTTAAGGCTTGATGGAGAACCTTCAGTAGTTCTGGAAGCAAAACCTCCCCATGTTTATATACTTCTGAAGGTAGGCCGCCAGTACCCGGCGCCTTGTCGTTTGGGCCGATACTGCCCTGACCAGTTCCCCTAAGGTCAGGGGGGCATCAAGTTCTCCTTTCGATTTTACCGACAAAAGGAGGGGAGTTTTAATGGATCTAAAAATTCCTTAAGTATTGTCTTGGAATGTTTAGTTTTATTATCCTCTTGCATAAGCTGAATATACTGAGTGATATTTAGTAGGATTTTTTTTATTCCATAATAAGCTAAGAGTATCCTTAATTAGATGTGTTTCCTGCAGGAAAACAGAGGATAACACCGGGCCAATTCATCAAACATAGCATGTTCTTAATAGAATTCTTAATCCCTCTAATATTCCATAACCATATCCCAATCTCAGTAGCCATTATTAGCCATGTTTATATGACCTACTGCACATCTTATCCAAGAAAAAAAGAAAGAGCTAGGAGGAAACAAAGTTAGACTTCCTGGTAACTTGTTTTCCAGCAGTCTTTCAGGACAGCACATGAGACCGGCTCCTCCCACCAGGGAACATGAAACACCAACTCCACCATATTTAAAAAAGGAGGTCTCCCCACAGCTCCTCAGTTGTAGTAGAGTACCTCCGGGCCCAAGCTAGAACACATAATCAGAATATGGTTAACCACAGCATATATACATAAATATCTAAAAAAACAAGTTACAGGTAAGTCTAACTTGAATTTTCTCTCATCTTTCAGGACAGCACGAGAGGATAATTTACCAATTAGGGAGGGGCCACCGCCTGCAGGACCTTTCTGCCAAATGCCTGATCACCTGCTGACAGAAGATAGTGTCCATAATGACGGACAAACGTTAACTTGACCACGTGGCCATCTTACAAATTTGGGCTGGGGTGGAACCAGCTTTTTCTGCCTATGTAGTGCTAGAGCACGAGTAGCATGCACTCAAATCCCCAGCGGAGGAGACATTAATTTGCGAATAAGCTTCTGAAATGGCCAATCTTGGCCATCTGGCAATTGATCCTTTTGATGCTTGGTGTCCCTTTTTGCTACCAGAAAACAAAGTCTGAAGACCTAAAGTCTTGTTATCTCCAATTAATGTACCAAAATTCTTATTGCATCTAAATTATGGAATAATGCTTCCTTACTTCGTGCAGGATTAGAACAAAAAGTTGGCAGGACAATTTCCTGCGATTATGTACTGATGCCACTTTTGGCAGAAAACCCTGTTTTAAGCACAATCCTGTCAGGGTAAATTAACAAAAAAGGCTCTTTAACTGAAACCGCATGTAGTGCACCAATTCTTCTTTCAGTTGTAACTGCAACTATGAAAACACTCTTAAGTGTCAAATTCCTTGTGGGGCATGTCCAGGATGGCCGACTGAAAAGACGCATATAGCCTGAGCTCCGGCTAACTGCGCTGCTAAAAAGGCCCTTTCCTTGCAGATTGAGCCCTCTTACCTGGCAATCCTGATGGGAGAAGACCAGGTCGGGGATGGCCAAGGGCAAAGGCCCCTCGGCTATTCGCAAGACCACCGCAGCAGCCCAAGAAAAGCCACGGCCAAACACGGGCCCTCTTACAGCTCCCAGGCCTCCAGAGCACATGGCGTCTCAGGCGGCTGACGCTGACCCTGCTCTCGGTACAGTCGAATTTCACGGCGCTCATGCAGGCAATAACCTGCCAATCTACCCTCACAGGGAAAATAGAGTCTGTACAACTCGACATCAGCCTCATCCGGTGGGACTAGTTCCGCACCAGGCTGACCGCCACGGGACCAGTCGGGTTCCATATGCACCCTGCAGACCAGTCAAAATACTGGAGAGCAGAGCGGAAGACTGATAACCGAAATCACAGGAATAACCTCCGCATAGTGGGTTTGCCTGAGGGAGCGGAAGGATCGACCCCCAGGCCTTCACAGAGCGTCTCCTCCATAGTCTCCTACAACGTGTGCAGTTCTCGCCTTTGTTGTGGAGAGGGCACACAGGATGCCTGCTGCCCGGGGAAACCCGGGAGCTCCTCTGCATACTTTTATCCTCCACCTCTTAAACTTCAGAGACCGAGACCAAGTTCTACCCGAGGCAAGGAAGATGGATGCCCTCAATTATGAAGGAGTGCGCCTCATCTTTCCGGACTACTCGATCAACACCCAGAAACGACATTGCTTCTTCGATGAGATCAAGCTGAATCTCCAGGACAAAAAATACAGTATGTTCCCAGCGAGGCTGTGTTCAGGGCGGCAAGACTGTTTTTTTACCTCACCAGAAGATGCATCGCAATGGCTGGACACTTTGCCCAGAGGTTGACGTTGCCCATAAGCTACCCCCGAGTGGGGTGGTTATTCTCTTTTAACCCTTAGTTGTTGGGTTCCCTGGTGTCACTGAGGGGTTCCCCCTACATGACTTAGGGTTACGGTACAGGTAAACGGCCCTATTTTTATTTATCTGCTGTTCTGGAGTGACCCTATTAAGGTCTGGTTAATTGGTTTCAAGACCACCCAAGGGAACCCAATGTCTGAGTTGATATAGGATGCATTGTTGCTGCCGCTATGTTCCTGTTAATAACCTTGATCGGGGGGCACAATCTTAAACTGAACAGATCGGGAGAACGAATCTGCAGGGCCCGTTTATACTGATTGGCATGGCTGGACTATGTGACCTTAGTTCTCATGATGCTCAGTTTTACACGCACCCCCATGGTAGTTACCAGGGACTCATGTTTTGGGGTAATGACACACTGAGGTTTGGGGGGGTGGGTTTAAAGTTTACATTTGTTTTATTTATTTTTTTTATGCATTTTATGTTTTTAGCTTTTCCCTGCTATGTCGGTTACAGTGGTGTGGTGCTGCTGTCCCTTCGCTAGGTGGTGGGAGAGCTTTACTGACAGGTATATCCATGGAGATCATTGTGTTGTCGGTGCAGTAATGATCCGTGATCAGTTTGTTTTTTTTTGTTTTTTTTAAAGAATATAGGATGGCCCCACTGACCATATTATCTTGGAATGTTCGTGGATTGAACTCCAAGATTAAGAGGTCACTGGTCTTCACATAGGTCAAGAAATATTCCCCACAGATATGTATATTCCAGGAGACTCATTTGGTAGGGGGCAGGATACTGGCCCTCCGCAAACCTTGGATGGGTTCCCATCATCATTCCACATACTCCTTTTCTAAGGGGGTCAGTGTACAGGTCCACAAGTCCCTCCAGTTTGTTCTTTTACATCTCCATTTAGACCCAGGGGGTAGATACACTGTGCTCCATGCCACCTGTGATTGGCTGGAAATGCTCATAGTGGGACTAAACGTGCCGCCCCCCCCCAACAGCTACTATGTCACTCCTGCATAAATTGACCCCGATATTGGCACTCTACCCAGGCGCTGGGGCTTTGATAGCAGGTGACTTCAATATGACTCCTGACCCATTCTTAGATGAATTTAACGCAGGCTTAGCCCAAGACTCTCCCTGGTCACAGTGGATGGAAGTGTATGGCTTAATATATGTACGGAGATGGAAATACCTGTGTGCCAAATATACATGCCAGTCTGCCACACATGCCTCATCCTCCAGAATTGACTTGGTACTCGCTGGTGGCTCGCTGCTCTCCCGCACTCTGGGGGTGGATATCTTGCCATGGGGCATTTCCGATCAAGCGCCAGTGCTGTTGAGGCTTGACGTGGGCTTGCCCTCTGGGCCTGCCTTGTGGCGGCTCTCAGTGTATTGGATAACTGATTAGCGTGTGGCCCCTTGGGTGGCGGTGGAGCTGGGAGCATAATCAGGAAACCGCTGAGCCGACTATGCTATGGGACGCCTATAAAGGGGTTTGCCAGGGGTCAATATCAGGGACTTATTGCCAGGGCAATGAAGGACTCCAGTCTAGCGCTGGAGGCTGCGGAAGTTAGAGCACAGAAGTTAGAGTGCATCTATGTACAGGGCGGTGATGAGACAACTTGGGCTGAGCTGCAGACTGTCCACAGGGAGATCTCTCTGCAAGAACCGAAGCTAGCAGGAAGATAGAGTAAAGCGCAGCAAATATTTGAGCAGGGAGAAAGGACAGGTAGACTCCTGGCATGGCTGGCCAAAGAGAACCTCATCACACATAGCCAATATTATAGGAGAGCAGGAAGCTATGCTCTGACCCCCAGCATATTAATGCTCGATTCGCAAATTATGAGACCCTTTACACATCCAGAGATACCTCCACCCCTGAAGCCCTAAACTCGTTTTTAGACATAGATGGGCATAGATTTCCCGATGCTCTCCGAGTCAGACCGTGCCAAACTGGACAGCCCTGTAACTCTTAAAGAGGTTCTGGCAGCTGTGGCCTCTCTCCAGAGGGCAAAGACCCCGGCGGAATTTTATAAAACTAACGCTGAGCTGGTTGCCCCACAGTTCCACGCCCTATTGTTGTCCATGCTGGGGGGGGTCCAATGGTGGGACCAAACTTTCAACAATGACAGACAGACTTTCTGGCCCTAGCAGATGACTGGGAAGAAGGGATTCAAAAGTATACCCCTAATGATATCAGCTAAGAATGGATTCATCCAGCTTAAAATTTATTCACAGGGTGTATTATACCCCGCAAAGGCTCGGGAGAATCTATCCTACACAATCAGATGCCCAAAATGCACCACAGAGGAAATGCCCGGTCATACAACAGTTTTGGGAGGGAGTAGTCCGCGGGATTAACGCAGTGGGAAATTTCTTGCTGGGTCTGGACCCGTTGGTTCTGCTCCTGGGCATCTGTGACAGAGTGGCATCGGGCACACAGGCAGCGATTATTGTTCTACGCGGCATTGTATGCCAGAAAGGCTATCCTCCTAAATTGGAAGAAAACAGAGCCTCCCAGGGTCTCTCAGTGGAAAGCTTTGATTGAATCCACTCTCCACTTATACAAACTCACCTATAAGTCGCAAATGTCCCACAAAATTTGACAAGATATGGGGTAGCTGGATAAAGGGTTAGCCTACCCTCAGAGGGAATGGTATCGATGTTGCTGTATTGACCTGACCTCATTTAAGATGTCTGCTCAATGTACACTAGTCTTCTCTGTGTTTACCACTGTACACTAACTCTACTCTTATGTACTTGATGTAACAGTTTGATTGTACACAGTTTGTTACTTGAGTTGTGAAAATGTACGATGCACTGTTGTATTATACCTCTGATTTCTCCTTCAGGAGACCAATAAAAACGTTTTTTTTTTTTTTTAAACAGTCACCTCCTTAATGGTCTGTAATGGTTCAAACGGATCCTTTGTAAGTGCTTGCAAGACCACTGAAAGGTCCCATTTTGGAAAATGTTTTACCAGAACTGGTCAGGACCTGGTAAGTGACCTAAAGAATCTCGTAACCAAGGGAACTGAGTAAATGGGTTGTTCCAGGTATACCCCTAAAGCAGCCACTAGCACCTTAAGAGTGCCAATTGCCAGATCTTTGTCTACCCCATCTTGTAGAAATCTGTCTTCTACAGTTCAGTTTGCTAAACGACACCAACGGTTATAAACTTTCCAAACCTTTGCCTAGTCACTTTTTTGCTGGCAAGTAAAGTGGACACCAGGGGTTCAGAAAAACCTTTGTTTTTTTAACAGCTGCTCCTCGGATGCCACACGGTAATCTGGCTACATCTGGGTGATACACTGGGCCCTGAAGTAGCAAGTCCTGTCTGAAGTTGCCAAAATGGTTTGACAGACATTTGTAGGATGGAGGAAAACCAGGCTCTTTTCGGCCAGAATGGAGTGATCAAGATGACCGACTTTGTCCTTTTGTATCTTTCCCAGTACGAAGGGAAATAACTGAAATGGAGGGAAGGCATAGGCCAGGTGAAAGTTCCAGGGGTACGCCAGGGCATCTATCCCCATCGATCTGCTGTCTTGGTGCAGAGAAGAAATGAGGGAGCTGAGCATTTTCTCTCGATGCAAACAAATCCCCCTGCAGGCACCCCCCATCTCTGGGTGATAAACGTGAAAGTCTCCGGATTTAGGCTCCATTCTGCCTCATGAATTCTTTGTCTGCTCAGGAAATCCACTACCCTGTTTAGCGTACCTTAGAGGTGAACTGCTGACAGGGAGATCAAGTGCCTTTCTGCTCACTCCAGGACCTCTGATTCTAGCAATAGTAGAGTCCCACTCCTTCTGCCCCCTTGCTTGTTCAAATAAGCCACCGTAGTGGCATTGTCTGACAGTATCTGCACATGGGAAGGCTTGGTGAGAAGGCAACTGCTTTTAACTCCCTCCAATTTGATGACCTTACTGCTTCAGCTTGGGCCCAAACTCCCTGCACTATGTTTTCCCCCAGTGGGCTCCCCATCCCTAACCTAAGGCATCTGTTGTGATCCTTACTTCTGTTGGGAAAGACCAGACTAAGCCCTTTGGTGGTGGAGAAGCCAGGCAGTATTGTCAAAGAACCATTTTTACACTGGTGGGAAGTTTTACCTTTGTGTCCAAAGTTTCTGGACTGCGATTCCAAATCCTTAACAGAAAACTCTGAAGGGGCCTGCAATGAAGTCTTGCCCATTGGGTGGCCGGAATGTTTGAGGCCAAGGTTGCCAAGAAGGACAATCCTTGTGATTGAAACCTCCTGGTTTGTCTGAAGGTTGGCTACTAACAATTAGGGACTCTTCTCTTCTGGAAGAAAAATCTTCTACTCTACCGAGTCCATCAGATAACCTAAAAACTGAACTCTGCTGGATTGAAATTAGATTTTTGAACATTCACAATCCAGCCCAAGGCATCCAGATGATTGCAGGCATTCATTAGGTCCATCTGCAACCTCTCTGGAAGGAGCAAACAATAGAAGGTCATCCAGATAAGGAACGACCACTATCCCTTCCAGCTGAAAGGGCGCTAGGGCTTCTGCCATAATCTTGGTAAAAATTCAGGGGGGCCAAAGAAATGGGAGGGCCCTGAATTGAAGGTGCAGCACTTCTCCCATTTTTACTGCCAGCCTGAGCTACCTCTGAGACTGAGTTGCAATAGGCACATGAAGGTACGCATCTCTTAAGTCGATCAATGCCATAAAGCATCCTCTGAACCAAGAGATTTCTTACCGAAAAGATGGAGTCCATGCAGAATCTCCTGTACTGAACTAATTTAAAACCATTAAATTGATTGAGGCGAAAACTTCCTGACTGTTTTCTTATCAGAAATATATTATACATACTCTTACACAGTACCTCCCCGGAGGAAGTTCCAAAACCTATTTTGTATCCTCGGGTCAGCATATCCAAAATAAAGTGCTGTCATGTTTGCCCAAAGAGGAAGGAATTTTTGGAGCCTTCCTCACACCAGCAAAGCAGAGTCATTGTGTTTTATTGGCCGGCGCAGGAGGATTGAAAAGGAATTTCCCTTACCTCTGTGCCGACCAATCCCTTCTTTTCTTTGGGCCTGTTACGATTCTTTTGAGGTCGAGGGGAAAAAATAAAAAATAAAAAGACGCCTACCCGGCTGTCTTTTCTTCATAGGAAAGGATATCTTTATATCTGCTGTTCTATCTAAAACAGATAGAAGATCAGGACCAAAAAGAAGATCCCCTAAAAAGGGAACTCCACACAGTTTATTTTTGGAAGCTATATCGCCAGGCCATGTCTCCAGCCATAGAGCTCTCCTAGCTGAATTACTCAAGGCCCTGGATCTGACTGACATCCTTGATTCTGCCGAGGCATCAGAAATATAGGCTACAGCAGCTATTATAATTGGAAAAGAATCCAGAATCTCCAGCTTGTGCGAATCTGCTATGTGTGCCTTTACCCGATTCAGCCAGAATTCCTTATTTCTGGAGACACAGGTGGTAGCCATAGCAGGTTTAAGATTTGTCATAATAGACTGCCAGGCTTTTTTCTTTTTCTTTTTTTTTAGTTGCTGATCCATCTGTAATGGATGTGATCATGAGTGTTATAAGTGAAATGCCTATTTCTGGTACCCTTATAGATATAAGTGCTTATCTTTCATTATCAGCTATCAACCTTAATCAATCATACTCATTTAATCATAATTAAGATGTCTGCCAGCTTCTCCTATCATGTGAAACGAAACTGCAAGGGTTAAAAAGAGCAACGTCCAAAAAGATTGCGCCTGTTTTCGGAACCATGAGTCTACACCCAAGAGGAAGAAGGGGTTGAAAGCAAGACCATATTTTAGCTACGATAGTTTGATTTTCCCTTTTTTAGACATGACCCAGCTAAAAAGCTTATCCTTCGTCACAATAATGAATATGTATAATTTGTGGTTTGTACAAGCGGTCTTTCATCTAATTTTTGATTTGATAGTAAGATATCCGGCTCATTGTATATCAGCTGGAGTTCAGGAAATAAAAAGGGGAAGTATCCGAATACTGAACTCTGTTTGACTTCAAGTGTGCACACTTTGAGGATTAATTTGGCCAGGGGGACAGAAACAAAAAAGGTACCGAGCGGTCCTAGTTCGGATCCAAAACACATCCTCCAGAACGCCCATGTCCTCAAATGCCAAATCCGTTGATCGGGACACCTGGGAAAAAGCTGCATCTAGTTTTGAAACGTTGTTCCAAAGTGACTCTGGGTCCTCATTATGGGCTTTTGGGAAAAGGGGATTCTCTCTGGATATGCCCATTCCTTTTTAATGGTCTCCGAGATTAAGGAATAGACCGGGAAAGTGCAACTTTTTGCTTCACTAAACCCTGCGTACGTTCGATCATACAGCGATAATTCTTTCCCTCTTCTAATCCCAAAGTTGCATATATTGCTTTTAACAGACTGTCTACTTGCTCCAAGAACAGTTTGTATCTAGAAGGAGCATCTTCTGCCTCCTCTTTCCCCAGAGTGTGAGGGAGAACCTTCCCTTTGGGTAGGAGGACCAGCCTCTACCATTGGGACTGACTGAGCCCTGAGAGGGGTCTGAGGTAGTTGCCCAACTCGGGGATGGTGAGCGGAAGGCCTGGGTTGTAGCATCTAGCGCTTTGACCGATGCGATTATTTCGCTGCATGCGGAAGAAGTCCCTTCTTTAATTGGAGTCAATGCAGACCTGAAAGTCTTCTTCCAACCCTCTAGCAATTTTGTTTTACATGTGGGGCATCTTTTTGATAGCTGGCTCTGAGCTCTTAGCCTACCAGAAAAAAATAAATCCACACAAAGAAAAACACCAATCCTTAATGAGTCAGGGCTTCCTCCTAGCAAGCTCACCACAGGTGCACAGGCAGACCATACAAACAGCGCCCTATGCCCAGACAGGGGGGCCCAGCCACCAAGGGGAAAAAAAAAAAAATGATCTGTGAGAGAAGGCACCAGGTAAAAACGGGTAGACGGCCCATACCACCCCCCCCCCCCCCTTAACTAGGCCTTGCTGGTGCCCATGCCTGTCCCATTTGCTGCTGCCTCCATAGTGATGGTGCACCTGTCGTTGGCTTCATACACCAGTTCCAGGAATCAAAAACACTGCTGTGCCCAACCAGAAACTAGACACCAGTCCACTCCTCCCTTCTCTCCCTGCACTAGAACACCTGTTACCAGTGCCGCCCCCTTTCCGGATACCTCACTTCCAGCTGGCCAAGAACCTCCTCTGCCACCACCAAGATGGTGAGATGTTCTTTCAAAAAATAGCCCGCCGCCGCCTAAGGAGCAGCCCCCAGGAACAGTCTCAGCTCTCCCTGAGCTGAGAAGGGAGAAAAAGGAGCCCACTTAGCGGACACCCTCTAGTGCGGTGTGGGAGGAGCAGTCCCTCTGCAAAAATAGGATTTTTAAAACAGCTTACCTGTAAAAGCCTTTTCTTGGAGTACATCATAGGACACAGCATCAAGTATTTACTCAGTGGGTTATGGGCCTACAGTCAGGTGTTGACACTGGTATAACCAATACAGGAAGTTGACTCCCCTATATAACCCCTTCCCCTTCCAGGAGCACTCAGTTTTTGTAGCCAATATAAGCCATATACTCTCACTCCATAAAACAGAGGGGTGGGAGCTCTGTGTCCTATGATGTACTCCAAGAAAAGGATTTTACAGGTAAGCCGTTTTAAAAATCCTATTTTCTTTATCGTACATCATAGAACACAGAGCCTCAAGTATTTACTTAGTGGGATTTCCCATAGCAATGCTACTTGAGGGGATGGAGACATCGCTCGTAGGCTAACCCCCAGACCTGATGACTTATACTGCTACCTGCAGCAAACTGCACCCGAAGGCGATAGCCTCATTCCACCTTATAGCCACTTGATAAAATTTTGCAAATGTATGTACTGAAGACCAAGTCGCGGCCTTGCAGATCTGAGACATGGAGGCCTGGTGACGCACTGCCCAAGAAGCACCAACCCATCTAGTAGTGCGCCTTAACTTGAAAAGGAGAATCTTTCCCTTTAAATCATAAGTTGAATTATAAAAAACCTGCCTGTCCTTTTTTAGGACCCTCAGGCAGAAGAATAAGACAGTCTTACGAATCTGAGCAGTTTTCTTTAAATAGATCTCTTCACTGCTCTCACTAGATCAATGCAATGTACTGACCTTTCTTCCCTGGAACATGGTCGTGAGAAAAACCATGGCAGGACAATATCTTCATTCAGATGAAAGCCTGAAACCACCTTTGACAAAAAGCCTGGCCGAGGGCGCAACACCACTTCCCTCATGAATAATCAAATATGACTCTTTACAAGAAAGGGCAGCCAATTCTGAAACCTTCCTTGCTGAGGATATAGCAACCAAAAATATCAGTTTTCTAGTCAGGAGAACTAAGGGAACATGCTGCAACGGTTCGAATGGCTGTTTTTTGTAACACCAAAACTACATTTAAGTCCCAAGGGCTTAAGGGTGATTTAAATGGCGGATTAATCTGCAGCACTCCTTGCATGAAACCCTGGACTAAAGAATGCATAGCAAGTGGTCTTTGAAATAAAAATGTATAAGGCTGAGACTTGGCCCTTAATAGTACTCAGGGCCAACTTCATCTCTACGCTTAATTGTAGAAAGGCAAGAATTCTGCCTGCCTATGATACATCTCCGAGAGTACCAACCCTTGGATTCCCACCAGGAAACAAAAGCTTTCCAGACTATAACATAGATCAAAGTAGAGATAACTGACCTGGAAAGCCCACATTTCTTCAGAATGTGGGTCTCAATAGCCAAGCCGTTAAATTTAGCGTTTGTAAAGTGGGATGGAATATCAGCTCTAGAGATAGCAGGTCTGGCCTTAGTGGGAGGGGCCATGGACCCTCCATTGCCATAGTTACAATCTCTGCGTACCATGACCTTCTGGGCTATGCTGCTGTTACCAGTATTACAGACTCTTTCCAGCTTGATCTTGCAAAGAACGAGGTAGCAACTGAATCGGGGGGGAAATGCCTAGATCAGTGAGAACTGATTCCACGGGGTCACCAATGCTTCTGTTCCGTATGCAAGTGGATCCCTTGTCCTGGACACAAAGTTGACTAGCTTCGTGTTGAATCTGGACGCTAGAAGGTCTACGTCCGGAGTACCCCATCTTTGGCAAAACAGCCAGAAACACTTGGAGGGTGAAGAGACCATTCCCCGGGGAACAACTGCTGGCGAATTAGATAGTCTGCCTGCCAATTGCTCTACTCCCGGAATGAAAACTGACGATAGGCATGGGACATTCTTCTGCCCAAGTTAGAATCTGGTTCACCTCTCTGAGCTGAGAGACTATTGGTGCCCCCTTGGCAATTGATATATGCCACAGCTGTGCCAGTGTCGGATTGGATCCTGACAGGATAATTCTTTAACCTGGAGGTCCAGATTTCTAGAGCCAGATACACTGCTGGAATCTCTAGGATGTTAATGGGCAAGGCTCCTACTCCCCAGCCTGAAAGGCTGGCATGTCGTTACTACCTTCCAGATAATTGATCTGAAGGACTTTCCCTTCAGCAGGTTCCAAGATAGTAACCAACTGAGGCTTTGGGACACTCATGGGGACAGCCACATTGGCAAGTCCAAAGCTTGAATCGTTTTGTTCCAAGCAGACAGGACACCGTTTTGAAACCGTCTCAAATGGAATTGGGCATAGGGAACTGCTTCAAATGAAGCTACCATCTTCCCCAACAACCTAGTGCAAAGGCGAATTGAAGGATCTCTCTTCGATCCAATCATCCTCACCAGTGCTTGTATGGAGCTGATCCTTGCAGGAGGCAACACCACCCTTTTCTGGGCTGTGTCTAGGATCAGGCCCAGATACTCCAGCCTTCTTAGTGGCTTTAACCACTTCAGCCCCGGACCATTTTGCTGATCAAAAGACCAGACCACTTTGTGATTCGGCACTGCGTCACTGACAATTGCGCGGTCATGCGACGTGGCTACCAAACAAAATTTTCGTCCTTTTTTCCCACAAATAGAGCTCTCTTTTGGTGGTGTTTGATCTGCGGTTTAACAAAAATAGAGCGAAAATTTTGAAAAAAAACACTTTTTTTTTTTTTATATATATAAAAAACTTTCCTTCAGTTTAGGCCGATACGTATTCTACATATTTTAGGTAAAAATCTCAATAAGCGATTTGATTGGTTTGCGCAAAATTTATAGCTTTTACAAAATAGGGGATAGTTTTAAGCATTTTTATAAATATTTTTTTACTAGTAATGGCGGCGATCAACGATTTTTATTGTGACTGACATTATGGCGGACACATCGGACATTTTTGACACATTTTTGGGACCATTGTCATTTATACAGCAATCACTGCTATATAAATGCAGTGATTCCTGTGTAAATGACACTGGCAGTGGAGGGGTTAACCAGTGGGCGGCAGCGTAGGGGTTAAGTGTTCCTAGGGGTGTGTTACTAACCGTGGGGGGCTGGGCTTTCATTTAGTGAACACTGATCTCTGCTCCTATCACATGGAGCAGAGATCAGCGTCACTAGTTGCTAGGCAGAATGGGGAAATGCTGTTTACAACGGCATTTCTCCATTCAGCCGCCCCGTGAGACGATCGCGGGTATGCCCGCGGGACCCGCGACCGGACTCACGGGGGTCCCGACTGGCTTGCAATGGCAGGGCGGCATTAAAGATTGGACGTACCTGTACACCAATATGCCTGCGCCATTCTGCCAACGTAAATCGGCGTGTGCCAGTTGGGAACCGGTTAAGGAGGATTTCTTTAGGTTGAGAATCCAACCCAAACCTTCCAGGTAATTGCTTGTAATGGCTACACCTCGCTTCAAACCACTGATTGCTATTAACAATAGATAGTCTAAGTAAGCCAAGACAGTTCTGCCCTGTGCCCTTAACCTGGCTAGAGGAGGAGCTAATACCTTAGTGAATACCAGAGGTGCTGTAGCAAGTCCGAAGGGAAAGGCTATAAACTGAAAATGCCTGTTCTACTTAGAACCGCAGAAACGTATGGCGAGGAGGAAATAAAGGGACATGCAGATCTGCATCTCCGATGTCGATGGATGCCAGAAGTTCTCCTTGCAGGATGGAAACGACTGACTTGATTGACTCCATGCAAAAAGGAGCGGATCGTCAGGAACGGATTTAGATTCCGTAGATCTAGACTTTGTCTGATTTGCCACCGAAAATATGTTTTAGCCAAACCTTGGTCTCGTTTGGGAATCTGTCAGATTACCCCTTGAGCCAATAATCTGTCTAATGCTTGCAACAGGGATTGCCTTTTCTCTGGATCCTTGGGAACGTTTGATCTCAGAAAATGGGACGGTGGAAACTCTTGAAGCTCTAGCTTGCATCCTAGACACTGTAGAGAGTGTTTATTTGTCCTGAATCTCCCTTTGCCAGACTTGAGTACATCAGAAGTCTCTCCCCCCCCCCCCCCCACCTTGGTGAGGGGAGATGCCTCTTCATAACGAGATCTTTTATTCTGCTTTGGAGACTTGCAGCCCTAGGTCTTCCTTTCTGCCTGGTCTGATAGCGGAGGCCGAACAGTTTAAATGAAGGATGCTTATATTTTCTTTTGAATGGCAAGAGTACTTTCCGCTGGAAATTGAATGTAGTTTTCCAAACTATCGCCAAATAATTGTTCTCCTTAAAGGGCAAATTAGTTAGAAGGCTCTTACAAGGCTTTTCAGCTGACCAACCCTTTAACCAAAGGGTCCTTCTCATATGTACAAGTGCAAGGCATGATGCCTGGTGAATAGAATCCTTCATAGCATCTACAAAGCATAATGCTTTAGGTAGCTCGGCCAGTTCCTGTGCTTGCTGTGCAGGGAGATCATCAGAGAGCATCTGTGAACTGGTCCTTTAACCACTTGTGGACCGCCTCACGGGGATGTACGTCCTTTTTTTGAAGAGGGATAGCTCAGTAACGACAGAACGGCCACAACCGAGATATCCATCTGTTCAGGCGGCGGTCGGCTGTACGATAACGGTGGTCTCCGTGGCAGATTTCCCGTGAGATCACCGCTATCGGCGGCGGGAGAGGTGCCACCCCCCCCCCTCCCGCACCTTCCGCCGCTTACCGGAGCCGTCGGTAGCGGCGGAGGCAATCGGGTCCTCTTCCTAGCTGGGCAGAGAGACAAGTGAGGCTAAGATGGCCCCCACTCGTCTCTATACCATAGGAGGGCGGAAGCGACGTCAAAACGTCACTTCCGCCCATACCTCTTAAAAGGTATATATATATTTATTTATTATTTTTTTTGCATTTTAGCCCAAATATGAGATCTGAGAACTTTTTGACCCCAGATCTCATATTTAAGAGGACCTGTCATGCTTTTTTTCTATTAGAAGGGATGTTTACATTACTTGTAATAGGAATAAAAGTGAACCATTTTTTTATTTTATTTTTAAAAACAGTGTAAAAATAAATAAAATCAATAAGAAAAAAATTTTTTTTTTTTTTTAAAAAACACCCCGTCACGACGAGCTTGCGCACAGAAGCGGGCGCATACGTGAGTAGCGCCCGCATATGAAAACGGTGGTCAAACCACACATGTGAGGTATCGCCGCGATCGGTAGAGCGAGAGTAATAATTCTAGCCCTAGACCTCCTCTGTAACGCAAAAAATGCAACCTGTAGAATTTTTTAAATGTTGCTTATGGAGATTTTTGAGGCTAAAAGTTTGACGCCATTCAACGAGCGGGCGCAATTTTGAAGCGTGACATGTTGGGTATCAATTTACTTGGCATACCATTATCTTTCACAATATCTTATTTTTATTCAAAAAAGTGCATTTTCTCAAAAAAAAGTGCGCTTGTAAGACCGCTGCGCAAATACGGTGTAAAAAAAAAAAAAAAGTATTTCAATGACCGCTATTTTATTATCTAGGGTGTTAGAAAAAAAACAAAATGTTTGGGAGTTTTAAGTAATTTTCTAGCAAAAAAAAACTGTTTTAAACATTAAAACACCAAGTCTGAAAAAGAGGCCTGGTCCTTAAGTTAAGGATCGACTGATGCATATAGCTGCAATTGCAGCTTGAGCAACAGTACCTGCTAAGGAAAAAAGCATTTTAATAGACCAACTTATCTGTTGGATCTTCAAGCATAAGCGCATTGTCCACTGGGCAAGTAAAAAATTTTCCACATTTGAAATCGCAGTGTCAACTGCTGGAACTTTCCATCTTTTAGTGAATCTTTCTTCCATAGGATAGAGACTCGAGAGTCTCTTTGGAGGGGAAAAAACACTTATTCGGATGATCCCATTCAGTATAAATATGCTTTTTTTTAGTAATGCATGGACAGGAAACGCATGCAAAGGCTGTAAAGTCTTCAAGGAACCCAAAAGGCCCTGAAAAGGCTTCATGGAAATGCATCTTCAGTCACATATACAGGGGCTGAAGTGTGTGAAGCAGTTGCACCACCGCTAGCTTCCAATGACTCACTCACCATGTCTGATCTCTCCAAAAAGAGGAAGACAGTATGGAGCATAACTTCAGTAACAGATCGCCCAAGATGTTCCAATTGCCCTGGTGGAATGGGCAGTGAACAGAAAGGGGGGCACCTGCCACTTCAAGGTGTAGGCCTGTACTACAATCTGTGATCCACCTGGAAATGGTGGCCAACAGCTATGCCTTTTTTCGGACCAGCCAAACAAACAAGAAGTCTGACTTCCGAAAGGGAGCCGTAGCAGACCAATACACCCTCACAGCCCGGACCACGTCCAGGGAATAGAGGGCCACCTCTTTAGGATGTGTCTGTTTTGGACACAAGGATGGTAGCACAATATATTCATGGATGTGGAACACCGAAACCACCTTCGGCAAAAAAGAAGGTTGCGGAGGCAACACCACCTTATCCTTGTGGATAATCAGATAGGGCAACTTGCAAGACAAGGCCGCCAGTTCCGAAACCCTCCTGGCTGATGTAATGGTTACTAGAAAGATCACTTTCTGGGAAAGGGTAAGAGTGATCTCTAATATTTTCAAATGGTGGTTTCTGAAGCGCCAACACCAGCAGGTTCAGATCCCACGGGGGTAACTGTGGCTGCACCGGAGTAACTAAACGTCGGACACCTTGAACAAAAGTGCTCACTAGAGTGAGACACCAGAGGTTGCCGACCAAAAAAAAAAAAAAAAAAAAAAAAGAGTCAAAGTTGATATTTGTCTTTTAATGGTGCCTAAAGTAAAATTTCTGGTCTACACCTTGCTATAAAAAAATAACAGCAGGATCCTGGATATAGAATAGGAGTGCGGGCGCCGTCCTTTATCCTCACAGGTACGGGAAGATTTCTGCGCTCAACATAGATGGAATCAGAGTCCAAATGGCCCCGGTTCCTCAACACCTGGCTCTCAATAGCCATGCCATTAAAACCAGCGATGGTAAAGCAGGATGGAGAACCGGACCTTGAGACAGAAGGTCTTCTCATAATGGCAGTTGCCAAGGGGAGTCTGCCACCAGCCACACTAGGGGCAATCTGGGGCAATCAATATTACTGTAATCCCCTTGGCCTCCACTCTGCAGAGTAGACGTGACAATAGTTTTTGCGGAGGAAAGGCATTGATCAGCTGGTACTGACCCCACAGAGCCACCAGCGCATCTGAAGCGTCTGCCCAAGGATCTCTTGTCCTGGACATGAATCTCTGCACCTTCCGATTGAGATGGAGGCCAGAAGATCCACGTCTGGAGTGCCCCATCGCAGGCACAGTAGCCTGAACACCGGATGCAACTTCCACTCTCCTGGGTCCAGCATCTGGCGATTTAGGTAGTCCGGCTGCCAGTTCTCCACGCCCAGGATGTAAATGTACAAATGTCACTATGCCCACTGAAGGATGTAAGTGACCTCCCATGCGGCGGCAGAGCTTCTTGTTCCTCCTTTATGATTGACATATGCCACCGCTGTGGCATTGTCTGACTGGATCCTGATCGGACGCCCTCGAAGTCTCATCGACCAAGTGGAGAGACATAGGCTGATCGCTCGCAGCTCGAGCACATTGGTCGGAGGAATGGGAGTTGCCAATCAGAGGCCCTGGGTCGACTGAACTCCCAGTACTCCACCCCAGCCGGTTAGACTGGCGTCCATTGTGATCAGTGTCCAAATCAGAGGTAGGAACGACCTCCCGGACCAAAGTGCCAGGGATCTCAGCAACCAGAGCGTGGAGTCCCTGACTGACTGGTTCACCTGAATCTGCCGATCCAAGGATAATGGAGATTTGTCCCATTTCGTCAAGATCTCCTTCTGCAAGACTCTGGTGTGAAACTGGGCATATCGTATTGCCACCATGAGTCCCAGGACTCGCATGCAGAAGCATAGAGACGACTGCCTGCGGTTCATCGGCAGTTTTACCATAGCTCAGTCTGTAGCTTGTCTGAAGGGAGAAAAAAAAAAAAACACCTCTTGCTTCCATGGAGTCCAGCAGTAAGCCTAGGTACTCCAAGCGATGAGTCTGTACGATCACCAACTTCTTTAGGTTCAACGGCTACCCAAATTCCTGCACGGTCTGCATGGTGATATCCACATCCTCCTCTAATTCTGAGGTGGAAGAGGCTCTCAGGAGGAGATATAGTCTAGGTAACCTATCATCATGATCCCATGTTGTCGCAACAACGCCAAAAAAGGAGTCAATACCTTGGTAAAGACTTGGGGGGTTGATGCCAAGCCAAAAGGGAGAGCCACAAACTGGTAGTGGGCTTCAAGCGCAAATCGCAGAAACTTCTGATGCCAAAGGCATATGGGTATGTGCAGGTACGCATCCTGGATGTTCAAAGATGCCAGGGAGTCCCCTTGATTGAATGCAGCAACTACTGAGCAAACTAATTCCATCCTGAACCTCTGCACTTTTACAAAGTAATTGACGGCTTTCAGGGCCAAGATTGGACGTACCCATTCCTTTTTGGGGACTACAGACTGGAGTAGAACCCCTGAAACCTTTCCGGCTCTGGAACTGGTACTATCGCCCCGTGACTTAGCAGGTCCCTTAGCGCCACCATTAGGGCCTCCCGGTGAGCTGGGGAAGAATCTATTTGGTGGCCAAGAGAGAAACTATCTTATAGCCAGAGGAAATCAGATTGTAGATACCTTGGTCAGACAGCCAATAGGCCCACCGGGCTGCAAACACCCAAAGGAAACATTCATGCGGTAGCACTTTTGCTTGCAGTTCCAGGGACGCTTTTGTCCTTCAGAGGTCACCCTGACAGGCTGGGTACATTTAGCCGAAGCCTTTGGCGGACGAAAAAGCAGTTTGAGTGGAAAAGGAGGGCCCTTGCCTACGGCGTGGCTCCTTAGCTTTCCTGGCCTGTGGGAGTAAGGTACTCTTACCACCTGTGGCATTTTTAATAATGTCATCCAATGAGGCTGCTGACACTGCAGCCCTGGATAACAGAGTGATGGTATCCAGGGCTGCGTCACAAACATACTGGTCTGCTAGACCCATGCAGACAGGGGAAGTCTGTTCCCCCAATTCGCAGTGCAAAAGTTTTGCCCACTCAGTGTCTTTGACAAGTGCAGATGCCAGTATTGGTCGCATTGCTGACCCCCCACAACCGTAAACAAGGAATGGGCCTCGGCCTTCCTGTCCGTGGGATCCTTAAAGGCAGGGTCCCCTTTACCGGGATCGTGGTTACCTTTGGCGTACGGGCTGGCTTATTCAGGATTTATTCGTGGCCGACCCAGCGTGGAGCTCTGGTCTGTACACGCTCGCTGGCCAGGCTGGGGAGACTACAAGGATAAGGGTATCCAGCCTGTCACCAGGCCAGCTGTTGATAGATCACAGCATCTTAATCTTGCGTAAAAGGCAAACTTCTGCAGAAAAAAAAATATCCATGGACTGATGGGCCCGCAGGGTTCCTAGGTCCTTCACTAGGCAGAAGGAAAAAAACAAGTCTGCGGGAAGCAGGCTGGGGGGTTGTTACCTAAGGGACCGCCCCTTGGGCGGAACTAGAAAGTTCTGGTTTTGTTGTACATGTCAACATGTTCTGCCTAGTC
Source organism: Lithobates pipiens (assembly GCF_037356315.1). NCBI lineage: Eukaryota > Metazoa > Chordata > Amphibia > Anura > Ranidae > Lithobates > Lithobates pipiens. Next base: position 153,703,450 of record NW_027507718.1, read on the forward strand.
CTCTCCTGAATGTGGCATAACAACCCGATGGTCTAAGGAGCTGTCAGTCGGTGAACGCAAGAGAAATAGATGTGTAATTTATGCTCCTAGAACGTCTGAAGGTGCTACTTCAATGTTGGGCCTCTGTATGTGGCCAGGCTGTGTAAAAGTCTCACACGTGGTATCACCATACTCAGGAGTAGCAGAATGTATTTTGAGGGTGTCATTTGTGGAATGCACATGCCATGTGAGAGAAATAACCTGTTAGCGGAACTTAAAGTAAATAAAAAAATACATGCCTCTTACTAAATACCTTAATGTCTACTTTCCAAAAAGTAATAATTTTTGGGTATTTGTACTTTCCTGGCTTGTTAGGGTCTCACAAAATGATAGGCCTTCATTACATATGGTGTGATCAACTTTCAATAATTGTGAAAGTTAGTCTAAAAGCTATTTGCCAAAGACCAAATAATTTACACCAATTTGGATTATTTTTACAAAAGTATACATTTTGGCCAATATTTATGAAGACAAATTGCTAATTTGCAAAATTGTATAATAGAAATTAAGAAAAATGCATTTTGTTCTACAAAAATTTTCGGTCTTTTATCATTTCTAGAACAAAAAAAAAACTATCAAATCCCACCAAAAGCTCGATCCGAGTGAAAAAAAGGATGAAGATTTGGGTTCATTCATATGGGTACAGTGTTGCATTACTGCGTAATTGGCATTCAAAATGTGAGCACTGAAAGCTGAAAATTGGTCTGGTTAGGAAGGGGGTTTAAGGCTGTGTTTCCACTATTGCGTCCCCAAAGGCACGCAATTATACTACAATTTTGAATCGACTTGAATGCCTGTGTATTCTTGAGGTCTATGGACCCCAAGTTGCATCAAAGTGGGACCAAGTCTCACAAATATGCGTCCTCAAGTCACACAAATATGGGGGACTTCCGGCCGGATGTGATCGCGGCAGCACACCTCCCTCGTTGGCTCCGCTTCTCCTGACCACCCTCCGTGCAACTGGAGCGTTAGTCTGTATCGAGACCTTCACCGCTGCACAGGGGAGGGTGCGCTGCACAAAACAATGCCATCCTTGGGAAAAAAAAGAAGGCCACTAAGGGGCCCCAGGATCAGCGGAACACTCGCTCTATCCGGGACACAGCGCATGGCTCTGCCCACACCATCTTTTCTTCCTCACTGTAAGAACAGCGTGCCGCAGCTGCTGCAAAGATGGAGGTGAGGGGCAGAGGGCTCAAATCCTGTGTTAGAGCTGGCACCAGTAATGGACACAGAGGCAATTACACGCCCGATCCTGGAGGTGATAAGCACTAGTAGAGCTGAATTGGTGGGCCGCATAGATCACCTCTCATCTGAGTGCAACTTGATCAGACATGATCTAGATAAGATCTGGGGCCGCCTAACCACGGTGGAGACGCGAGTGTCAGACACGGAGGATGTATTCCATGATCATGGTGTCAAATTGGCTGAGCTCCGTGATCAAGTGAAAGCATTACAGCATAGAGCCATTGATGCAGAGGACCGTCAAAGACAGAACATCCGGGTGGTGGGGCTCCCCGGAGGGGGCTGAAGGAGACAGACCTGCTCAATTTGCTGAGCAATTCTTCATACAAAACTGCTCGCCATGAAAGATGTGCCACCTACATACATAGTTGAGAGAGCGCACAGGGTACCTACTGGCAACAGACCCCCGGGTGCTTTCCCTGGGCCCTTCTTGGTTTGCTTTTTGAATTATCGCGACCGAGACAGGATTCTTACCCAGGCCATGAAGCTTCCAGGGCTACGCCATAACATGCAGGTAATGCTATTCCTTGACTTCTCAACGGCGACACAACAGAAGCAACGGTACTGCCAAACTTTCAAATGCTGTGGCGGGATTTCACCACAAATTTTGTTTGTTTTTTGGTTCAGGCATGAAGCTATATGCCGGACCGGTTTTGTTTGTTACCGATATAAAAGCAAAGGAGGGTTGATCTACAGTCACATCTCGATATGGGATCTCATGTGCATGTTGTATTTGGAAGTTTACAGTAAATATGCTATGTGTTTAGTCTGCAGGCAAATGCCCTATAAATGGTGCCCTGGCGCACTTTTGAATAAGGATTTAGGATGTGTGGTTGGGAGGAATGGGGGCTTAGGCCGGTCGGCTGCGTGGCCCTCCTTGCTCCAATCTTTTACCAAGTATATGTTTATCCATAATGATGGCGAATGAAGTTAGAATGTCAGAGGCCTGAATCACAAGCTTAAGAGAGCCTCCACTTTCCAATACTTTAAACAGACCCGTCCACATATCGTCTTCCTACAGAAGACACACCTGGATGACAGCAGAGTCCTCTCACTACACAAACCCTGGATCCAGAAAGCCTTCCACACTACATACTCCACTTTTGCTAGAGGGGTCTCTATCCTTATAAGCAGAACTATACCCTGCTTGGTCCAACAGGTGTTTGACCTGGGAGGCAGATATGTGGTGGAAGTGGCAGATATATACTATAGAAGCATTGTGATGGTAAATATTTATGTGCATCACCCTTTTCAGGCTAAGATGCTGTTTGACTTGTTGGTTAAGCTTGCACCATATACTCACCTTCCACTGGTTCTGATGGGGGATTTCAACACCGTCCTAGATGCGGCTTGAATACCTCTAATCCGAACAGAGGGGGTTCTGCGGAGCTTAATGGTTGGGGCTCAGTAGCGGAACTCACAGAACTGTGGCGTCGGAAGCATCCGGACAGGTGTTATTCACATATCTCGACGACACAAAAGTCCTCGTCCAGAGTTGACCTAGCCTATGGAAATGACCGACTGCTACCTTATGTCAAGGACATCACGTACCTGGCGGGGGGCCTGACCAACCATAACCCCCTGGCAGTCACCCTGTCATTTGTGTCAGGAGCAGGGAGGGGAGGATAGCGACTTCAGCCAGGGCGGTTACAAAATGAATATCGACCAGACTGACGGAGGCCATGAAATCATATTGGTCCTCCGACGATACTGCGGACCCTCAAATAGTATGGGATACCTTTAAGGCAGTGACACGGGGAGAATTTATTTCCGTCATTAAAGTGATAAAGTCGTAGGATAAGGAAGAGACAGTATTTGCAACAGGCACGGGAGAGTGCAAGAGCTTATGCTGAAGCCCCTACAGGGGCCTTGTATGAGTCCTTACTGGAAGCGAGGCATACTGTCCACTCATTTTACAGGACAGGCCCGTGCAGAAATGATACAGAGGGCACAAATGACCTTTGCTGAAGGGGACAAAAACAGGAAGCTCCTGGCCATTCTGGTGGCAGATTTCCACTCTCCCACCTGCATACCGGTGATTAGGGATCAGGGAGGAAACTTAGTGGATGAACCAGGACGCATTATGCAAGTTTTTGTTCAATACTGCACATCCCTCTACTCTCCCATTCCCCCATGATTGCTCGGCCCTGGAGTCCCTTCTGAAGGACCTACCAATACCAAGACTTTCAGAACATGATAGGTGTACTCTAGATACCAAAATTACAAAAAAAAAAAAAAAAAAAATAGAACAGGCAATATTTACCTTTCCTCCAAATAAAGTGCCAAGACCAGACGGCCTTCCAGCCGATTTCTATTAGGCCAACGTGGAAATATTGGCCCCTAGACTGAATTTACTCCTAGAATATGGTCATGAACGCAATACCCTGCCTGACGCTATGCTAGAGGCCTATATGGTGCTGCTATTAAAACCAGGAAAAGACCCAAGGGACTGTGCTTCATACCGACCTATAGCCTTACTGAATATGGACCTGAAAATTGACGAAGATCCTAGCGCTCAGACTTGCTAATGTACTCCTCACTACTGTAAACAGATCAGACGAGCTTCATGCCTGGGAAGTCGCCTGATACGAATCTCAGGTTATTCACGCAATTACAAATCAGACAGAGCACTGACAGTACCAGAATTGTAGTCTCTATAGACTTTGAAAATGCCTTTGATTCGGTCAACTGGCAGTACATGGCAATGGTCTTAGAAATAATGGGATTTGGGCCGTGGTTTAGGAAATGGGTGTCTCTGCTTTATGAGAGGCCAAGAGCAGCATTCCGGTTGGGCACATCCACCTCCGAATTTTTTGAAGTAGAGAGGGATTCGTCAGGGATGCCCACTTGTCTCTTGCCCTGGAACCGCTGGCAGTTGCCCTTAGGTCGGACAAGGACAAAATCCATCTGGGTGGGTACTATAGATGAAACTGTCGTTATACACAGACGAGCCGGGGGAATCCCTGAAAAGGGGCTTAGAGACCATTGATTGCTTTGCCACTTTTTCGGCTTAAAGGTGAATTGGGGCAAGACATCCATTCTACCGATGGATCCCAAGGCCGAATCAAAGGCTGATCCAAATTTACTGCTGCAATGGGTTTACTCTTTAACCACTTAAGGACCGCCGCATTCCAATGTACGTCATCACAATGGCATGTACAGGCACAAGCACGTACATGTACGTGCTTGCCTTCCAGCGGGTGGGGGGGGGGGGGTACGATCGGACCCCCTCCCGCTGGATGCGGCGGTCCGTTTCGCTGCAGGAGCGATCCGGGATGAGGGGATGGCCGTTGGTTTCTGGCCATCCCCTCTCGATCGCTCCTGGCGAATGAGAAGCTTCCTCCCACTGTGTATAGTAAACACAGGCAGGGAGGAAGTGATGTCATTCTCCTCGGGGTGGTCTTTTTGACCGGACTACAAAGAGAAGTGAAAGTGTGCACCAACACTACACTAACATGTAGGTACACACAGGCACACAAACCCCCTTTTGCCAGTGTCACTAAGCGATAATTTTTCTGATCGCTGCATTCGTGTCGCTAGGTAGCTAGTTTTTTTAGGTTCACCGACAGGTACCTCAATATACTACCCAATAATGGTTTTAACCCCCCCGATTGCCCCTAGTTAACCCTTTCACCAGCGATCACAGTATAAGTGTTACGGGTGACTCTGGTTAGTTTGCTTTTTATAGCATCAGGGCACCCACCATTTATTATCCAATAAAGGTTTAACCCCCAGATCACCCAGCGGGTGATATCAATTAGGTTTTAGGGTCAGGGTCTGCGTCGCCCCAGGCAGCGCTAGGTTAGTGCCAGTACCGCTAACACCCACACGCAAAGCATAAACCTCCCGTAGTGGTATAGAATCTGAACAGATCAATATCTGATCTGATCAGATCTATAAATTTAGATCTATACTAGCGTCCACAGCAGTTTAGGGTTCCAAAAAAACGCATTGTTAGCAGGATCAGCCCAGATACCTTCTAGCACCTGCGTTTTGCCCCTCCGCCCAGCCCACCCAAGTGCAGTATCGATCGATCACTGTCACTTACAAAACACTAAACGCATAACTGCAGCGATCGCAGAGTCAGGCCTGATCCCTGCGATCGCTAACATTTTAAATCCGGAAGGCAGTGCTTGGTTTTCGGGGTCCCGTACGTGGCTAGGCTCCCAAAAAGTCCCCCACATGTGGCATTTCCGTACTCGGGAGAAGCAGCAGAATTTATTTTGGGGTGTAATTTGACTTATGCCCATAGCATGTGTGAGCAATATATCATTTAGTGACAACTTTGTGCAAAAAAATTAATTTAAAATTCCTGCAACTTGTGGCAAAATATAAAATATTTCATGGACTCAACATGCCTCAGTAAATAGCTTGGGGTGTCTACTTTCTAAAATGGGGTCATTTTGGGGGGGGGGTTTGTGCTATTTTGGCATTTTATGGCCTTCGAAAACGGTGATAGGTAGTGAGGAGTGAAATCAAAAATGTGTACCCTTAGAAATCCTGAAGGCAGTGATTGGTTTTCGGGGTGCCGTACGCGGCTAGACTCCCAAGAAGTCCCACATATGTGGTATCCCCGTACTCAGGAGAAGCAGCAGAATATAATTTTGGGGTGCAATTCCACATATAACTATGGCATGTGTGAGCAATATATCATTTAGTGACAACTTTTTGTAAAAAAAAATTGTGTGCGTCATTCAATCACTTGGGACAAAAAAAAAAAAAAAAAATATTCAATGGGCTCAACATGCCCCTCAGCAATTTCCTTGGGGTGTCTACTTTTCAAAATGGGGTCACTTGGGGGGGGGGTTTGTACTGCCCTGCCATTTTAGCACCTCAAGAAATGAGATGGGCAGTTGTAAATTAAAAGCTGTGTAAATTCCAGAAAATGTACTCTAGTTTGTAGACGCTATAACTTTTGTGCAAACCAATAAATATACGCTTATTGACTTTTTTTACTAAAGACATGTGGCTGAATAAATTTTGCCCTAAATGTATGACTAAAATTTAGTTTATTCAATTTTTCTTATAACAAAAAGTAGAAAATATATTTTTTCTCAAAATTTTCGGTCTTTCCATTTATATCGCAAAAAATAAAAATCGCAGAGGCAATCAAATACCATCAAAAGAAAGCTCTATTTGTGGGAAGAAAAGGACGCAAATTTAGTTTGGGTACAACATTGCATGACTGCGCAATTACCAGTTAAAGCAGTGCGAAATTGTAAAAAGACCTCTGGTCCTTAGGCTGAAAATTGGTCCGGGGCTAAAGTAGTGAAAATACCTAGGTCTCCAGGTAACGGCCAATGTACAAGATTACATAACCCTTAATCTACTCCCATTATTTACGCTACTAAAGCAAAAAGCGCAAACATGGTCTAAGCTACCACTGTCCTTAATAGGTAGAGTCAGTCTATTGAAAATGAAATCCCTCTCAGTGGTATTGTATTTCCTGCGGCACGCACCTGTCTGGATTCCGAAATCCTGTCAGAAGCTTGACAGCGTGGTCTCCACTTTTCTTTGGGCTCCCAAACCCCCTAGGATTGGACTTCAGGTACTGCAGGAACTGGTAGACTGGGGGGGGGGGGGGGCTTAGCGTTGCTGGACTGGCAAAATTTTTAGCTGGACAAATGCCTTTTACCCGCAGATGGTTAACTGCTGATGACGGAGATGCAGCCATGGTCTTGGAGGGTCTTATGACAGTCTCCGTTTTGCATTGTTCAGAGGATTGAGATCTGACCTCCCACTGACAATGAAGGCCACCATTAGGGCATGGGAGATAGCGGTGAGGGTGGCGTGCCCCAGCTATGGGGGAGTGTTGCCCTCAACTCCCATTTGGATGAACCCGACCTTACCCCAGTTCTATAATTGGCCAGACCCCGTGATTTGGGCGATAAAGGGAGTCAAGACACTGAACGACATAACATCCTATGGTAAGCTACAAGCTTTTCCACAGCTGCAATCCAGACATGACCTTCCCAATTCTTACCCATTTAGGTTCCTACAGGTGCAGTTTTGCGAGCAGAGAGTGGAATCCCTGCCCTCAGCTCTTGAGAGGATGCTAACTAAAGATGAGCTAGCAAAGCCTCTTTCGGAAGCATACAAAGAATTATTCAAGGTAACCCCAAAGGCAATCACCAGGTGTAGGGAACGGTGGGTAAGGGAGGTCCCGGATGTACAGGGTGAGGACTGGGATGACCTGTGGACCCGACCGTTCAAGCACTTAGTGTCTGCAAGAGATGGGTTGATCCAGTCCAAAATGTTTGCACAGGAGCTACTATACACCCGCCAGATTAAGTAAAATTTTACCCACGGCCTTGGAGTATTGGAGAGGTCTTCACTCACCCGCTGACCATATTTTTTGTCACTGTCCTCATATCCAGAAATTATGGACGGATGTAGTTTGAGTTAATTTCAACTCCTATACCAAGGACCATTAAGGTGTGTCTCTTGGGTTTAGTAGATGTGGTACCTACACGAGCAATGCGTACGATGTTGAATGTCCTCTTTCTACAGTAGAAAAGCTATCTTGCTGACCTGGAAGAAGTCGGAGGCTCTGAGAATTGCTGCTTGGAAGGGACTGGTGAACTCAATGCTACCCTATTATAAAGCCACATATGAAGTTAGGGGCTGTAGGAACAAATTCGAAAAAGTATGGCACTCATGGTTTAACTCCAGCGCCATGGTGGGGTGAAGGTGGGGACATGAAGGTTAAGGGCACTGGGCCTGTTTGAGCTCTCATCTACGTAATCATAAAACTCAATAACTGGTGTGCTACGGGGTAATTTCTGTTGAGAATGGCACCATGGGCTGAACACAACACCATGAATACATGAGTGACGGGTAATGATAGATCCCCTTATTGAGATGTGACTGGTAGGGGTGGGAGGGGGGTGTTAGTAGTTGGTCTCTGTTAGATAGGGTAGGCCACGTGGCCTGGTTATGGATATTGTCCTAGATAGACATATCCACTGTTGTATGTTATGCATTTAAAAAAAATAAAAAAATAAAATAAAAGAAGGGCACACAGATATGAACGTTACTCATTGGAAATCATGGGAAACGATTTGTCATGCAACTTTTCAGTCCCAAAACACATGAAGTTGCACTAGTGGAAGTTCCCAGTGGGCAAGTGGTTATTTCTCACACATAACATAAGTGACATTACATCCAAAACGCATTTTGCTACTCGTCCCGAGTACAACGATACCACATGCGAGACTCACAGCCTTGCCACATACAGAGGCTAAACATCCAAGTAGCACCTCCAGGTGTTCTATCTAGGGACATAAATCACATTTAAATTTAAATTTTATGACTACCCACCACTTTTTTTGAAGGCCCTGAAGGACAAGGACAATGGAAACGCACACAAAATGAGCCCACTTTGGGAAGCAAACACCACAACATATATTCCATGAGGCATTATGAATCCTTTGAACATGTAATTTTTTTTCAACATGATTTTGGAAAAAATGTGGAAAGAAAAATGAAAACATTTTGCATAAAGTTGGCAATTCATAAGATATTTTTAACACATAGCTTGTACACAGCAAAGGAAAAAAAAAAAAAAAAACTCTTCTTCCTGACTACCTACCACATTATTGAAGGTCCTTCATATTTCTAACACATAGCATGTACATATCAAAATACATTCTGCTGAGCAAAGGTAAACAAGAGATTACCTGTGGGTTTGAGTAGTGCAGTGGTTCACATAGGGGGAGCATTGGTCCAGGCAGGAAAGTGGACAGCGAAAGGATCATCCAGGCAGGAATACTATCTAGTCAGTACAGACAGATATTGTCAGCCCAGCCAAAGCATTGGTTTAAGTACCAGGCAGGTCAGCAGCAAAAGGACTGTCCATGCAGCAGGCAAAGACATAGTTAGCCCAGCCCAAGTATTGGTCCAGGTAACAGGCAGATGCTACATAAGTCCTGGATCAGTTACAGGCAGAGACATTGTCAGCACAGGCAAAAGAATTGGCCCAGGCGGGACCATCAAGCTTAGGGCCTCTGTCAGGAAAGAATGGGGACAAGGGTAGAGGCTTCTCCCACCCAAATCACTTTGAAGCCTCCAGACCCCGTACTGGGAATTGCAAAATCCAGAGAAAAACACACATTTTTCTCAACTCAGAACACTATCCCGAAAGCCCCTCGCATGCGAGACATTTATTTTGAATCCCACTACTACAGTAGCAGAGCGAAAGATCGGTCAAAGTGGCAGGCAAAAAACATGATAGATTAACAGGCTGAAGGCAGTGCAGGTAAACGGTAGAAATAGACGGTAGGCAGGAGGCATAGTCAATACAGTCCAGGGTCAGTTCACGTGAAAGACAAAATGTGGCAGATAAAGCAGACGGCAGGCAGACGCAGTCAATAAACAGGCCAGGGTCAGTTCACATGAAAGGCAATAAGGTTGGTTGAGGCAGCAGGGAAATAATCAGCACAGAAAATTTAAAAACTTAGAAATGGCAGTCTGTTTGAAATATGGGCTAATAGTTTAGGGAAGTGTGATGGCATCTGAAGCATTATCCAATGCATATGCCAGGTTGGGAGGGACAATGAAAACTGGTGTCTTTCCTAACTTTTGCTGCGCACACTTTTTTTTGGAGTCTTACAGTTTTTGATGGTGGAATATTGTCAGGTTAGTGCCGCTCATGCAGTCTGCTGACACAATCGGAGCAAATGCTTTGGGGGGGTAGATCCTTGCTGATGCATCAGGGCAGTGACAATTTCTTTTATAAAGACGAGTAAGGTTTGTTGATTTTTGATCGTCATTGCATGCGTTATAAAATGGACAAATGGAAAAAGGGAAATTGCGACTTTTATACCAGAAGCGGGATTTTAGTGTTTATAGTTAGGGCTGCAGCATTTGAATGTTTAAATTAAACCCCCCCCCCATACCAACTTATCGTACTCGTGGATACACCCAGGCTTTTTAACAGGGCCGCGTCTTATGGGAAGTTCCGCCGAGGTTTCATCGTGGACACATCTTTCCAATCCCCCCACTTCACGCCCATCACTTAATCCTTCCTCAGGCTTGCCGATTTTGCCCCTTTGTAGCCTTGTAGTGACTAGACATTGTCTAAAGCCCTTCCTGTTTTTTTCTTGCTGTACTACAGGCCGTTTTTCTGTAGGTACTGGTGACAGAAAAGGGGCAAACTCTTATAACAGTTCATGTAACTGATACCCCTTTTGGAACAGTGGGAATGGTAGGTCCCAGGGAATTTTTCCATTTATTCCCATGTACGGAAAGGTGTGCACATATCTAGTGGCGCTTTCACAGAGCTTCAATACTTAACCTTGCCCCTTTACTGGGAACGTACTGCTTGAATCCAAGCCAGCCTATGAAATTGACCGGGAATTCTTCCAGAGATTCCGTTAGGGACAAAGTTCAGCAACCTCAAAAAAAAATAAAAAAATAAAAATAGGATTTTTGTACTCACCGTAAAATCCTTTTCTCTGAAGTTCTGACTTACACAGCTCCATTAATCTTGACCATAGGATTGTTACACCACCTTCAGGAGAAGACTAGGCAGAACATGTTATACATGTGAAAAAGAACTTTACAGTTCCGCCAAGGGGCGGTACCTCCAGTAACATCCCCTCAGCCCGCTTCCTGCAGCTTAGTACGTCAACAAGCAGTATAACGTATACCAATAGGAGGGGAAGGTGTTGCGTCAGTCAGTGAACTTCAGAGAAAGGATTTTTGTATCCACCGTAAAATTCTATTTTCTCTTTTGTTCACTGACTGACAGCTCCATTCTTGGCCATAGGGATGTCCCCAAGCAGTGTCATAACAAGGGGTGAGAACAGCATAAAAAAAATAAAAAAATAAACACACAACTTCACCCACAACCAGAAGTGCTCCCTCCCTAACAGGAGTCACCACTTTAGCTGCATCAGAACGTAGACAATGCAATAGTGCATTACACTCAAAAGCAACTGCATTTTCTTTAACAGAAAAGGGAGTGCAGAACTGCAACGTTACGCGGCCACCTGCAAAACTTTGCGGCCAAAGGAGGAAGACTATGCACTTACATCCACTTTATAGAATTTGGTAAAAGGTGTGAACGGAGTCGCCGCCTTACACACTTGGGCTTTCCGACATTAAGCGTCAGTCGCTCAAGAGGTTCCAATTGCCCTGGCGAAATGGGTCGCGTCAGCGAAGAGGGGCACTTGCCCCTTGAAGGCGTAGGCCTCTACCACAGTCTGTCTGACACACCTAGAAGTGTTGGACGACGAGACCGCTACACTTTTCAGTGGACCAGCTGCCGAAATGAACAGAGTCTGACTTACAAAAGGCAGCCGTGGCAGACAAAATACACCCTTAGAGCCCTGACCACGTCCAGAGAATAAAGGGCCACCTCTTTAGGATGTGTCGATTTAGGACACAGATGGTAACAAGTCTTCATTGATGCGAAGCACCGAAACCACCTTCGGCAGAAAAGATGGTTGCAGACGCAACACCCCCAGATAGGGCGACTAACAAGACAAGGCCACCAGTTCCAAAACCCTCCTGGCCGAAGTAATGGCCACGACGACCACTTTGAGAAAGTCACTAAGGGAGTTTCCCTGATGTTCTCAAACTGCAGTTTCAGAAGCGCCAATAGTACGGGGGTAAAGGTGGATGCACCGGAGGGACTACATGCCTGACCCCTTGAATAAAAAGTGCTCACTAGAGAGCGAGACGCCCAGGGTCGTTGGCCAAGGCTAATTTGTCCCTTAATGGTGCTTAAGGCCAATTTCTGGTCCACTCCTCGCTGTAGGAACAGCAGGATCCTGGAAACTGAACAGGTGCAAGGACACCACCCCATCACCTGTAGGCCTTCCAGGTATATCTGTCAAGAAAATTTTCGTGCCTTCAATATAGTTGAAATCACAGACAACAGGCCTCGGTTCCTTAGAACCTGGCTCTCAACAGCCATGCCGTTAAAGCAGGATGGAGAATCGGACCGACACAGAAGGTCCTCTCGCAATGGCAGTCGACAGGGAGCGTCCACAACCAGGCGTACGAAGTCGGCTCGCCAGGGACGCAGAGGCCAATCTGGGGCAATCAGTATTACTGGAATCCCCTTGGCCTCCACTCTGGAGCAGACGTGATAACAGTTTTAGTAGAGGAAAGGCATAGATCAGTTGGTACTGACCCCATGGAGCCACCAGCGTGACTAACACATCTGTCCAAGAATCTCTTGTCCTGGATACGAATCTTTGCACCTTCCAATTGAGACGGAAGGCCAGAAAATCCATGCCTGGAGGGCCCCAACACAGGCACACTAGCCTGAACACCTCCGGATGCAAAACCCATTCTCCTGGGTCCAGCATCTGGCGACTTGGGTAGTCCGCCTGACAGTTTTCTACTCCTGGGATGTACATGGCCGACAAGGGTACATTTTGCCCTGCCCACTGAAGGATGTCAGCGACCTCCTGTGCTGCAACCAAGTTTGTTCCTCCTTGATCGACATATGCCACTGCAGTGGCATTGTCTGACTGGATCCTGATCGGACACCCTCAGTCTCATCGACCATGTGGAGAGGCATAGCCTGATCGCTCGGAGTTCGAGCGCATTGATCTGCAACTTAGATTCCTCCCCCGACCAGGCCCTGGGTCGACTGAACTCCCAGTACTCCACCCCAGCTGCTCAAGCTGGCATCTGTTTTGATCGTGGTCCAATGTAGAGGTAGGAACGACTTCCTGGACCGAATTGCCGGTGACCTCAGTCACCAGAGCAGGGAGTCACTGACTGACTCACCCGAATCTGCCGATCCAGGAATAACAGAGTAACGGAGATTTGTCTAGATCTGTAATCTAGACTAGATTACAATGCTAAATATAAAAAAAGTGGAAAATATCATCAAGAAGCATTGGCACATTCTACTAAATGATACACAACTGAAATCTATCCTTCCACTGGTACCAAAATTCATCTATAGACGTGCCCCGACACTCAGATAAAATAGTCAAGAACATACAGGACCCACCCTCCAATGGATTTACATTTTTCACAGGAAAGTGTTTACCCTTGCAAGCAGTGTTTTGCCTGCACCAAAACAAAAAAAAGGCAGTACAAAAAGTGTTCGAATTTACATCCACCAGCACTGGGAATACATATTAAATCAGCGATTTTATCTGCTGCAACACAGAAGGTGCAGTGTATGCAGTGGAATGTAGTTGTGGCCTACAGTATATTGGGCGCACTAAAAGACCCCTTAGGGTGAGGATTAAAGAAAATGTACAAAACATAATAAAAGGCTTTGATAAGCCCAGCGTCTCCAAGCACTTTGCCACACATCATAGGAAGGACCCCTCACATTTAAAATTTTGGGGAATTGCGCCATATAAAAAACATCGATGAGGGGGACATAAGGTTACGACCCTCAGCCAAGTTGAATCAAAATGGATTTTTATTCGATACATTTACCCCCAGGGCCTAAACAGTTTGACCTTAATTGCTTCATCAGTGACTTAAATCAAAAATTCTCATACACTTTAAAATCTCAATAAAACACGTTTTCCTTACTGTATACCTTCTCCATACATTTTAGCCATCATCTATAACTGCGAACTTGTATCAAAAGCTAGCCTTCTTCCCATTTTTATATAGCGTCTGAAATGTATTTTTTATTTTTTTGTCCATAATGTTCTATATATCTGAGCATCATTTCCGGAGTCTGTCCCCTTTTTAAATGGATATTTTTATTGGTATATATTTTATATATAATTTTTTATATTAAAAAAAAAATCTATTCATTTCCAACCATTTCCATTCTAAATTTTCTTGCATTTCCTCTGCCATCTATATATACTTTATGGTGGTCTATAATTAATCATATACCGTTATTTGCTGTATGGTGTGGTTATATCACCAGATGCTGTCAACGATGTCAGTTCTCAAACCATTGACCAAAACATACTCTGCTGACACTCGTAATATGACCGAAGTGTATACATCTTAACATTAGCTTCAGACCGCCACAATAAGGCCACAGCTGGACCATAGTATTACTAACGTTTTTTCAGTGCGAAAAATCTACAGAAAAATGGCCGCGATCGGAGCTCAGGCGAAGATCCCTAGGAAAATGGCTGCTCTATTGGTTTTAACATGGACTTCAAGAAAGTGGCCAACCAATAAAATCACCCGGACCTAATTAAATACACTACTGCCTACAAGCCCCATCCCAGTCGAAGCCACTTGTGTTGTGACGTAACACGTAGGAAATCTTGAGGCAGACACCGGAAGAGACGGTCAGCGACGAGCTCAGCACTCGATTTTACATTACGTGATCCACATATGGAAATGTGAGTTCGATTATTTTATTAATGAACTTCATTGTTTAAAATATAGGTCCTTTGTATCCCCCTTCTTATATACTGATACATTGAATATGTGAGTGATAGACACCTATTCAACGGAAGGAAGAAGGGATCCCCTCTGGCTCAGCATCAGACATAGTGGGGATGTGCTGGAATACTACAAGCTGAAGGGATTAAAACTCCCCTACCTCCTCTACATGCTGTTTACCTTACAGCAGTAAGGTAATTATTTAGCACAGCCACGAGTGTCAGTGACACTGAAGACAGTGTTCATGTAAAACATTGCTTACGCTTACACCATTTTGCACAGTGGACCCTGAAGAGCTCCATATCTTTGGACTTTATTATTTTTGGCATTTTATTTGCACATTAATTTTTGCATTGATTAGCAATATATAAATTGATAAATATATATTTTTCCTATTTGGACATATATCCATTTGCACTGAGCTAGACTGCCAATTACGTCTGTTCTTATTTAATTTTGCACATGGTGGATCAGATTGCTTTGATTTTGCACAATAGCACTTTATATAATATCCAGTTGCGTCTTTTGCAATAACCTACTCTGTATCTAGCATCATTTGGATATGATAAATTATGTTATGAATTTTAAATTTAAATTTTAGGAGCGCAACACCACTTACCACAATATTTTCTGGGCTGCCAACACCTGGATTCAAACCAGGAGACATACGCTTTCCAGACTCTGATAAATCATTCTGGAAGCTGGCTTTCTTGTATCAAGGTAGATATCACAGGGCCCAAAAGCCCACAATTCTTTAGAATGTGGGTTTCAATAGCCAAACCGTTAAATTTTTTCGTTTGTAAGGTAGGATGGAATACTGGTCCCTGGGATAGCAGGTCTGGACGGGACGGTAAGGTCCAAGGAAAACCTACCGCCATCTTCACTATTTCTGCATACCAAGCTCTTCTGGGCCATGCTGGGGCCACCAGAAGCACAGACTTATTTTCCTGCATGATCCTGCTAAGAAGTCTTGGCAGTAGCAGAATAGGAGGGAATGCATAAATCAGAGAACTGATGCCACGGCATTACCAACGCATCTGTCCCGCATGCAAGATCCCTCATTCTTAACAAAGTTGTCGAACCTAGACGCAAAGCTCTACATCCGGAACCACCAACCTGCTGCTAATGGTTATACCTTGGGCCCTAAATCTGGGCAGAGGAGAAGCCAAGATCTTTGTAAACACCCAAGGTGCAGTAGCTAGCCCGAAAGGAAGAGCTACAAACTGTGGCGTTTTTCTACTTCGAAACGCAGGAATTTTTGAGGAGCAGGGAAAATAGGTACATGCAGGTACGCATCCTTGATGTCCATTGACGCCAGAAGTTGGATACTACCGATTGGATAGATTCCATGCGAAAGGACCGCATCTTTAGAAATCAGTTTAGATCTTTGAGATCTAGAATGGGTCTGACATCAGTTTGGCTTTGGTACCGTGAAAAGGTTTGAATAAAACCCCATTCCCTGCTCTTGCATGGGAACGCGATAATTTTGCGACAATAGTCGCTCCAACGCTAAGAGACTTTTCTCTGGGTACATTTGATCTGAGCAAACAAGGGTATTCTCAGAATTCTAGTTTGTAACCTAGTTATTGTAGAGACCACCCATTTGTCCTGAAATTCCTCCTGCCAGAGCCCTGAGAACTTTAGTAGTCTTCATAAGGAGGTCTATGCATTTAGTCTTGAAGGCCTTCTCCCCCAGGACGTTTGTCCCTGGGGTTGACCGTTTTAACCTTTGAAGCTGTCATGACTGCCTGGAGGCTGATGACCCTGGCACTGGAGAAAGCACCCGTTTAAAGAAGGGACATTTACTCCTTTTGACTGGTAAAAGGGCGCTTCTCTCACTAGAGATCCATTGGATATAATTGTCTAAATCCTCTCCAAACAGTTTTGCACCACGAAATGGAAATACCGCCAGGAGTTTCTTACATGGTGATTCGGCTGACCAATTTTTCAGCCATAAGATTCTGCATATGTGTACCAACCCAAGCGTAAGGCGAGAGGTCTGAAAGATAGGATCTGACAGCATTTACAGCAAAAACACAAAGCCGCTGGTAGGTTAGCCAACCCCCAGGCTTGCTGTTCAGTAAAGCTTTAAGCACCTGTTTAACATGGTCTCCCAAATATTGACAGACTCCAATTGCTGCCACTGCAGGTTGAGCTACTGAACCTGCCAAGGAGAAATTTTTTTTTTAATAGGAATTCCATTTTCTTATCAGTTAGATCCTTAAGCATCTGAGCTTTGTCAACAGGACAAGTCAGGCTTTTGTTTACGGAGGAAATGGCGACGTCCACTGCCGTTATACCCCACATCTTAGTAAATTTTTCCTCCACAGGATAAAGTGTAGAAAACTTTTTAGGAGGAATAACATGTTTATCTGGGTGATCCCACTCGGAATAGATAAGCTTTTCCAGTAAACCATGAGCAGGAAAGGCATGTGCAGGTCGAGGTGGTTTCAGTGAACCCAGAGAAGTGGGTTCTTTAACCGACTCAGGTACGGGCAACTTAAATGTGGAACGGACCAATCCAGCAAGAATTTGCACCAACATCTTCTCATCCTGAGAGGCCAAAGAGGGCCCTTCTCCACTAGATTCCTCAGAAGTGGGAATCAGTCTCCTCCCGATTCTCTATCCCAGAGTTCCTCACTCTGAGGGTCCTGGGTGACAGAGGGGCCTAGTGGGTTTTCTTCCACTGAGTGAAGATGCAATTAAGGCAACTAATCTTTCCTCTAAACCATTTATAGTTGAGGAAAAAAACCTCCTCTAATGTATACAGGGGCTGAAGTGCCAGAAGCAGCTGCAGCCCCTGACCCCGACGGCTCTCCCTGGCCAGGGGTACTTATAGCTCTTCTACCCATAGTGCAAAGCAACAAAAAGGTAGAGGTACCACAAAAAAAATGCACTGACTGCTGAGCACTGTAGTTCAGCAACTGCCGCTGCTACCAAGACTCAGTATGGTGCCTAAGTAAATGCTGCCTGGGAATGCCTGCGTCCTCCACACTCACATGCACCTGTCAGCTCTGTGTCCCTCCATAGGCTGTGTGCATCTGAAAAAGAGTGCACTTTAAAAAAAGACTAGCCTAGTGCTCTGCCCCTCCTCCTCTGACCACTTCCACCCCCCGTTTTTTTTTTTTTTTTTTTTAAAGGAGCATTTCCCATGCAAGCAGAGGCTCTAACCCTGCCGACAAGCATGGAGGGGAGGCTGGGGCAGAGTAGAGGGAAGGGCTGGTGGACGTGAAGCTGCTGTATGTTACTGCTCTCTGCCCAGGCCTGTCTCAGTCCCCTAATCCGTGGAGGGAGAATCCCAGAAGGAAAAAACCCCTTACCTTCATCCTTCCTGGAGCATGGCTGGAGGAGCATAGAGCGTGGACACCAAGCAGACACATGCGGCATGAAAGGTATGTGCTCTTGGAGGCCTTCTCCCCCAGTGGTGACTATAGGCATAGCATACATTTACTTAAAAGGAGAAAACCTACTAGAATTAGAAAACTTCTTGAGTCTCCCTTACCTTATCCAGCTGCGGGGGTTTGAACAACAGACCCAAGCTTCACCTCTCACAGTGGGCTCCGTTAGGAAAAAAAAAAAAAAAAAAACTTTCAGAGACTGGGGCCCCCTTGAAAAGGGGGATCAGCAGTTCTGGGCCCATAAAGCACCCTGCCAGGAATATGGCTGAAAAAAAAACAAATACTGGGACCCAGGGTCCAGCTCTCTAAAAAAGAAGTGTTGCAGGCAAAACCTTGTTTCTTCGGACACGAGGCTCGGGTACCATCCAATTCGGTCTGGGAAAGACACTTTGAATGGATCCGGCTGCATAGCTGGCCCCAGTAGGATATTCCAGTGGAGCACAGCACAGCTTTACTTGTGACCAACAGCTAAGACACTGACGGGGGGGAAAAACAAAAAAAAAAAAACTGGGAGGTACATCGGGGGGTTATATGGGGGATTGAACTTCCTGTCTAGGGTGTGCCAGTGTCCAATCACCTAGTGATACCCTATAACCCATCAGTAATTACTGAGTCTCTGAGCAGTGATGTACGAGAAAAATGATGGGTACACTGTAGTTATAAAGGGATGCCCATCAACAGTAACAATAGTCCAGTAGGCCGCAACCTTTAATCAATGCTCACCAATTGGTACTAAGGGGGCCCAAAGTGTGCCAAGAAAATATCACACACACACACACACACACACACACACACACACACACACACACACACACACACCATGCTGAACCATTGATTCAAGGCAAGTCCATGCTTTCACGTTTATTCCAAATTCTGAATGTAGCAGCTGAAAAAGCGAGACTCAGACCAGACGTTTATAAAGTTCAATTTTGGTGAGCCTGTGTAAATTGTAGCCTCAGTTTCCTGTTCTTAGCTGACATGAGTGCCATCTGGTGTGGTCTGCTGCTGTAGTACATCTGCTTCAAGGTTTGATGTGTTGTGCATTGAGATTGTATTCTGCATACATTGGTTGAGTTTGCCTTCTATCATCTTCAACAAGTCTGCCCATTCTAGCCCCAACAAGGCATCTTTGTCCACTGGATAATTTTCTTTGTCAGACTAGTCTCTAAACCCTATATAAAAGGTTATGCGTGAAAATCCCATTAAAAAAATTCAGACCAGCCCATCTGGCACCAACAACCATGCCACATTCAAAATGACTTAAATCACCTGATGTTCGGTTTGAACTTTAGCAAGTTGTCTTCATCACATCTAGATGCCTAAATTCTCGATTTGCTGTCATGATTGGAATACTGTTGGAATACTGCCCTGCAGTCCAGTCTCCGAAGGGTGGGGGCTTGTGCTCTGCTTCAGTAAGTCACAGTACATGTGGTCTTTGCAAGCCTTGGGTACCATTTACAATTGTGCTCATAAGTTGACATACCCTGGTAGAATTTTTTTTACTCATGGTAAGTGTTTGGCTGAAGTCAATTATTATCAATCAACTGTTTACTCTTTAAAATCATAGTCACAACAAAAATTACCCAAAAATTACCCTGATCAAAAGTTTACATACCCCAGTTCTTAATACCATGTACTGCCCCCCTTTAATATCAATGACAGCTTGAAGTCTTGTGTGGCATTTGTGGATGAGGCTCTTTATCTTCTCAGATGGTAAATCTGCCCATTCCTCTTGGCAAAAAAGCCTCCAGTTCCTGTAAACTATTGGGCTGTCTTGCATAAACTGCACATCTGAGATCTCCCTAGAGATAGTGGTCAGGAGACAGATGGCCACTCGAGAACGGTCACTTTATTCTGCTGTAGCCAATGACAGGTCGACTTGGCCTTGTGTTTTGGACCATTGTCATGTTCAACTGTCCAAGTACGTACCACGCGCAGCTTCCTGGCTGATGAACGCAAACATTACGCCAGTATTTTTGGATGATAACATACTACATTCATCTTGCCATCAATTTTGACCAAATTTCCTGTGCCTTTGTAGCTCACACATCCCCAAACATCAGCAACCGACCCCTGAATTTCCTAGTAGAAATGTGTACCTTTCATAATGGGCCTTGTTAACTTGCCTCCAAATGAAGAGTTTATGGTTGTGGCCAAAAAGCTCAATGTTGGTCTCATCACTCCAAAATGAATGTGCCAGAAGTTTTGAGGCTTGTCTGTTCCATTTGGTGTATTGTAAGCTGGATATATTGTGGCATTTGCTTTCTTCTGGTGAATAGACCATGCAGCCCATCTTTCTACAAGTGCCTCCTTATTGTGCATCTTGAAACAGCCACACCACATGTTTTCAGAGTCCTGTATTTCACCTGAAGTTATTTGTGGGTTTTTCTTTGCATCCCAAATAATTTTCCTGGCCGTTGTGGCTGTAATTTTTGATGGTCTTCCTGACCGATTTTGTTTCAACAGAACTCCTCATTTTCCAAATCTTGATTAGAGTTTGAACATTGCTGATTGGCACAATTCCTCGGATATCTTGTATCCGTTTCCCGTTCTATACAGTTCAACTATCTTTTCCCACAGATCCTTTGACAATTTTTGCTCTCTCCCCTCCCCCCCCAATCACTCAATCCAGAAAAATCAGTGCAGCACTGGATGAAAGATGCTAGGGTATGTTCAGGAGTCAAGAAACTCATTGACTTTATACACACAATTACAAGCAGATCACAGGTGAGGATGGTTAACTTTAAAAGCCAAACTCCTTTGTGTCAATTTGTGTGCATGTCATAAGGCCAAAATCACCAGGGTATGTAACATTTTGAACAGGGTCGTTTGAGGCAATTTCTGTTGTGATGATTTAAAAAAAAAAAAAAAAAAAAAAAAAAAAAGTGTAAACAATAAATGGCTTCAGCCAAACACTAACCACGAGTGAAAAAAGTTTGCGTCATTCATATTCTCTGAAAAATGACCAAGCCATCAAATTCTGCCAGGGTACGTAAACTTATGAGCCTAACTGTATCCAAGCCTGTCAATTCAAATGGATCCGGTCAATCCCTTTATTCAAGAACCATTTTTGGGATTAAAGACCTGAAGCTCAGGGAGCTCAAAAACGTGCCCATCCACCTTACAGACACTGGTTAAAAAAAAAAAAAAAAAAAAAAAAAAAAAAACCTGAAGCTCTTCCTATATGGGAGGGGTTATATAGGGGGAGGACATCCTGTCAAAGACTGTCACCTAGAGATGGCATATAACCCATTAGGGAATGAATATTAGCCTAACTCTGTCCCGTGGAGGTACGATAAAGAAAACAGGGGGTTTTTCCTGAAATTTAAACCATAAGTTCTTTTACAATGATAGATATATACTGCCATCTCTCTATACATTCAAACTACAGGGCCTTGCAAATGTATTCACAACCCTTAGCATTTTGTGTGTTTTGCTGTCTCAACCTGGAATTAACATGGATTGTTTGTTTGAGGAATGGCATTGAATTTACAGTACGTGGCCACAACTTTGATTTTTTTTCTATTGTGAAGCAAACAAATAGGACAAAAACATCAGGAAAAAAAAAGGTCAACGTGCATAACTATTCACCCACTAAAGCCAATACTTTGTAGAGCCACCTTTTGCGGCTATCGGTTCCAAGTCACTTTGGATAAGTCTATGAGCTTGCCACATCTTACCACTGGGATTTTTTTCCCATTCCGCCTTGCAAAACTGCTCCAGCTCCTTCAAGTTATATGCTTGTGAACAGCAATCCAAGTCTGAGCACAGATTTGCTTTAAGTAGGCCATGCCAACACATTTACATGTATCCCCTTAAATCACTTAAGTGTTGCTTTAGCAGCGTGTTTGGGGTCATTATCAAACACTGAGTGGTACAGGTTTTGCTCAAGAAAATCCCTGTATTTAGCACCATCTATCTTTCCCTCAACTCTGACTAGTTTCCCAGTCCCGACTGCTGAAAAACAGGATTTTTGTACTTACCGTAAAATCCTTCTCCAATTCTCCGACTGACACAGCTCCTCTCTAACTAAATGGGTTGTATAGCCTGCCATTAGGAGAACTAGGCAAAATTGTTACACAATACACATAACTTTTAATCCCGCCCCATGGGGGCGGACCCTGTGCCATCAACCCTCCTCACTGCTCCCAGCAGCTTCAGTACGTCAACAAGCAGTATAAAAAAATATATATTGCAGAACTTGGTAAACGTATGGACAGATTACCAGGTTGCCGCCTTACACACCTGAGCAACTGACGCTTGTGTGGGAAGGCCCAAGACATTCCGATTGCTCTTGTAGAGTGGACTGACACTGGAAAGGGGGGCACCTGCCCCTTCAAGGCGTAGGCTTGTACTACAATCTGTCTGATCCACATGGAAATTGTGGCCGACGAGACAGCCATGCCTTTCTTAGGACCAGCCACAGAAACAAACAGCGAGCCTGACTTCTGAAAGGGAGCTGTGGCAGACAAATACACTTTCAGAGCCCTAACCACATCGAGAGCATGAAGGGCCTTGGGGTGCTTCGGCTTAGGACACAATGTCCCCTCATTCATATGAAAAGCTGAAACCACCTTTGGTAGAAAGGATGGTTGCGGACGCAACACCACCTTATTCCTGTGGATGACCAGATAAGGCGACTTGCAGGACAAGGCTGCCAATTCCGAAACCCTCCTGACCGATGTGATGGCCACTAGAAAGACTACCTTCTGTGAAAGGATCAACATGGGAATCTCCCTGATCTTCTCAAACAGCGGCTTCTGAAGAGCCAACACCAGGTTCAAATCCCATGGGGGCAATGGAGGATGCACTAGAGGGACTAGATGTCGTACCCCCTGAACAAAAAGGTACTCACTAATGAGTGAGACGCCAGGGGGTCACTGAGAAAAAAAGAAAAAAAAAAAAAAAAGGGGGGGGGGGAGAGGAAGAGGAAGAGCAGCCAGGGCTGAAATTTGCCCCTTAATGGTGCTCAACGACAATTTCTGGTCCACGCCATGCTGAACAGCAGGATCTGCGATATAGAAAAGGAGCGCAGATGCCACCCTTTCTCCTCACACATGGAGATGTAGGCCTTCCAGGTACGATGGTATATCTTCCGTGAAGAAGATTTCCGTGCGCTCGGCATTGTTGGAATCACCGAGTCCGACAGACCCCGGTTCCTCAGCACCTGGCTCAATAGCCATGCGTTAAAGCCAGCGATGGTAAAGCAGGGTGAAAAATTGGACCTTGAGATAGGTCCTCCCGCAGTGGCAGTTTGTGCCACCAGATGCACCAGGGCCACTGAGGCAACCAGGATTACTGGAATCCCCTCGGCTTCCACTCTGCAAAATGGACGTGGCAACAGTTTTAGTGGAGGAAAGGCGTATATCAGTTGGTACTGATCCCACTGAGCCACCAGTGCGTCTGCCCACGGATCCCTTGTCCTGGACACAAATCTTGGCACCTTCCGATTGAGACGGGAGGGCAAGAGGATCCACCTCTGACGTGCCCCATTTCAGGCACAACAGCTGGAATATCTCCGTATGCAACGCCCCTTCTCCTGGGTCCAGCATCTGACGACTCAGGTAGTCTGCCTGCCAATTTTCCACCCCCGGGATGTAAATGGCTGACAGGGCCGGTACGTGTCGCTCTGCCAACCATAGTATGCGAGTGACCTCCCGAGCAGTGGCTGAGCTTCTTGTTCCCCCTTTGTGACTTATGTACACCACAGCCGTGGCGTTGTCTGACTGTATCCTGGTCGGACGCCCTTGAAGAAACGTTGACCATGTGTGGAGGCACAGCCAGATCGCTATCAATTCGAGCAGATTAATCTGCAACTTTGATTCCTCCATCGACCAGAGGCCCTGAGCCGACTGAAACCCCATCACTCCACCCCAGCCGGACAGACTGTCTGTAGTGATCACCGTCCAGTTCAGAGGAAGGAATGATTTTCCTGATTGAATCAACGGGGACCTCAACCACCAGATCAGGGAATCCCTGACTGGTTGGCTCACCTGGATCTGCTAAACCAGGGACAACGTAGATGTGTCCCACTTTGTCAATATCTACTTCTGCAGGACTCTGGTGTAGAACTGGGCATAAGATACTGCTTCGAAGGAGGCCGCCATGAGTCCCAGCACTCGCATGCAAAAGCGGAGGGACGACCACTTGCGGTTCAGATTGACCGCAGACCTAAGAGTCAGCAATTTGTCCGAGGGGAGGAAAAACACTTGCTTCCCTGGAGTCCAACAGCAACCCCAGGTACTCCAGATGCCGAGTTGGTACAACCACCGACTTCTTTAGGTTCAACAGCCACCCAAATTCTTGCAGGGTCTGCATGGTGATCGCCACATCCTTCAATTCTGGAGGCGGAAGATGCTCTCCCGCGCTGCCTCAGCAAGGCCAATACTGGAGCCAGTACTTTGGTAAAGACTCGGGGGGGCTGATGCCAGGCCAAAAGGAAGAGCCACAAACTGGTAGTGGGCTTCCCCTACGGCCAAACGCAGAAATTTTTGATGCCGAAGGCAAATGGGTATGTGCAGGTAAGCATGCTGGATGTCCAAGGATGCCAGGAAGTCCCCTTGGAGTGCAGCGACAAACTGAGCAAACCGATTCCATTTTGAACCTCTGCACCTTTACAAAGTGATTGAGGGCTTTTAAGTCCAAGATTGGTTCCCAAGAAGGAAGGGGTACGTCCACAAAAAGATTTGAGTAGACCCCCCGGAAGCATTAGATTCCGGAACCGGTACCATCACCCCGATTCAGCAAGTCCCTAACAGGGCCTCCTGGCGAACCCCCAAAGACGACCCCCCACCCGATAAGTGGATGGGGTAAACCTTCATGCGATAGCACTTTTGGTCGCAAGCTTGTTAGGCTTGCAGTTCAAGAACGCTCCTGACCGTCCGTGGGCATCCTGTCAGGCTGGGGGCATTTTGCTGAAGCACCGTACGGACAAAAAAGCCGCTTGTGAGCGGAAAGAGGGTCCTGGCCTGCAGCGAGGCTTCTTGGCCTTCCTGGCCTGTGGGAGTAGTGTACTCTTACCACCAGTGGCATTCTCCAGGGCCGTGTCACAAACGTACTTAAGGCCTTGCACTAGTTGGTCTGCTAGCTTCACGCAGACAGGGGAGGCGTTCTGCTCTCCCAATTCGCTGTGCAAAAGTTTTGCCCACTCAGTGTCTGCATCACCAGTGCAGGTCACACGGCTGACCCCACAACCATAAATAAGGAACAAGCCACCGCCTCGGCCTGCCTATCCGCGGGATCCTTGAATGTAGGAGTCCCCTCAACTGGGATAACGTGGTTACTTTATTTAACCTAGATACTGGGGGGGCCACGACCAGAGGAGCCAACCACTTTGAGAAGACTGTCCTCAAAGGGGTAATGCACCGCCAAATTTTTGGGGACCGAAAAGGTCTGTTGCGGGTGACCCCATTCCCTGTAGATGAATTTGTCAAAGTCAAATACGGGAACACCTTAGGTGAACGTGCTGGCTTGCGGGACCCAAAAGGGACCGGTACATCAGCAGAGGGATCCACTGGCCCCAGAATCATGCACAGCTGTTGATGAGTGCTCCAACAAGTGCTTTGTTGTGCCCGGAACCAGACAGGAATCATCCTCACTGTCCGAATGGTCCTGGTCAGCCACGTCTGATAGGTCAGAGCAGGGGTCAACAGCCGCAGCTGGGCCCGGGTCTGCATCAGAGCTCTCCCCAGAGGACGTGGGGGCAGGGGCCTCTTACGTGCACTTTTCCTTCCATGTGCTGCCTCTTTCTTAGCAACATGGGGGTCAAGGCCCACCGTCAGGGTGTCCATGCGCACCGCGCTATCCGCAGGTGACTCTGTTGCTATAGCCTGGATTTCGGGGGAAGAAACACCAGTTTGTGAAGCCATGCTGACCCTAGCCTGTCTACCACCCGCAAGGGGACTCAGGACAGTGAAGGCCCCACCCTCCTGCTGCCGCATGGGGGGGGGGGTAACTTAGCACTAGACTCACCACCCTGGGGCGTTCCATGAATGCCACTTGCAGTGCATATAGTCCCTAGGAGGTTCCCAGTTGCAGAGAGGAGAAAACTCAGCAGCAGCTGCTTATAACAGCGGTGAAACGTTCTGCAGAGCTAGCTTCAGCAATCAGCAAGGATCCAGCGTCCTGTAGACACAGTGGACACAGGAAACAGCAAGTGAGAGCACATGTAATGCTGCCACAAGAGAACTGCGGTGAAAAGAGCACTCAGGCTTCAAGAAAATGGCCGCCAATGTAACTAAATAGGAGATCCTAAAGAAGATGGCTGCTGAAGCCCACCAGGGGAATACAGGCTTTCCCACATCCAAGATGGCCACCGGACAGCGCCATGTGGTGACAGAACAAAACTAGAAATGTGCTGCCTGCCTACAGCTAGAACAACCTCCACAAACTTTTTGGACCCCCCAGACCGGGACCAGGACCAACTCCAGCCGCACAGAGCCCCCACAGGCAAGAATCCAGCGAGCAAGCACACACGCAGCACTTGCAGCCACCCCCCTCAGAGGGGGGAAGCAGGGGAGATAGGAAGGAGGGGAGATAGGAACTAGGGAGAAAAGATGGTGAGGTGGCCCCCATATCGACCCCCCCAGGGAATGCCCAGCTGCTCACCCCACCAAGGCAGGGAGAGCCATACATACCAGCCCTGAAAAGCTGGGAGACATTCCATCACAGACCCACTCCTGTGCAGTTACAGGGTAGCTGTTGGCCCGGTATACTGTGATCCAGACAGCAGTAGCTTACCGAGCATATGTATACCCAGGAGCATTGAAGCTCACTGACCACCTCTGGCACTGAGGTGTGTCGTGGCCTGCTGAGCCTTAGCTGTGGCCTGCACATGCTCGATGGCCGGACTGGGGAGACTACAAGGATATTAACCACCCTGTCACCCAGCCGGCCGTTGCTAGAAGAGCCCAGGATCTTTCATCTTGCGCAAAAACATCAGATCTGCATCAAAAACATGGACCGAGAGGGCCCGCAGAGTTCCTAGGTCATTCTCCTTACTAGGCAAAATAAAAAACTAAAATCTGCTGGGAGCAGTGGGGAGGGTTGATGGCACAGGGTCCGCCCCCTTGGGGCGGGATTAAAAGTTCTGTGTATTGTTTAACAATTTTGCCTAGTTCTCCTAATGGCAGGCTATACAACCTATTTAGTTACAGAGAGGAGCTATGTCGGTCAGTGAATATAAGAGAAAACATCCCCATAGCATGATGCTGCCACCACCATGTTTCACTGTGGGGATGGTTTGAGTAATGTGACATGTTGGGTTTGTGCCATAGAGTTTTCTTGATAGCCAAAAAGTTCAGTTTTAGTCTCATCAGACCAGAGCACCTTCCACCACACATTTTGGGAGTCTCCCACATGCCTTTTTGCAAACTAAGTAAAAGTAATGGATTTCTTCTGGCCACTCTGTCATAAAGCCCAACTGTATGGAGCGTACAGCTTGACGTCCTATGTACACATACTCCAGTCTCCAGTCTGTTGTGAAACTGTGCAGCTCCTCCAGGGTTACCTTAGGTCTCTGTGCTGCCTCTCCAATTAATGCCCTCCTTGACCGGTCTGAGTTATGTGCGGTCTGCTGTTGTGCCATGTTCTTTCCATTTAGTTATGATAGGTTTAATGATGCTCCTAGGGATCAGAGATTTGGATATTTTTTTTTATAACCTAACCCTGACTTAAACTTAACATTGTCCCTTACTTGTTTGGAGCGTTCCTTGATCTTCATGGCAGTGTTTGGTTAGTGGTGCCCCTTGCTTAGGTGTTGCTGCACCTGGGGCCTTTCAAAAAGGTGTGTATATGTAAAGACAGATCATGTGACACTTAGATTGCACACAGGTGGACATAATTTCACAAATTATGCGACTTCTGAAGGTAATTGGTTGCATCAGAGCTTTTTATGGGCTTCATAACAGTCGGCGAATACATACACATGCCAATTATCAGTAAATTTCTGAAAAATAGTTTTATGTATAGATTTGTCTAATTTTACTTCACCAACTTAGACAATTGTGTTCTGATCCATCACATAGAATTCAGATTAATAAAACATTGAACTACAGGCTGTAATGTAACAAAATAGGTAAAAAACCAAGGGGTGTGAATAATTTTGCAAGGCACTGTATATACCATGAAGACCCTAATCTCCCCCATGGTCACACAAAAAAAAAAAAAAAAAAAAACCTGCGGCCATGCAGCAGTGGTATATTTTAGTTTTTTTTCTGGGTGGCTATTTGGGGTCTTTGGTGGCTGTGCGGTCCGGGGGCGCCTGTGGGGTAGTAACCCCCCCACCCAACTCCCCCTGCCACAGTGCTCCCTCCAAGCCCCTCACTAGCAGTGGGGGGGAGAAGAGACAAGCCCAGTGTCCAAACTCACATGTCTCTAGAGGTCAATTAGCAGCTGGTCGATGCAATACTTTGTCACACCATGTTTGTGCAGCAGTCTTACAAGCGATTTTTTTTTCTAAAAAAACACACAAAAAAAAAAAAATGTGAAACAATTTTACGCTGTTTGAACACAGTTTTCATATGCGGGCACTACTCACGTATGTGTGTGCTTCTGCAATTTTTTTTTTTTCTTATTTTATTTTTACACTTTTAAATAAAAAAAAATTGTGTCACTTTTATTCCTATTACAAGGAATGTAAAAATCCCAGAAAGGGTCTTGTAGGTTTGTTTTCTTTTATTGAGCATAATGGACAGGAGATTAACACAGGCACTACATCAACGACATACATGCGCATGTAACATATTACCGGTTAAAGTTAAAGCTGCACGATTCACTGAGTGACGGTTTAAAAGCAGAAGTCATGGGGGGGGGGGGGGAGAGAGGCCACTCGAGGTTCACGGGATTGCCTAATAAGGGTCACCTAACTCTCTGCACTTCAAGTAGAAGCGTCCTCCAACCATCTATTCCAGACTTTATTATATTTACCGGGGCAACCCCTGTGGATGTACAACAGCTTCTTATGGGGAAGTGTGTTGACTGCTCTGATCCATTGTGGTAATGTGGGGGGGGTCTCAACCACGTCTTGGCGATTTGCAATCTGGCAAGGAACAATGTCTCCTGCAGGAAAATGTTCAGGTATTTTTCACCCTCGGAAAGTGAGAGGAGCCCCAGGACACATTGTTGGGGGCATAGGGATACTGGAGAACCCATGCGGTCATGAAGAAACCAGACCACCTGCATCCAGTAGCCCTGTAGTCGGGCAAGCCCAGAACAGGTGATTAAAGGATGCGTTTGGGGAGTTGCAGCTGGGACAATTAGAGTTCTGTTCAGGCCTATATTTGGCTATATGATGGGGTGTGAGGTATGATCGGTGTAGGATGTAGAGGTAATGGTTTGGGTGACAAGTTCATAGCTCGCCAGAGCCTAGTCCCAGTCCTCTCGACGCCCCGCCCAAATCACCCTCCCACCAGAAGCGTGCCTGATGCGCCAGTCAGGGCAGTGGGGGGGGGGGGGGTCGAGAGGTGGGTGTACAGCAGTGAGATCAATTTCCTGGGTTCATTACCGAGCACCAGATCAACAAACATTGGAGTCTCGAGTATTGGGATATGGTCACCAATTTGGGTATTGAGTGCATGCCGGAGTTGGAGGCAGCGGAACAGCATGTGATTGGGTAGTGCAGTCATCTTTGAGGGTTTGAAAAAAAAAGACTTGACCATCCCGCTCGATACCACCTGCGACAAATGTATGACGCCCCTATCCACCCACAGCCCGTGGTCTG
The DNA here is from genome assembly GCF_037356315.1 of Lithobates pipiens. Lineage (NCBI taxonomy): Eukaryota > Metazoa > Chordata > Amphibia > Anura > Ranidae > Lithobates > Lithobates pipiens. Next base: position 153,733,183 of record NW_027507718.1, read on the forward strand.
GGATGAGGGAGAGTTCTGACATGGATTGCCCCAGAGGGGCGTGTGGGAGCCCTTCCCAGGCACATAGCAAGCTGCCAGCCCTTACAATGATGGAAAAACATGGAGTCCCTGTCCCTAATGCAGGTCAGGATGTGAGGGCTACAAAATAAAATCCGGAAGGGGTGGATCAGCGGGCCAGGGATCTGAACAAACAAGAGTGGTGTAATGGACCCTGTCGGCTTGGTTGAAGTTAAAATTAGTGGGAGAATTGGGATGCTAAATAATAGAGGAAGAGGACAGGTAGTGCAGTACCACCCAGGTCTGTTGGGCATTTCAGGACCCGCCAAAGCAGCTTAACACAAATGTGTTGCTGAGAGATTCCATAGCTTTAAATGTACGGGGGGGGGGGGGGGGGGGGGGATATATAGTGGCGCCTGCCAGAAAACAGAAGTTTGGGGAGAAGTATTATCTTGACCAGATTTATCCGGCCCATCACCCCAAGGGGGAGACGGGACCAGATTTGCATTTTGGACTTTAGGGTAGCAAAGAGTGATTAAGTGGCAATCTAGGGGGGGATCTTGAAATGTGCACGCCAAGGCGTTCGCTCTAGTCAGTGGGAGTGCCGGCTGGTCAGCAGTGGGGGGCCCTAGGTCCAAAGGAAGAATTACTCCGAAGCCCAGAAAAGGCACCAAAGGCCATGATGGTTTGTAGGGCTGCCTGCAGTGAGGGGCCAGCATCGGCCAGGTAGAGAAGCATGTAGTCCGTGTACAGGCTGATCACCTCATGCAGCTCGCCGCAGCGCAGACCTCTGATGCCCGGGTGGTTCCTGAGGGCGATAGCCAAAGGTTCCACAGCCAGGGCATACAGAAGTGGCAAGATGGGGCAGCCCTCACGCGTGCCCCGGGAAATCGGGAAGGGAGGGGAGATCTGGCCATTTACCTGGATGCGTGCTGTGGGAGCTTGGTATAGTAGCTGGAGCCACTTAAAGTTAGGCCCTATCCTGAACCTACGGAGGCACTCCCACAGATGCCTCCATTCCACAGAATGCAATGCCTTGGCGGCATATAGGCCAACCACCACTCTGGATCCGATGTCTGCGTGTTTTTCATGGAGGTTCATGTGGAGTCTAAGGTTGAAGGCAGTGTTCCTATGTGCCATAAACCCGGTCTGGTCGGGGTGCATCAGGGAATGAATAACTTAGGCGCAGGGCGAGAACTTTAGCAAGTATCTTAACATCTAGCTGGAGCAAGGAAATGGGCCTGTACGATTCAGGTAATTGCGGGTCTGTCGGGTTTGGGTATGAGAACTATGAGGGCATCACCCATAGACTTGGGTAGTGAGCCGGTGTCAAATATATGCGAGTACAGTTGAGTCAATTTGGGGATCAGCATCTCACCAAACTGGGTGTAGAACTCCAGAGGCAGACCATCGGATCCAGGTGTCTTGGATGTAGGAAGATGAGCCAGGGCCTCTAACGCAGTCGATGGTAATGGGCGCTTCGAGTTTAGCTATTCGCAGGGGAGTAAGAGGACGTCCTCTAGGAATGCTACAAGGTCATCTTGGGTGTAGTGCGTGGTAGAAGAGTACAGGTCAGAGTAAAAAGAACCGGAACACCACCACCGGGGGCCTGTGGTCCAGGTGGGCAATATAGGCTAGTAGCTTACCCGCTCACTGCACTCGAACAGGCGTTGCTTAGTAAAAAAAAAAAAAATAAAAAAAAAATTTAAAAAAAGATACCGTTTGGCCTTCTCATGATGGAGCTGGTCTGCGAGTCTGGTCTGCAGCCACAACATGGAGGCATTGGCCTCTGACGGGTCGCTCTGGAAGACCTGTTCAACACCACTCCTCTGCCTGCCTAAGCAGACACTTAGAGGATGCCGTGTCTGGATATGCACGTGGTTAGGATCACGCGGGCATGCATCTTGAAGGCCTCCCAGACCGAGCCGCACGAGGCAGAGCCCACGTTCGTACGGAAGAAATGCTCCCACTCAAGTTGGAGTTCAACCTAGATAGCACATTGAGCCAAAAAGGGTTAAGCCTCCAGACGCGGGGCCCAGGGGGAGCCGGCAGCCGTAGCTTGATCCAGTAGGGGGAGTGATCGGAGAGTACCCTGGCATCAAATCCAACGTCAAGGAGATGGGAGAAAAGAGGGGAGCCACAGGAAGATAAAGTCTAAGCGGGACATGGCAGAGCGTGAGGGTGTGAAGCATGAGAAGCGGATTAGTGTGGGGCGTCTATATCTCCACGTGTCCGTGAGGGCAAATTCCATTGTAAATTTCCCCGAATCGGTTAATGCCTGGTGAAGGGGAGGACAGGGCAGTCGGACTCAGTCTGTCAAGTGTGGGGGTTATAACCATATTGAATTTCACCTGCCCAGACGGCTGGCACCGACGGGTATTGGGCCATAAAAACACGCTGTTGCAATGAGGTAAAGGCAAAAGGTAAAGGGACCTAGAAGGCCAGGAGAAGGAGCTCCAGACCCCAGATAGTGGCATGGAGAAACAAGGAGCGACCCTGGGGGGTCCGAATGCAGAGTGTGTAATTGAAACTGCACAGTTTTGGCAACCAAAAATCACAACCCCCCCCCGGGAGTTTGTGGTGTGCAGGGCCTGAGAGCCAGCCCACCCACGTTTTTTTTAAGACTTAGCTGTTTTTGACCTGCAAGGCGAGTCTCCACAAGAACCAAGACATCCGCCCTCAGATTTAACGTGAGCAGGACTGCTGCTCGTTTGGCTCTGTCCCCCAAACCCCTGACGTTCCATGTCAATTTTAAGGGACGCCATAATGCAGGTAAGAGAAAGGTGCGTGCAGTCGAGCCCCCTTGAGCCTGGGAGGAATAAAGCACTGGGAGCAGCCAGGGCCCACACAACACGTCTCGCTCCGGCGAATCCAGCTGCCAGACCCCCCCCCCCCCGAGAACCGTTTGGGAAAAACTGGGCCAGCAGCGGAGGACCACAGCTGGCACCAAGGCAGCGCAGACCAGGGGGGACCCAGCAGACACAAACACGCACTGCAGCAAGTAAAGACAACTGGGGGAGTAGAGACAGTATAAAACATTACGTACAGCCACATGCAGTCAGGAAGAATACAAGTTACAGTTGCGGCAAAAATGCCAGCGTCCTGGGGTGATCCCAAAGATCGCAAAGGGGGGGGGGCGAACAAACTGGAGGGCACACAGCGATTCCTGGGGGGAGTTATCCAGTCACAAGCAGAGTGTGTGCACGTGGGCCACCCGAGGCAAACAGATGGTGTGTTATGGGGGATAGTGGGCCAGGGCATGCCACCCCCACCCCGGGGACAGTGTAGTCACAGTGAAGGTCAGGAGATGAGGGGGGAATGGCAGGGGAAGCGTAGGTAGTGAATTTACGTGAACAGGCAGCAGACATGGTCTGTGGGCCAAACGGGGGGCCAGGTCACCTACGTTGAGCTCTGAGAACCACGGTAGGGCCTAGGACAGGCCAGCATCTCCACGGCCCTCCAGCCAGGAGAAAACGGCCTACGGCTCCTCAAAAAAGTGTGCCTTGCCTTCACAGAGCACCGGAAGCGTGCCGGGAACAGCATTAAGGCAGATGTTGCTGGCGCTTTGGTGAACTTCTCTCCTCTTCTGTACTCCGCAAAGAAGTCCGGATACACTGTCACGTTCCCAACCGGAATATTACCCCGCTCCCCGGTAAGCTTCAGGATTGTGTCTCGGTCCCGGTAATTCAGGAACTTGGCAATGAAAATTTGCGGTGGGGCTCCGGCTGGAGACGGCTTTGCAGCTAAACGAACAAGGAGGAGAACGCCTCCCTGCCATAGGTTCTAATTAGCAGATTCTCTAGGTATGGGGGCGGGGGGGGGGGGGGGGGGGGATCTGTACCCTCGCACCGCTCAGGCAACCCCACGAAGTGCAGGTTACACCTCCGAAGGAGATTCTCCATATTGTCCTGCTTGAAGAGGACCACGTTCAGCTGATACTGCAGTTGTTCAGTAGTAACCTCTGATGCAGGCCTTCCCCCACATGGCCAACCCAGCGTTCAGTCTCCGACATGCGCTTCCGGAGTTTGTGGATGTCCTGCCGGATCAGGGATATGTCGACCTTCACTTCTTCAATTCTGGAGGTGAGGGTCGATTGGCAAAGGGCAATAGCTTCCAGCACTCTGGCGGTATAGCTGGAGGTGTGATCATGCCCCTCCGGGAGCGAGACGGCGCCATCTTCCTCTCCAGGATCCCGCTTCTCGTGGCGATGCCTGTCCAGCTTGGCAAGAGCTCCGGATCTCTTAGGGGGGGAGACATTAGGTGTTGAGGCTGCCCTGGGCCTTTGCAGCGATCGGTTTCGGGGAAAATAGCTCACAGGATCAGTTATAAGGGTGCCTCGAGCAGAGCCAACACTGCATGTCCTACTCCATGCAGCTCCAGACCACGCCCGGTACCTGTTCCAACTAGATTCAACGCAAGGCAAACTTTTTTTACGATTTTTGGATAGCATAGGGAAGAGTTGACACCCTTGTAATGTTTGTGAAAAAACAAAAAAAATTTGGGTTGGTGTGGAAACAAGCCTTGGTGATAAAGCATCAGTGGAGGTATCTTTTTCCCATAAGAACTCTTACAGGAGTGAATTTCCCTTCCTAGAGGGAGATTTCCTCTTACTTCCCGATGTCTCCCTCAGTTTGTAAATAGGAGTCATTTGCAAGTCGGACGTTTGTAACTAGGGGACTGCTTGTAATAGAAAAAAAAAAAAAAAGCATAACAGGACCTCTTAAATATAAGATCTGGGGTCAAAGAGACCTCAGATCTCATATTTACACTGAAATGCAATAATTAAAAAAAATATATATATATTTTTTTTAAATGACAAAGGGCCCTTTAAGCACTTGACATCCGCGTTATGGCCGAATGACGGCCACAGCATGCATGTGAATTCCCAGGAGGCAGTCATATGACGGACTCCCCTGTGGACGCTCCTTGCGCGCGCCGTGATCTCCAAGTCACTGAGTTTTAGGTGATCACCGGAGCCGGTCCCTGCGCGTTACCATTTGATCAGCTGTCAGCTGATCACATAATCAAAACAAAAGCTTGGGATCACTTTTTCCTCCTCACGCTGACAGTGAAGGAGAAAAAAAATAAAAGGCGTTCACCGGCTCACCTTAAAGGGACATCAGTCCTGAAACGGAAGAAGCAATTATGCCTCATATGCCATCTGAAAGTGCCCACCAGTGACACTTATCAATGCCACCTAGCAGTGCTGCCTATCAGTGTAACCGATCATTGCCCATCACTGCCACCTCATCAGCATACAATGACGGACAAAAATTACCCATTTTAAAATTTTATAACAATTTTAATTCGGTGCTCAAATACCACCAAAAGAAGGCTTTATCTGGGGGGGGAAAAAAATTGATAAAAATGTAATTTGGGTACAGCGTTGTATGACTGCACAATTGTCAAAGTGCATCAGTGCTTAAAGCAGATAATTGGTCTGGATAGGACCCAGTTTAAGTGCCCAGTAAGCTACGGGCAGAAGTGATGTTCTGACATTGCTTCTGCCCTGCAGTGTCATGGAGATGGGTGGGGGCCATCATCCTTTTACTCGTCTCCATGCACAGCCAGTGAAAGGACCGGATTGTCTCCGCCGCTGGCTCCGGAGCGCAGTGGGAGAGGGCCCCCTCCTGCCAATAAATGTGATCTCACGGCGAATCTGCCGCAGGCCACTTTTATCTTGTAGCTCACCAGCCAAACACGGGGATACCATGGTTACGGCAGCTAGCTGCTGCCACAAAAACGATATCAGACCTCAAAGTGAGGACGTACATCTCACTCAGCAAGTCGTTCATGAACTACCAGGGCACTGCTGAGCGTTCTGGGGAATTTATTGAGGCTGTCATTCAGTAACTGGCTGCCCGTACAAGGTATAGCTACACAGACAATATGCAGGAGTTAGAGATTGCACCTGTGATCTGCTGATAGCAAAATACTTTACAGGCTGTTAAGGCATTTTTTTTACCTGCATGCGCTTTTTTTTATAACTAAACTTATCCTGTGACGAATAAGGTGGTATCAGTATATTTTTATAAGAAGTTTGTTTTTTTAACCTTTAAATGACTGCTATTCATGCTCTCCACAATCACAGCATAAGGTTTACCTATAGACTGGTCAGTAAATGGTTTCTTTTCCTCCTCGCAGTAAAATGGTAAGGCCAACATCTAGAGTTTGGAAACATTTCCACAGTGCAATTTCTGCTGAGCGCAAAGCTGCAATTTGTAAAAGAATTTATTCTCACTATATTTGCAAATGCTAAAAGGATGACAAAACACATCCTTGCATGTCAGAGGTGCCCTGACTTCCGATTCTTAAATACTTATGGAATTTAATGAGGACCACCATAATGAAACTGCAAGTAGAACCTTGGGCATTCAAAACATTTTTTACACCATGGCAGAACACTGCATTGTGTTAAAAAATAAAAAAAAAAGCCAATTGCTGTGAAAGCATTGTTCATATTTTCATGTCACCAAAAGCCATTTGGACTAAAATGTTAAGATTTGTCAGATTGAGAAGTCGAAGTGGTAGAAAAATAAAGTATGGAAAGATTAGACAAAAAGCAGGAAATTCCCCTATTACTAGTGTTATTGCCACACAGCCTCCCTGGAGCAGAGGAAAAATTTTATATTACACATACATACACACACACACACACACACACACACATATACACACACACTATATATGTATACACCCTTTCAACCGCATTACATGTGGAAGAGCTACCACATGTGCACACCCAAGTGACTTCTAGGCTAAAGAGTAAACAAATGTAAGGTCAGTCAGCGCAAAATGACGACCTATTTAAAAAAATTAACAGCTGCTGAACACTAAAGGCAAACAAAAACCTCAGATGGACATAAAGTAGTGCAGCGCTAAAATACCCTCTATTGATTAAACATAAAGTCTCAAAAAATGAGAAGCATAATAGAAATCTTAAAGGAAACTGATAGCAGTGGTCAACAGTGATGTATTCCTCTGTGTTGATAGAGATACATGCAGATATCCTTATGGTGTCAACAGACTCAGTGATTCGACCGCCAGACAGCCAAACCGCTCACCTTAAAGAGGAAGTAAACCCTGATGAGTTTACTTCCTCTTTCATTCCCTGCAAAGGCAAAGCATAATGGATTACTATGCATCACATAGTAATCCATTATGTGTCACTTACCTGACACAGGAGCCAGCGATGTCACCCACCGCTGTCCCCTGTAGTCCGGCACATCCATCTTCTCGTGGGTCACGCCGCTGTCATTTCGCGAAGCCGCGATGAAGTCACTCCCACGCATGCGCGGCATCTTCACCGTTGACGGTGCCGCGCTCAGTGCGCCTGCGCCGTAGACAGCGATGCCTGTGTTTCGGCAAATATCTCCTAAACCGTATAGGTTTAGGGAGATATTTCTTGGACCTACGGGTAAGCCTTAATATAGGCTTACCTGTAGGTCAAAGTGTGTTGTAAGGGTTTACAACCAGTTTAATACTCATTACCATTGACACCTTGGCGCTGTCAATGGTAATGAGTATGCAGCTTCTTTATCTTTTGATCCTTGCCTATATTACTGTTTAAGCTGGTGCCATGACCAATGCTTCGGGGTTCTCCTTCAGGGTGGCTTCTTTCTCTTGCAGCATCCTATGAAGCCATTCTTACATGCAGGAACTATAGGTCTGTCTCGTGTACATCGATAAACATGTAGCCTAGCACAACTGCTCCTTCCATACGTGTGGAAGATAAAGAAGCTGCATACTCATTACCATTGATGACAGCTCCATATTAATCAAGAAGCTGAGTTTCATCTATCTGGCCCACCTGAACCTTTGTGTGTGACCACTGGAAGTGGCGACTGTTTGTTTGACCTATCTGTTCAGTCAGGGGTCTATACTTTAAGGTGAGTGGTCTGGCTGTCTGGTGGTCAAATCACTGAGTCTGTTGACACCATAAGGATATCTGCATGCATCTCTATCAACACAGAGGAATACATCACCGTTAACCACTGCTCAGTTTCCTTTAATAAGATTTCTATTATGCTTCTCATTTTTTGAGAGACTATGTTCAATCAAGAGGTTGTTTTAGCGCTGCACTACTTTGTAGTGTCTAAAGAGTAAACAAGCAGAGCTCACATTACCAAGGAAAGCAGGACAAAGGGGATGATAGAAAGAATTATATTGCTCTCCAGCATAACCAGGCACTTTACTGAATTACGCAGGACCATGGGGTATTTTACTCAGGGACACTGAACCAGGGTGGCATGGGGTAGGGAGTTCAACCCTGTACACAAGTAGGCAGTGAATTCTTATTTTTTGAAAAGACAGACCAATATATTACATACCTTCTTTATCTTCAAAGATGCGCTTTAGGATTTAAAAGGCTAAATTGCATGCCTGCTTGGGGAGGGGGGGGGGGGGGGGGGGGAATAAAAAAAAAAAAAAAAAAAAAAAAGTTTACCTTCTCAGACCCATTAATGATAAAGTAACCTCCTGGGTCTAGTGGACATTCATTTAGCTCGCATAGATCACGATCAGTAAGGCCATTCAAGAGGCAGTATGTAGAACGCAACATTATTGGTATTTTTCCAATAAAAGTTTTCTGATGCTGAGTTTGAATCTGTTCCTCCCCTTCTTTCACAACAGTCTTTGTGATATCAACGTAGAGAGGGGCAGAATACCTGTATTGGAATTCAAAATAAAGTTTACCTTTATTACATCACTTTTATTTATTTTTTTAGAAAAAAACACCCCACACAAAAAGGTATGACCTAAACCTCCCGTGCCTCCCGGCGGCAGTTCACACTGCCCTATGCGAACTGCTGGGAGTGTCAGTGAAATGTTAAATGACACCCCCAGATCAGTTCGCATATCGCAGTGCGATGTGCAAACTCGGACAGGAATCGGATCGCATGGTGTGAACACCCATGTGATCCGATTCTGCTGCGGACCAAAAAAGGGTCCTGTGCACGTTTGGGGCGGGTGCGATGCGAATTCAGCCATACTATCTGTATGGCTGAACTCGCATCACAGAGATCGGATGTGATTTGCACTGCGAATCACATCCGGTTCTCGTAGCCGCAGCAGTGTGAACCCAGCCTCAATTACAATTTTTGTTTACTGTGGATACTATAAATACTTAATCATGAGGTTTTACAAAATCTTGCTACAGCCAAGTTGCTGCCAAGAACACAAAAAAATTAAAAATCCAGATTTAAAGCCAATCTTGGTATTTCCTTTAAAATTAAGGAACTAAAGTAAAAGCACTCCCACCCCCACCATAAACCATACATGCAACGCATTGGTCCCGCACATGTACAGTATCTCACAAAAGTGAGTACACCCCCTCACATTTTTGTAAATTATGTTTTCATGTGACAACGCTAAAGAAATGCTACAATGTAAAGTAGTGAATGTACAGCTTGTATAACAGTGTACATTTTCTGTCCCCTCAAAATAACCCAACACAGCCATTAATCTCCAAACCACTGGCAACAAAATGTAACACCCCTAAGTGAACATGTTCAAATTGGGCCCAATGAGCCATTTTCTCTTCCCGATGTCATGGCATGTGATGCGTGTTACAAGGTCTCAGGTGTGTTAAATTTGGTGTCATTGCTCTCACTCATCGGTCACTGGAAGTTCAACACAGCATCTCATGTCAAAACTGAGGATCTGAAAAAAAAAAAAAAAAAAATTGCTCTACATAAAGATGGCCTAGGCTAGATGATTGCCAAGACCCTGAGACTGAGCTGCAGCACAGTTGCCAAGACCATACAGCGGTTTAACAGGACAGGTTCCACTCAGAACAGGCCTTGCCTCAGTCGACCAAAGAGGTTGAGAGCACGTGCTCAGCATCATATCCAAATGTTTTTTTTTTGGGAAATAGACGAGTGCTGCCAGCATTGCTGCAGGAGGTTGAAGGAGAAGGGATGGGGGGGGGGGGGGGGGGGGGTTCAGCCTGTCAGTACTCAGGTAACACTCTGCATCAAATTGGTCTACAGACAAGATGTATTGAACAGGAAATAGAAACCGTTATGCCAGCTTGATTTTGAGAACCGTAGCAAGCAGCCCAACATCCGCATTCACGGCCTGCCAGAGGATACAGCACCAAGAGATATATCTCTACCCTCGGCATATTTAGAGAAATCCTGGAACTTCCTGGTACTGTTCCTATTCAGATAGTGACCACAGGGCTCTTCAACCTCCTTCACAAGATGTTGCTAATCCCAGAGACACCATATGCAACCTGCACAAATATACTCTTAAGGACAGCATTATGCAGTAAATGCGTAAACCTTTTTTTGACTTTAATGGAGCTAATCTTTCCTTCCATCAAGATCTCTCACAGCGTATTCTTATGCAACGCAGGGCTCTTCGGCCACAAAGGAGGCAGGCCTACCATTTTGCTGGGGATTCCTATTCTACCTGCAGGTGACCAAGGACAGCAGACAAGTTACGCTACGCAAAAATGACCTAACACTTGTCAACTCTTGAGCTGGATCCAGTGGATTTCCTGGATTGGAAGAGTTAGTCAGAACTGACAGTCTTTCCGGCTCTCCAGCTCCCTCAACCCTGGCTACCAGCAAAGCACAGAAGCCAAAAGAGTTCACCAACATCCTACATCTGGTGCATCACCTGGCCCTTCCACATTGAGACACTGATGGGCCTATCCGGCCTATTCCACTTCTCCACCCTCAATTTCACTCGTTTTTATTTTTCTTTTATGACCTTAGTAGGAGGAGATCTTGACCCCTGAAGGGGGACACCGACTCGGGGCCTTGTCTGGCACCGTGCACAGATTAGACTGCTGGGATTGATCCGGACATTGCCCAAGATGGTCTGTAGCACCTCAAAACCATTGTTTGCCTGGGCCCTGCTGGAGTCCCTAGCTTATGGGCCTCAGAATAAATTGTTTTAGTCTAGTCAGAACCCTCCTGGTGTTTCCAGAATCTTTTTTCCCCCGCTCATATAGGCAACTTGTACTTTGTACAGTGTCCAATGTGGTATATGCGGGGCAGACCCCCTCTGGTTCTCTCCATGCTGGCCCACATTCCCATGCAGGCCATCCCTATATTGGTACAGATCCCTGTTGGGACCATGGATTGGGGTTTTAGCCCAGCCTACAGTTAATTCAATTGATGGTCGGGTTATTCCCGACAAGTTATATTGCTGACATTATAAATGATTTTTCACACATTACGGGCGGCACAGTGCTGTAGTGGTTAGCACTCACCTAGCAGTAAGAAAGGTCACTGGTTTGAATCCCAACCACAACACTACCTGCCTGGAGTTTGCATGTTCTCTGTGCCTGCATGGGTTTCCTCCGGTTTCCTCACACATTCCAAGGACATGCAGGTAGGTTAATTGGCTTCTGTCCAAAATTGGCCCTAGTATATGAATGGGGACCTTGGACTGTGGGCTCCTTGAGGGTAGGGACCAATGTGAGCGTGCAATGCATAGGGATAGGGACAATTGTAGATACTCACAGGTTAAATTGGATGGACTGGTTTCTTTATTCAACCTAACTATGAAACATTCTTCCGCTTCTTTTCTTCCTCATCCTATTGCTTCCTTTTCAGGATTCATGTGCCTTGTCGCCCATGCTAGGCTTGTCTGTTCATGGGGTGGGATGTCTGTTCTTACATACCATTATGGCAACTCTCAAGGTATTCTACATTGATCAAGGTCTCTGCTCTCCCTGAAAGCGTAGCAAGTTATGGTGGGAGTCGAAGAAATTAGGGACGCAGGTATTGTTTCTACAAGAGACTCATTTACACCCCAGTCAGTACCTAAACTACCCACTCATCTGTGTAGTCATTGATTTTTAAGCATGCCCCCAGTCAGCAAATCTAGGAGTACGGCTAAAGCAATCCACAAAGCTTGCCCTTTCCAAACCACTGGGAACCAGGTAGATCCTCAGGGCCGATAAGCCTTTTTAAAAGGAACTATATAAAAAAAAGTACCTTTGCCACCATCTATGCCCCAAACACGAATAAACTCACCTTTATCGACTCAGCACTGGAGAGCCTGGCCGAGTTTAACCTAACGACTACCCGTCGCAGTTTTACTATGCCTGCTTGTGTAGGCGGTCTGCTTAAGCGCCTGTTGCACGAGCATGCCCACGATCGCCTAACAGAGGCTCTAAATCTATCCCATAGTTTGTAGATGCGATAATTTTGTGCAAACCAATCAATATACACCTATTGAGATTTTTACAAAAAATATGTAAACTGCCTAAACTGATTAATACATTATATTTTTTTTGGATATGCATTATATAAAGTTTTCTTCTAAAAATTGTCACTTTTTTTGCACTATATACAAAACGCAGCAGTGATCAAATACCACCAAAAGAAAGCTATATTGGGGTGGGGGTCAATTTTGTTTGATTACAGTGTCTCAAGCCCACGCAATTGTCAGTTAAAGGGATGAATTTCAGAAAATGTCCCGTCATTAACCACTTCAATACAGGGCATTTATACACCTTCCTTACCATACCAATTTTTAGCTTTTAGCGCTCACACTTTGAATGCCAGTTACTCAGCCATGCAACACTGTACCCAAACAATTTTTATCATTTTTTTCATACAAATAGAGCTTTCTTTTGGTGGTATTTAATCACCACTGGGTTTTTGTTTTTTTTGCGACAGTGAAAAAAGAGCAAAATTTTTTTTTTCTTTTTTTTTTAAACACTTTTGCAAATAAGTAATTTTTGTTCATAAATTTGGGCCAAAATTTATACGGCTACATCTTTGGTAAAAATAAACCAAATTAGTGGATATTAGTCTCTTTGAAAGTTATGGAGTCTACAAGCTATGGTGCAAATCATTGAAAATTGATCACACCTGATGTACTGACTGCCTATTTCTTGAGGCTCTGAAATGTCAGGAAAGTACAAATACCCCCAAAATTAGCCCTCTTTGAAAAGTAGACAGTCTAAGGCTCGGTTCACACAGGGGCGACACGACTTCAGGACGACTGAGGCAACTTGGAGACGACTTGAACACGACTTTTAGACACGACCTGGGGCGACTTACAAGCCGCCCCAGGCCAGGCGACTTTTGCCATGGCCAATGAGCTCTGAAGGGGGAACTCCACGCCAAATTTATGAAAAAAAATTGGCGTGGGTTCCCCCTCCGAGAGCATACCAGGCCCTTATGTCTGGTATGGGATTCCAAAGGGAACCCCCTACGCTGAAAAAACGGCCTGGGGGCCCCCCCCCCCCCAGATCCATACCAGACACTTATCAGATCACGCTACCCGGCCGGCCAGGAAAGTGGGTGGGGATGAGCAGGCGCGCCCCCCCCCCCCCCCAGCCGTACCAGCCCACGTGCCCTCAACATGGGGGGGTGCCTTGGGGGAGGGGGGGCGTGCGGCCCCCCACCCCAAAGCACCTTGTCCCCATGTTGATAATACCCTGGCCGTTGGTTGTCGGGGTCTGCGGGGGGGCTTATCGGAATCCGGGAGCCCCTTTAATAAGGGGGCCCCCGGATACCGGCCCCCCCACCCTATGTGAATGAGTATGGGGTACAATGTACCCCTACCCACCCATTCACCTGTAAAATAAAGTACAAAAAAATAAAATAAAACAACACCACACAAGATAAAACAGTTTATTGCACAGCTCCAGGGGGTCTTCCGTCTTCGGGGGTCTTCTCGCTGGACTCCTCCGCTATCTTCTTCCAGCTCTTTTGCTAGTGGAGGAGCCCGGCTTTTCGCCGCCGCCCTCTTCTTCCGACTTCGGGGGTCTTGTCCCCCTCTTCGGTTCTTCTGCCGGGCCACCGCGCCTTCTTATAGCTCTTTTACAGGCGGTGGCCCGGTCTTCTGTCGTCGCCTTCCATTCTTCTGGAGATGTTGACTCGACGCTCTCTCCGGCCGCAATTCCAGGGACGCGCTGCGCGGCGACTTATACAAGGACAAGGGGCGGGGTCATCGGTTAATGTCACATGGCAACAGTCCCAGCATCCTCCGGGACTGACATCGTAAGGGGCAGAGTCACCATGTGACATCAATTGATGACCCCGCCCCTTGTCCCTATATAAGTCACTGCGCGCCCCTGGCATTGCGGCAGGATAAGAAGGAGAAGAAGGAGACGGCGACAGAAGACCAGGCCACCGCCTGTAAAAGCTATAAGAAGGTGCGGTGGCCCGGCAGAATAACCGAAGAGGGGGACAAGACCCCCGAAGTCGGCGAGGAAGAAAGCCGGGCTCCTCCACTAGCAAAAGAGCTAGAAGAAGATAGCGGAGGAGTCGGGCGAGAAGACCCCCGAAGACAGAAGACCCGGAGCTGTGCAATAAACTATTTTATCTTGTGTGTTGTGTTTTTTTTGTACTTTATTTTACAGGTGAATGGGTAAGGGTACATAGTACCCTATACTCATTCACATAGGGTGGGGAGCCGGTATCCGAGGGCCCCCTTATTAAAGGGGGCTCCCGGATTTCGATAAGCCCCCCGCCCGCAGACCCCGACAACCAACAGCCAGGGTTGTCGTCAAGAGGCCCTTGTCCTCATCAACATGGGGACAAGGTGCTTTGGGGTGGGGGGGCCGCACGCACCCCCTCCCCCAAGGCACCCCCCCCCCCATGTTGAGGGCACGCGGCCGGGTAAGGGCTCAAGAGGGGGGGTGCCCGCTCGTCCCCACCCACTTCCTTGCCGGCCGGGTAGCGTGCTCGGATAAGGGTCCGGTATGGATCTGGGGGGGACCCCCACGCCGTTTTTTGGCGTAGGGGGGTTCCCCTTGGAATCCATACCAGACCTAAGGGCCTGGTATGCTCTCGGAGGGGGAACCCACGCCACATTTTTTTCATAAATTTGGCGTGGAGTTCCCCCTTCAGAGCTAATAATTCTGTCAGTCGCCTCTGTATATACAGAGATCCGACTTGGAGGCGACCTCCATTGTAGTCAATGGGTACAAGTCGCCTACAAGTCGGATTGAAGTAGTACAGGAACTTCTTTTGAAGTCGGAGCGACTTCAGTAGCGTGCAGTAAGACGGCTCTCATTCACTTACATTGATTTTTAAATGTCCGACCTGAGGCGACTAGGGGCGACCTGAAGTCGGATACGAGTCGCCCCTGTGTGAACCGAGCCTAAGGTATTTAGTAAGAGGCATGGTGAGTTTTTTGAAGTTGTCATTTTTTTCCCACAATTCTTGGGAAAAAATTTTTTTTTTTTTATTTACAAAATTGTCATAAGTTATTTCTCATACACAGCATATGCATACTTCCAATTACACCCCACAATACATTCTGCAACTCTTCCCGAGTACGGCGAGGTCACATGTGTGGGGCTTTTACACGGGCTGGCCACACAGAGCACCGTAAGGGGTTCTAGGAGCATAAATGACACCTCTCATTTCCTAACGACCTATTACATTTGTGAAGGCCCTGGAGCACCAGGACAATGGAATTACCAACAAAATTACCCCATTTTGGAAAACACCCCAAAGTATATTCTATGAAGCATTATGAGTCTTTTGAACAGTTTTTTTTTTTTTTTTTTCAAAGGCTATTAATCGAAACCATAATTGACCAACTAATCAATTATGAAAATCATTAGTTGCAGCCCTAGAAATATATCTTATAAATTGACAACTGTGTAAAAAAAAAGTGGGTCAAAATTGACGTTCAACCACAGTGACAGGATAATTTGGAAATGGAAAACTTCTTAGCCAAAAGGAATGTATGTGGTTTTCGTTCAGAAATTACATTCATTTTAAAAATAGAACGTTAAAAACAAGTGAAAATTAAAAAAAAAAAAATAATAATTTTTTCAGCAAATGTACAAAGATTTTTCATCTGAATATTCTCATCTGAAAATTGATCGGTGCGGTCAGCATAAGGCTCGGTGCACACCTACGCAGTTTGTTTTTGATTTGTTTCTGCAGTGCGTTTTGGATTTTTGCGCACGTGATTTGACTGCAATTTGCAGTTTTTCGGCAGATTAAAAAACACAAGTTGCTGCAAAAACGCATTACATGCTTTTCTGCAGCTTCTCCATTGAAGTATATTGAACCAATAAAGCACCATTTTGCGTTAAAAGTCCTTGACCCTTTCAGATGTGAACGTGTCCCGTAGGAAACCATGTAAATGAACTGTAGTGCATTTCTGCAAAAAGCACCATAAAAACACAGATGTGAACCAGATCTAAAAACGTTTAGTAGCATAATGGGGTTAAAAAAAAAAAAAAAAAAAAAAAAAAAAAAAAAAACACATAATCACTACTGTTCATTTTTTTACTGTTTAACTGTGAAAGTAATATTTACAGTAGCAATTTGCTCTTTTTGTACTATAAAGGGCTCATTTTAGTTTTTTTTAACCCCATTATGTTGCTGGCCAATTAATCGATTATGAAGTCAATCGATTAGTTGTTTCAGCCCTAGATATTTCTAACATAGCATGTATATAGCAAAAACTACACCCCAAAACACATTCTGCTACTCCTCCCAAGTATTGCCACAATTCTTGGGAAAAGACGATTTTTTTTTGTTTATTTACAAAATTGTCATAAGTTATTTCTCATACACAGCATATGCATACTTCCAATTACACCCCACAATACATTCTGCAGCCATATGCTAGCAAGAGCTCTGACGGAACCGATCCCACACTCCGATTGAGTGCTTCCGTCTATACAACGCTTCCTAAGTCCTGGAACACAAGTCCAATGGATCTGGCTATAGGAACCCCCCCCCCAATCACTAGACGACACCAGTCTTGGAGGACATCAAGAATGACCTTTGAGATCTCACACAAAATATATATATACAGCTGGGTGACTAAAACCTAACCAGCATGAGCTAATTATCTAATCAACACTCAGACTAGTTTGACTGAAGGGATAAGACTTTTCGGCTCCTAGCTCACAATTCAACAAACATTACTATAAACATAAACAAAGGATTAATTAGCACAAACAACAACGTTTGGAATGTCCTTACAAGCCAGACTCATTTTACACAAGAGACAGGTGTCTCGAGTTAATGACATTAGCATCTGACAGTGTGTGTCCCAACAGCATGAGACAACACATATATACAGCATTGAATCTGACTAGCACAGATTATAGTGGGGTTCTCATTCACCCTGTGCCCCTTAAAATCCAGGGCCCATAATTGATCGGCAAGAAGCTCGCACTCAGTCCTCTCAAAAAGCCTGTGTCCCGGCTAGGTGTATCACAAGCTCAACATCAGAAACATGCTCAGACCTATGTACATAAACTCTGCTCCTCTTCTGGGGAGGTGGTTTGAGTCTTCCAAAATTGCCTCGGGGTTCTGCGATTATGCAGAGCTATAGCACCTGGATGCCAACTTACCTCCTGGTGCTCAGGCTGCCAAGTTGACTGGTATTCAAGAATATTTCTCCATGACTGGCCTACCGCCATTGACAGATGACCAACATTCGGACATGAGTCTCCAATTACTGCTGCAGAGATGGAGTCAACCGTGAAATTACTGCCCAACGGGAAAAGCCTGGGACCGGATGGGTTCACCAAGGCGTATTAAGCCACATTCACCCCCTTACTGCTAAACCCTACGTGTAGGTGCTTTAATTCGTTAGCAAAAGGCAGTATAATCATTCCAGAGGCGCTGTTAGCACATATGTCGGCGCTACCGAAAGAAGGCAAGGTCCCCCAGTTGACCTCCTATATCCTTGCTAAAAATGTATACTAAGATAGAGATAATGCCATTAGGGCGATTCAACTTATACACTGGGCTAGACATAGGTAGGAATCGTCACCATATTTGATGTTAAGACACAAAGCGTTTAACACTGCGTGTAAGTAAGACCAGCCAATGAGGTCAGAGACCATGGGATTGGGACCAAACATGCTCATCTGGATCATGACCCTTTATTGCGAACCCAATGCACAGGTTAAAGTCAGACTTTTCTCGATCAGGAACGGAACAAGACAAGGGTGCCCCCTTTCACATCTTTTCGCATTGGGCCTAGAACCCTTGTTGCATAAAGTGAGAGCGAATGTAAATATCAACTTAACGATGGGTAAATATCGGCTTAACGATGGGCACCATGGAACATAAGCTTTCAGCTTATGCTTATATCCTATTCCACAGCACGGACCTTTGCTCTTGTTGCTGGTCCTGATGCGAGAACCTCAGCGTTTCAGGACACTCTCGACAATAAAGTTAATCTTACGATATTTTACCTATCCCAGTACCCCCTGCTATGACCAATAGCTTTAAGGCCCCATTCCCCTTCACATGGGCCAAAAACTCATTGGGATACCTGGGTATCCAGCTCAGACCGCTTTATATAGTATCAAAGTGGCAATTACCCCCAGTTACTGACTGCGATTAGATGGGACCTTTCATTATGGACTAAAATCACCTGGCTAGGAAGGGTAAATAAAAATGAATATCCTCCCTCGGTTACTATTTTATTTGCAGATGTTGCCCATGCCCAAAAGCTTTTTTGGCCAACGAGCATGCTAACTGGGTTTCGTCTAGAACTCCCGGAAACCACCTATAGCCCTGAGACTACTAAAACATCCAAAATGCTCAGGTGGCCTGGGAATCCCAGCCAAAGATACTACAGGGCTATAGTCTCCAACGGATCCTAAACTAGCACTTCCACACCCAGTCCACGCTCTGGAGAAATATATGGCAGGCAGGAATATGTCCTATGCCCTGTGGTTCTCTCAGGAACACAGGTGGTTTCCGGACAATACGACCCTATTGAAAACCCATGAACTTAAAATATGGGATCCGGTCAACCAAATTGCTTGATTTGGCTCCCTCTGTGCCCCCGCTGGTACCAGAACAGATAGCATTTTTTTGTGCTCTGGGTAGACTATGGCAACGCTTGCTGTGGCAAACTAATGAGGAATGGCAAACTGCTTCCCTTTGAGACTCTGAAGGCCACCTCAGCTGCTAGGGAAGGACCTAAGGCCCAAGTTTACCATCACTCATTCGAGTTCTATTGACTCTAAAATACAAGAGACAAACTAAGATTGTCACGCTGGTATATGGTGCTCACTGCCCTGGCCCAAATATATCCCTCCGAGCTATGCTGGAGGGGCTGTGGGGACTGTGGTACACTCTTACATCTATGGTGGGACGGGCCAGTGATCGTGAGACATTAGGGAACAGATTGAAGAGATTCCGGGCCTGGATAGCCCCTTCTCTTTGATGCATTTTCTTTTGCATATCCCTCCCATGCTGATTAGTCAGCATAGAGTGTTACCCCATTTGTTGAACACAACCAAGCGGCTGCTCCCAATCTACTGGAAACAAACTCAGATACCAAGCCAGGAGGAATGGGTACACAAGGTGAATGAGATCAGAGAGGCGGAAGACTGGATTACAACATGTAGGGGTACCCAGGATGGGTTTGCCAGCACAAGGTCCCTGTGATTGGACCATGTCCGCGACTCCGACCAGGTATCCTTCCCATACCCTATCGGTTTTCTCATTTTCACTCTGAAAAGATCAATTTGTACTCAAGTTTGAGGAATATTGAAACTTCGTCAAGTTCTATGACCGTACTAAAAGATTAAATAGAAAATAAAATAAAAATTTGATGGTGACTGTTTTGTGAACTGCTGTCTTCAAGTCATTCCACAAATTTTGAATGGGGTTGAAGTCTGGGCTTTGACTAAGCCAAGCAAGGACATTCACCTTTACTCCTTCAAACCATTGTGTTGTGTTGTCATTTTTGCTGTATGCTTTGGGTCACTGTCAAACCATTGACACCTTTCTGGCACAGGGTAGCAGATTTTTCTCAAGAATTTGAGGGTATTTTGCCACAAGAGTCTGCGGCCACATGGAAGAGGGTGTTGTGTGCACAGAAAATCTGGTGGTGCAAACTTAATTTAGACAGGGGGGGGGGGGGGGGGGGGGGGGGGGGGGTTACAATTCATACTTTAGTGCTTGAAGTTAACCTCTACCATAAATGATTTTACTACAAAGCCATAAAGAAGCAACCCCCTGGCACTTGTGCCAGACACTGTAGCCACATTTATGCTGGCACGCGACTGGGAGATCCACCTTCCACTCATCAGCAAACCCGGTGTTCTATTGAGAAGTGCCCCCCATCGAATAGTGCCCAGGATGTACTCCGCATGCGCCGTACGGGACAGAACAGCTGATTAGCTGGGCTGACGTAACCAGGGCATACAGCCAACATTAAGTGGATGGCCTAATCTAAGGGGCGGTGCACCATACTGACCCCCTCCCCCAGCACGAATGCTGTGCCTGGGTCTGACTCCATGCCACTTTGCTCACCCAGCACGAATGCTGTGCTTGGGTCTGTGATGCCACAGCCAAGATCTGTTTTCCAGACACAAGCTTGACTAGCACAGCATGTGGCTGGCTGTTGCAGTTCTGGCTTGTGAGATCCTCAGTCTGCAACAGCCAGCTACACTGCACATAAGACTGTCTGGAAAACCATCAGATCTTAGCTGTGTGCAGTGTTGGAAGGAGCAGCCGAGTACCCTGTCAGCGGTGACAAAACACTCTGCCCTGCAGTCTCCTGTCCTCCACCCTACTGACCACCCAGCCTTTATTTTTAATGCACCGCCACATTAGCAACACAGTCCGGGTGTTAAGTCAGACACTTCAAGCTGCCTTCTCTCATTCGGCACTTTTAATTAACCAGGTATTGCGAACTACTAATTCAGGAGGTGCAAGAGCTGTAACTCGGGCTGGGCTGAGGTTGGAAGGCTCAAGGACTGGGGCTGGGCTGATGTGACGTGTTAAGGGACAAAGCTCATTAATTCTACTGCTATTCAAGTAATTTACAGCAATTTATCAAATTTACTTTTCACATTTGCGTGTGGGATGTTTGCTTTTTTATGCAACTGGCACTCTTAATTTCTTTGAAACTATTGTTTGTCACAAATCACAAAAGGTTGCCTGATCTTGCGTTAGCCTAACGTAGATGCAAAAATCGAGTAATACAAAAAGAAAAAAAAAAAAAAAAAAAAAAAAACCTACAAACATCTGCTATCTTAATATTTCAGATGCATGACTGTAAGGCTCTTGTCAGGCACAAAGTTGCTTACGTTAAATTTCTTAGTCTTGCTTCATTTGGCATCATTGGCGAAGGGGCGCCATCTCTTTCCCAGTGTGTCGGTTTAGATAAATATATTTGCTCAAACTTCAAAAGGTATCTTGGCTGTAATGTGAAACATAAGTTAACAAAAATATTACTGCAGTAACACCAAGCAATCTTTACTTCAAATTTAAGATATACATGATTTACAAAAAGCGATAGTAGGCAATGCTAATATAATATAATAAAATATAATACACCATTTGATTTAAAAAGGGAGTGATTAGTGGTTTTAATATTTTCTTTCCACTAGCCCATGGTGCTCTAGGAACATATGTTAAAGTAGTATCACCTGAAATGAAAATGGTTAACAGCTTGCTCACTAGGCACTGAAACCCACTACCTGCCCAGGCCAATTTACAGCACTGTCACCAACAATTGCACGGTCACGCAACACTGTACCCAAACAAAAATAGACATCATTCCCCCACAAAATAGAGCTTTCTTTTGGTGGTATTTGGTCAGTTTCTATTTTTTGCGCTATAAGAGAAAATTCAATTTTGGGGGAAAAAAAAAAAAAAAAAAAAAAAAAAACTTGATATGGAATAGGAATGCGGATGACACCCTACAGCAGGGGTCTCAAACTGACGGCCCTCCAGCTGTTGTGAAACTACAAGTCCCATGAGGCATTGCAAGGCTGATAGTTACAAGCAGGACTCCCAAAGGCAGAGGCATGATGGGACTTGTAGTTTCACAACAGCTGGAGGGCCGTCAGTTTGAGACCCCTGCCCTACAGACTCCACACAAGGAGATTTAAGCCTTCCAGGTGCAATGATAAATCTTAAGGGAAGTGGACTTGCGCGCCCTCAACATAGTGGGAATCACAGAAGCTGGCAACCCCGGGTCTCTTAATTCCTTGCTTTCAATAGCCATGCCGTTAGCCAGAAAACGGTAAAGCAGGGTGGAATAGCGGCCCCTAGGACAGAAGGTCCTCCTTCACCAGCAGCCGCCAAGGGAGGTCTGCCACCATACGTAAAACGGAGTACCAAGGTCACTGAGGCCAGTCTAGAGCAACTAGAATTACTGAATTCACTCTGCCTCTATCCTGCGCAGCAGACTAAGTGGTTTGAGAAGGAAGGCATATATGAGCCGATAATGCCCCCACAAAGCCACTAGCGCGTCTGACTCCTCCACCAAGGGATCCATTGTTCTGGCTACAAATCTCTCCACCTTTCCGATTGAAATGAAATGAGAGGCCAGAAGATCCACGTCCAGCGTGCCCCACCGCAGACAAATGAGACAAAACGCTTCCAGATGCAGTGATCACTTCCCGCAAGCCAGCAAGTGACGGCTGAGGTAATCCGCTTGCCAGTTTTCTACCCCCGGAATGTTAACGGCTGACAGAGCCGTCACGTGACGCTCTGCCCACTGCAGAATGTGAGAGCTCTCCAGGGCCGCTGCTGAGCTCCTCGTCCCCCCCTGGTGATTGACATAAGCCACTGCTGTGGCATTGTCTGATTGAATCCTGGCCAGGCTGACCATGTAGCTGTTGTGACCACGTGGAGAGTCATAACCTGATCGCCTGCAGCTCCAAAACATTGAGCGACAGTCAAGGTTCCTCTGGCGTCAAACGGCCCTGAGTCGAATGAAGACCAAAGATTTCCCCCAGCTGGTCAGGCTGGCATCTGTCATGACCGTCCAATGCAGAGGAAGAAACGACCTCACGGACCATAGCCAGCAAAGAGATGCCCTGTTAGATGGCCCACCCAGATCAGACAATACAGCAACGTCTGAGACTTGTCCCATTTGGATAAGATCCCCCTCTGCAAGACTCATGTTAAATTGAGTATATGGAACCGCCTCAAAGGTGGCTACCATGAGGCCCAGAACCCGCATGCAAAAGCGCAGAGACGACCAGCAGAGTGAAGCAGCAATCACACCGCAGAGTGAAGCAGCAATCACACCGCAGAGTGAAGCAGCAATCACACCGCAGAGTGAAGCAGCAATCACACCGCAGAGTGAAGCAGCAATCACACCGCAGAGTGAAGAATCTGAAGTTTGCTCGATGGTAGAAACGTTTGCTTTTGCAGAGTCTAGAATCAACCCCAAGTACTCCAGGCATTGGGTCAGGAGCAACACAGACTTCTGGATATTAAAAACATCCAGCTCAACTCTTGTAAGGTCTGCATGGTTGTCTTCACATCTTCCTTCAGTTCTGAGGCCGAAGCTGCCCTCTGAAGGAGACCGTCCAAGTATCCCTTGACTGCGATCCCTCAGCAACGCCAGGACTGCAGCCAGCACCTTGGTGAAGACTCTCGGCGCCGATGCCAGACCGAAGGGAAGTGCCACAAATTGATAGTGTGCATCCGACTGCAAAGCGCAGAAACCTCTGGTGCCTGATGCAGATGGGGACATGCAAGTACGCATCCTTCATATCCAAGGAGGCCAGGAAATCCCCCTGATGTAGTGCAGCCACCACTGAATGGACCAACTCCATCCTGAACCTCCACACCCTCAACAATTGAGGGCCTTGAGATCCAGGATTGGATGCACCCCTTCCTTCTAAGGGACTACAAACAGAATGGAGTAGAACCCCGCATAACCTTTCTGAAGCTGGCACCAGAACCATCACCCCCCTCAGTAACAAGTTCTGTACCGCACCCAATAAGGCCTGTCGACAAGCTGGGAGAAGAGGAAGATTAGAGGGGAAAAAAAAAAAAAAATTCTTTTGTATCTGGACAAAATTAGTTTGCAGACCCACTGGTCGCAAAGAGGAGAAGCCCACCGGTTGGGCGAACCCCCGCCTGACTAAACTTTCATACGGAAGCAGAGCTGTCCACGGGCTTGCGAAGCCTTGTCTCTCTGCGGGAGCTTTGCTGGGCTCACTTACTAGAAACGAGCAGACAAAAAAAAAAAGCCGCCTGTGAGCAGGGAAAAATAATAAATAAAAAACAGTTACTTACCGGTAACATCCTTTTCCAGGAGTCTCAGGACAGCCACCGTAGAGACCCTGGCTTCTCCCCTCAAAGGCTTGGTCCTTGGCTGACAGAAGATCCAATCTGTAGTGCTTTACGAATGTAGAAAAACTGAACCACGTTGCAGCTCTACAAATCTGTTCTGGAGAAGCACCAGCCCACTCTGCCTGAGAAGTCGCCACTGCCCCGGTGGAGTGGGCCCTGATCCCAACTGGGGGTTCTAACCCCATCACATAAGCCTGCTCAATTGCCAACCTTAACCATCTGGCTATCGTACGTTTAGAGGCTCTGGAACCCTTCCTGGCCCCTGAAAATACAAAAAGTGAATCAGACTTTCTGAACTGACTTGTGCAATCTAAATGGACACATCTTCTAACATCCAATCTATGAAAAAATGGATTTGCAGGATTTGAACAGAACGTAGGCAGCACAATCTCCTGGTTTCTAAGAAAACCCGAGGCTACCTTTGGTAAAAAGGCCAGATCAGTCTTAAAAATCAAACTGTCCAAAAAAAACAGAAAAAAAAAAGGGTGCCCTAACAGAAAGGGCTTCAAGTTCACTCACTCTCCTTGCCATAGTGATCGCCACCAAAAACAGTTTTGAGAGTGATCAATCTTAACAGGCAAGACTCCAATGGCTCAAAAGGTTCTCCTGTGAGAACCTGTAAAACTAATGAAAGATCCCATACTGGGAAGGGGGAATTTGACAGGTCTCTGCCTACTTAAGGCTCTAAAGAACCTCACTATCCAAGGGTTTGTTGCTATATGCCTTTCCAGAAATACACTCAAAAGCGGATACCTGACTCTTAAAGGTCCCAAGGGCTAGGCCCTTATCTGCCCCTGCCTGCAGGAACTCTAGAACGGCTACAGAACTGCACACATCAAAAGAGTTCTCTGAACACCCGATATTGAACCGCTTCTAAACCTTCAAGTAAATGGCCTGCGTTTCCTTTTTCCTGCAACTTAGGAGTGGCTACTAAGCAATCCGAGAATCCTTTGCCCTTCAGCAATTCTTCCTCAGTAGCTAGGCTGCAAGGTTCCACCGCTCCACCTGGGGACAGCAGATAGGACCCCGAGAAAGAAGATCCTCCTGGACTGGGAGCATCCAGGGGGGTTCCACAGACAGGCCCTTCACAATGGAAAACCACGGCCTCCTGGGCCAGTGTGGCGCAATGAGAGTAGTGTTCTCTGCCTGAAACTTCCTCAGTCAGCTCTGTGCTAGTGCGTCCACCCCCTCCCCCCTGTTTATGGAAAAGAAGAGGGCTACCTTCACGTTTTCCCTTGAGGCAAAAAGGTCTATCGAAGGAATCCCCCACCTTAGGGTGACCATTTCGAAAACCTATTGTTTCAGAACCCAGTTGCCTTCTCTCAGCGTTATCCTGCTAAGGAAATCTGCTACCTAATTTTGCTCCCCCCCTTCAAATGTATCGCTGAAAGGGATAAGACATTTGCTTCGGCCCACCTGAGGATGGCTTTTTTCCCTGTCTGTTGACATAAGCCACTACTGAGGAATTGTCCGACCGGACTCGCACATGATGTCCCTGAAGTTCCCTCTGAAAGGCCCCGAGTGCCAGATCTACTGCTCTCAGCTCCCTCCAATTCGAGGATCTCTTTGACTCCCTCCTCTCCCAGGTACCTTGTACCAGACGGGAGTCTAGGTGCGCACCCCAGCCTGAGCCGCTCGCATCGGTTGTAACGATACTGGTAAAACCCACTCCAGACCTTGCGACAAATTTGCCCCCTTTCTCCACCAAAGGGACCTCTTGACCTGAGATGGAACCAAAACCAGATGCTTTGTCTACCTTTTGGATTTTCTCTAAGGGAAGGAAGACCTTTTGTTCGGTTGAGTCCAACACATACCCCAGGAAAGTGACCTTTTGGGAACTAAGTTGGACTTCTCCAGGTTCAGAAGCCACCCCAGGCTCACTAACAAGTCTTTTGCTACCTGCAGATCCAGAATCAACTGCGCGGAGAAGGGGCAAACAGGAGAAGATCGTTGAGGTACGCGATCACCGAGACGCAGGAATGCCAGAGGGGGGGGGGGGGGGGGGGGGGAGGATAGCCCAAAGAGAATTGCTTTGAACTACCGGGGTTTTTACTGCCAATCTGAGGAAACGCTGGTGGCTCTCTGCCATGGGAATATACAGATACGCATCTTTTAAATCTATCGATGCCATGAAACAGTCTGGTGGAAGAAGTGCCTTCACCGAGTAAACAATCCATCCGAAAACCGCCTGTAGGTGACAGACATTCAGAGGCTTCAGGTTCAGGATGAGCCTGAACTTTCCCGAAGGCTTGCGAACCATAAAGTTGCGAGAACAGAAGCCTTTGCCTGTCTCTCCTGCTGGGACCCGTACCACCTCCTGTTCCTCTAGCTCCTGAAGAGAGGAAAGAAGTGAAGCAGATTTTTCTGCACATTTTGACAGCTCGGTAACAAGGAGTCTCATGGGGGGGGGGGGGGGGGGGCGCTCTGAAAACTCCAAATCGGTAACCTCTTCTGATGATCCCCAACACAAACTGATTGGAGGTGATCATCTCCCACTGTGGGAGGAAGGCCCCCCAACCTTCCTCCCACCGTGACCTTGTCATTGAGACTTTTTGGACTGTTCAGGAGGGCGAAAAATTGCCCCCCATGCCCTTTGCCCTTTAGCCCCCCAACTTTTCTTCTGCCGATCAGTTCTAGGGGCTTCAAACTTTGTGGACGAGCGTTTGACTGCTCCCCATACTTCCTCTTAACAGGAAAGGCCTTTTTCTTATCTGCCGTGCGATCTAGCACTGCTTCAAGACCTGGCCCATAAAGCAAGTCCCACTGACATGTCTTCAGCCATAAGGCCCCCCTGGCTGAGTTGGTCAGGGCCGTAGACCTTGCAGACATTTGTACAGATTCAGCTGAAGCATTCACAATGTATGCTACCCCCTTAAGCAGCATGGGAAAGGAAGATAGAGTAGTCTCCTTTGCCGTCCCTGCTTCAATCTGTGCCTTAATCTGGGTAAGCCAATATTCCATATTACGAGCCACCACTGTGGCTGCCATGGCAGGCTTAAGATTTCCCTGTGATGAGTCCCAGGCTTTCTTCAAAAGTGAATCCATCTGAAAGTACCCCCATGTCCTCAAAAGGCCAGATCAGCATGTCTGGACACCTGAGAAGAGGTAGCATCTAACCTGGGAGATTTATTCCAGACAAGAGCCTCCCCTTCCGCAAAAGGAAACCTTTGTTTCAACGCACCAGAAAAGAAAGGTTTTCTTTCAGGATCCTGCCATTCCTTCTTGATGGCATCAAGACATCATGAACCGGGAACACCCGCTTTTTCTGTTCCCCCAGGCCTTTGTACATCTGATCGTGGAGTGACAATGCCTTCCTTTCCTCTTGTATACCTAAAGTAGTATAAATAGCTCCCAAGAGCTCCTCCACTATTTCCAGGGAAAGTTTATACCATGAGGTTCTTTTGGATTCCCCATCCAATCCCTCTCCATCACAGTCCCCTTGGGAATCTGAGGCAGCACTGTCAACTTCCTCTCTGGAACCCCCTGGATTCTCCCCACTAGCAGGGGGAACATCCGCTGGGCTAGGTGGTACACTCTGATGTGCTGGTGGAGGAGTGCTCTGGGGCTAAGGCCACTGGAAACTAGAAAAAAAATAAAAAGTTTTGAAGGACTGGAAAGTACTAGAGAGTTCTTTCACAGATGCTGCCAGGTCTACAAAGTGCCTTGGTCCAGGAATCCCCCATAGAGGCTCTACACGAAGGACACTTTTCCTAGAACCATGGGGGGACTTGCTCGTGGCCTTCTGAAATACACAGAAAGAGAGGGCAGCATAAGTTTAAAGAACACCAGCGCTACTTAGAGAACCATCAGGGTCCTAGACACCGCCCTGCCCCCCCCCCCGACCACCAAAGGGGAGTAACACCAGTGGAGCTACTGGTTACCGAGTAAGGGAACGTCTCCCCAGGGTTCCACTTACCTTTGAGTGGCTGGTGCTGTTGTCCCCAGGAGCCGCTCTTGATTCCTCTGCTTCGGACATCCTCCTGCTGAGGAAGAGTGGTACAAAAACGTGCCTCCGACAGCTGCCTGTACAGCTTAGAGAAAGGAGGCCGCTGAATGCTTGGTCCCTTTCACAAACCGCGTCCGGAACCGGAAGACACGGATCCAACGAAGATGTCCGCCCCCACCAGAAATGACATTGCCCGTCATCCAGTCCGGCCTCCAGCTTCATGCCGACTGCAAACACAGGGGGAACTAGGACATCCTGCTGCAGCGCCCCACTGGGCAAACGAACGGGTGGACCTCCCCAAACTTCTTGCTTTCCCCAAGCAAAGTTTGGAGTGCACGGAAAACGGTCAGTACTAACATTCAGCTCCCTAGCCGACCGGACTGCTGAGTGTAGTCAGATAGACGATTGGACTGCCCAGCGGAGCCAGCAAGACAGTCTCCTCCACTTTACACAACATAGCCTTAGCCTCTCCGACTGTTTAGATAAGTTCCTTAGCGGGGTCTCCCCACTTGAGGAAACACCATAACTGAGGGGACGGGGGGGGGGGGGGGGAGGATGAGATTTAAATTGTGAAATTAAAGGCAGTGTTTCCTAAGAGGGGAGGAGCCAGGGTCCCTCTACAGTGGCTGTCCTGAAAGACTTGGGGGGGAAAAAAGGGAGGGGCCCTGCTTACAACAGGGCTCCTTTCCTGGACTGTGGAAGAAAAGTTATTTTCCCTCCAGTAAAGTCCTCAATGAGGTCGTCCAGAGGGGCTCCAAATAACCCCCCCCCGAAGGGCAACTGCGCCGGAGCTTTCTTAGATGTATGGTCCGCTGACCAACACTTGAGCGAAATTAGCATAGAACTATGGCCAACAGACCCTTGAAAGTAGCTGTGCCGCATCACACACACACTTAAGCCCATGCGCCAACTGATCTACTAGTTCCACACACACTTGCTCATTGCTCAACTCATGGTATAATAACTTAACCCATTCAGCAAGTGTGACACCAGAGGCGTGGCTAGCACTGGACAAAGAGCCAACCCTGTCATTGTAAAGATAGGCCAAGCAACCGCCTCGGCCTGTCGGCAGGATCTTTAAAAGGAGACCCTTCCATCGGACTCTTGGTCACTTTATTTAACCTGGACACCAGAGGGTCAACGATCAGAGGTGATGTCCATTTTTCCAATACTCTCCCCAAAAGGGGTAACGCACTGAAAACTGCCTTGGAACTTAAACGCTGTGGCCGTTCCCAGTCCTTGTAAATTAACGTATCAAAATAGGACAGATAAGAAAACACTTTAACGGAGCGGACCAGCTTGTAAGACCCAAACGGGACAGATACCTCAGCGGATGCCCCCACCATATCCTCAATTTTCAAAGTATCCTGCACCGCCGTGATAAATGCCCCCCCCAGCACCTTCTCATGCACTGCAACAGACGCAGAAGATTCCTCCTCACTGTCCGAAAGGTCAGGAACCGCCTCATCCAAACCTTCCAGACAGGGGCAGAGAGTCTGGATCAGAGATGGAGAGGGAAGGGGGAGTTTACCCACCTTGCGCCCACCACTTCCACTCTGGAAACAAACGACTCCAGGACCGCCAGCAAAGCGTCCAGGGGCACCACCGACCCAGAAGGGCTGACTGCCATCACAGGGGTGTCTGGGTGAAGGGCACCTGCTTCGGACGCCATGCTGTCCCCGCTCGCCTGTTACCACCCGGGACCGACTGCCCACAAGGGGAAAGGAGAGTAAGGACCCCCCCCCCCCTCCTAGCTGCCACAGACTGAGGTGTTTCCAAGAAGGACACGCCACCCAACCACCTGTAGATGCGTACAGCCACGAGGCGATCTGTGTGCCATCCGCGCTTCAATACTCCAGTGCTAGATGCCACAGAAAACTCCTTCCGCAGCTACAGGAAAAATTACCGCGTCTCAGATTAAATGACTAGCGCCTATGGGTAAATGCCTGCTGTGCCCATCCCCACCTCAATAGCGACCCCACGAGGAGGATGAAAAGGGGAGGACATGACCCACAATCGACCCCCCCTCCCCCCCAGGGAATCCCAGCCACTCTGTGTCCAGAACAGTGGAGCACATACTTTCCCCTCCTGCGGGGATTGCTGGGCATACTCCCAAACAGATTCACCTCCTGCCTTGACTGAGTGGCTATCGGCACTGACCCAGAACGCAGGTGCCTGGTCATATGTGCCCCTGCAAGATACTATCTTGCTGGTCCAGAATGGGGCTCGTCGCAGCTGACCCAGCACGGAGTTATGGTCTGCACATGCTCGATAGCCAGGCTGGGAAGACAAGGATCCATAATAGCCAGCCTGTTACCCAGCTTCACAATCAATTGAGGATGCATAGTCAGAAAAAGGAAAAAAAAATTAAACAAACAGAAGTTAAAGAACCACCGGTCCCAGCAGAGAGCCATGTCCTTCTAGACTAGGTAGAAAAAAAAAAAAAAAAAAAAAAAAACGGAGCTGCCTGTAGCAGAGTGGGGTGTTATTGCCAGTAAGGACCGCCCCTGGGTGGTGCTGTGCTTTTGTTTTTCTGCCTAGTCCTACTCCTGATAAGACCCTAAAAGGTCAAGATTGAAGTGCTGTGCGCCAATGAACAAAAGAAAAAAAAAAAAAAAAAAAAACTTTTATTGTACAAGCATTCGTTAAAATCCCTCTCCCACACACACACCATGTTTTATATATTGTAACCGCAGCAATTTTCCCAAGACCACTCCTTGGTAGTTAGCGGGCTTTTTTAAATCAGTGCCATTCTACTGTAGCGCTGGATAATTATCCAACGCAGTGTTAATCCCCACAACATTTATCTACTTTCTATAAGCTCCCTAATCTAAACAAAGGTTATGAACAAATACCATGTGTACACAGGTTACCTGGTATGTACTTCCTATAATCTATAACCTAATGCAGAATCTACCCATCTACACTTCACCCATTGGGTATGCACCCCAATTAAATCCCAGGACACAAACCCATGTCAAATTTAAAATATGAAAATTTTTAAGATGCATACATGCATAGCAGGAAAAAAATAAAAAAAATATACTCCATATTGATAAAAATAAACACACACAGTCTACAGTTAATCACATATGCCCCAATAAATTCTGCTTAATGTGACCCACATAATGCTCAAGTATTATCTAAAATGGAGAACCAAATCCAAGCCGTATAACCATCCCTTTCTTTTAGAATCACAATTCCTTGGGAGGTACATGATGCAGTATAATTTCATAAAAATAAGATTTTTGTACTCCCCGTAAAATCCTTTTCTCTGAAGTTCATTGACACAGCTTCATTAAAATCTTGACCATAGGGTTATCGCGCCACCTTCAGGAGAGGACTAGGCAGAACATATAATACATGTAGAACTATACAATTCTGCCCAGGGGGCAGTCCCTCTGGCTATAACCCCTCAGCCTGCTTCCTGCAGCTCAGTACGTCAAAAAGCAGTATAATGTAAAATAGGAGGGGTGGGTGCTGTATCCTTCAATGAACTTCAGAGAAAAGGATTTTACGGTGAGTACAAAAATCCTATTCTTCCGTTCACTGACTTTCACAGCTCCATTAAATCTTGACCGCAGGGACGTCCAAGCAGTGTCAAAACAGCAAACCATCTCACCCACAGTCAGAGGCGCTCCTCAATGGAGGAGTTGTCAACTGAAACGACCGCATCAGAATGCGTTTACAACCAAAATATAATTCTTACAAGAAAAAGTGTAAATGGCAACGATTACACGCCCATCTGCAAAACTGCAGCCAAAGCAAGCATCTGAAGATGCACTCACATCAACTTTGTAGAACGCTTGATGTCAGAAAGCCAAGGAGGTCCCAATTGCCCGGTGGAATGGGGCGTGACGTGACAGGAAAGGGGGCACTTGCCCCTTCAAGACGCAAGCCTGGACCACGATCTGT
The DNA here is from genome assembly GCF_037356315.1 of Lithobates pipiens. Lineage (NCBI taxonomy): Eukaryota > Metazoa > Chordata > Amphibia > Anura > Ranidae > Lithobates > Lithobates pipiens. The sequence continues at coordinate 153,765,058 of NW_027507718.1, forward strand.
CCGAACCACTGCAAAATGATGGTTGAGCAGACAGCCAGCCCTTTTTTCGGGAAATCCCCCGAAAAAAACAGAGTCTGACTTTAGGAAGGGAGCCGTGGCAGACATAGTGCCACCGCAGGACTCAGCACCCTGACCAAGTGCTGAGCCGTTCTGTTACAGGTGCCTGTGTCAGCTTCCAGGTGTCCAGAGAGGGAAGAAAAAATAAAATAAAAAAAAATAAAAATAAAAAGCGCTGTTCTGAGCTACAGGGACCAGCACTGAGGATAAAAACTGCGTGAGCTACAACAAAATGGCCGCCCTGTATAAGGGACAAGCACAGGGGAAATGGCTGCTGACCATGCTTTCCACAGAGACACAAAGAAAATTGCCGACAAGCAACTGTACACAGTGAATGAACAGAGATAATGGCAGCAGAACACCACTAGGGTGACAGCACATGCAGAGCCTCCAGACACCCAAGGACACAGGCAACCAGCACAGCCCCCAGAGCCCTCCGGAGGATCCCTGCCTCAGGTACACACCACTCAGCAGCCCAGCCATGTGGGGGGGGGGGGGGGGGAATAGGGACAGGGAGAGAAGAGCAGGAGAAGCGGGACCCCTAATCAACCTCCCATGGAATGCCCAGCTGCTCTGTACTTAGAGACATCCCATCACAGACCTACTGCTGAGCATTACAGGGTGGCTGCTGGCCACGGCACACTGACAAAGCCATCGGTAGCCTGGTCAGGTGTGCCCCCCCCCCCGGAGCCTGAGGGGCATGTTGTGGCTGACCCAGCGCGTAGCTAGGGTCTGCACAATTTGGATGGCGAGGCTAGGGAGACTACAAAGATCTAGATTATGCAGCCTGTCACCCAGCCGGCTGTTGATAGCAGATCACAGGATCTTCAAATCTTGCGCAAAAGGCAAAAAGCCAGACATTCCCAGGACCGATAGTCCCTCGGGGAACCTAGGTCCTTCTTCACTAGGCAGAGAAAAAAATAAATAAATAAAAAACCTGAGCTGCAGGAAGTAGGCTCAGGGGTTATTACCAGAGGGACCACCCCCTGGGTGAAACTGTAAAGTTCTGTTTTTCACATGTATTACATGTTCTGCCAGTCCTCTCCTGAAAGTGGCGTAATAATCGTACAGTTAAGAGTACTGGAGCGGTGTCTGAATGAACGAAAGAGAAACTGTTTTTAGCGCAAAAAAATAAAAACAGTGATCAAATACCACTAAAAGAAAGCTATTTGTTAGGGTGCAACGTCACATGATCGCAGAATTTTCAGTTGAAGCGACGCAGTGCCGTATTGCAAAAAGTGCTCTGGTCAGTAAAGGGGTAAATCCTTCCGGGGCTGAAGTGGAGTTAACAAGATTCGATATTTCTTCACACTTTTGTAAACCTTTTATTTTTTTCATGTGAACACTCTAAAGAAAGGACAATTGCTTTGCTACAAAGTAGTGAGTGTACAGCTTTTATAACAATGCAAATTTTGCTGTCCCTTCAAAATAATACAGCCATTAACGTCTAAACCGCTGGCAACAAAAAAAGTTTGTAAAAATTTCCAAATTAGGCCCAAAGTGTCAATATTTTGTGTGGCCATCATTTTCGAGCACTGCCTTAATCCTCTTGGGCAGGGAGGGCACAAGAGCTTCACAGGCTGCTAGGCGAGTCCTTTTACACTTCTCCATGACGCCATCACGGAGCTGGATGTTAGACATTGCACACCTCAGCCTTTCACCTGAGTATGCCATTCAATAGGGTTTATGTCTGGAGACATGCTTGGTCAATCCATCACTTTTACCCTCAGCTTCTTTAGCAAGGCAGTGGTAGTCCTGCAGGCGTTTGGGGTCCTTATGTTGGAATACTGTCCAGCAGCCCAGTCTCCGAAGGGAGGGGATTGTGCTCCGCTTCAGTAGGTCACTGAATTCAGATTAGTGCTAGATGAATGTCTGTGTTAAGAGTTATTTTGAGGGGACAGCAAATTTACATTGTAGCAGTGTCATTTCTTCAGTGTTGTCACATGAAAAGATATAATAAAATATTTACACAAATGTAAGGGGTGTACTCACTTGTGAGAATATTATATATATTTCCTTTGCAGTTTCTTTGAATATGTCAGGGTGGACTCCCAATTTATCACCAATAATCAAAAAACAATGCGACACATTCTCCAATGCAATATTTTTTCCTCTGAATAATCTTCATATAAAGACAAAGTGCAATGCACTACTGTACAGTTACAAGCATACCATGCATCAGGCTTTGTGCAATGATCTATACAAAACTTCAGATATTTCTTTCTACCAACATCACAGGGTGTTACTTAACAAGTGTATCCCATAGCCACTCCAGTTAACCCACAGACAATCTAGTGCATTCCCTATACTGCTAGTGTGCAAATACCACAAACCTTTATATGAAGATTGTCTTGATGAAGATTATTCAAAGATAAAAAGAAAAATTTTGCATTGGAGAAAGTGTCCCTTTTTTTGATTATTGGGCATCCACCCAGGTTTCTCAGGTTTGGTATTAAAATTTCCAAGTCTGTGCACCTCTAGTAATCGACTAAAAAGTAAACTTCCTTTTCAATCTGCAGCTCTGTATTTTTTTGCAATATGGCTACCTGGAGGTTTTCTGTGTACAGAAAGTGCCTCCCCCCCAGAAGTTAGCCCTTAGATATAAAAAAAATAAAATAAAAAACAAACACACACACACACACGTCTGATTTCAAGCATCCCCTGCAACAATGTCATACGTCACATGGACACAGGCAACTCCATCAATTCACATTGGACGTGTGTGAGCCAAGCTTAAGAGAAATGTAGCTGAGGCAGCTGCCAGTCCAGGCATCTGGGTAGATCCAAACCATGTGGTCAGGATCTTTTCAGAGCCTGGGCCAGGGGGAAATGCAAAATAGCTTTTGGCTTCACTTCTCCTGTAAGAGCAAAGTGCATTTCACGCAGATCAACCTGTATTTTTTTTTTCCTAGTGTCTTCAAAGTTATTACAGGGATTATAGGTTTTTTCTGAGACTTTGAGAATATAATTTTTATTCAACTTACTGGCTCTTCTACTTCCCCAGTAGTATGCTGTGCTTCAGCTTGCAAGTCAATAGGCGGTGCATCTTCCACGATTCTCTGCACAGACATCTGAATGAACTCGTCAAAAGAATCAAGCTGCTGACGCACCAAGCCTTTCTCGTCAAAGTAGGAACTGGAAATGAATTTGTAAATGGTATTGGTTTAGCAAAGAAAGGTTTAAAAAGTCTTAAAGAACAAAAAAAAAAAAAAAACTTAAGGACCTATGTCAAAGGGGTTTGGATTTCTGTGAATGGGCAAATGCAACTTGTATTTGACAATAGTGCTCCTACAAAAGGATTCTGAATTGGCAAGCTCTTTCAACCCTTCCGCTACCAGAGCCATTTTTCCATTTTTTGCACTTCCAAAACTAGTGGTGGGCCGGTGCTTCCGCCTCCATAGCCAGAGAGAAACCAAAAGTCTCTTGCAGCTGCCCCTCTGCCTGGGATGGGCAAGAAAGACCTCCAGACATCCCTCTGTTAGGCAATCCTTCACTATTAAGGCTCATTTCAAAGGTCTCCTGCTCCCACCTAGGACTATTCCTCGTTTGCATACACTGTCTTCGAGTATGCAGCGGAGGGACATGGAAGACAAAACATGCTTCAGCCAGCCCTTCCAGATAATTTCACCACTGACAGGCTTCAGATGATTCTGACCTTAATTTGAAACATATAATAACCGCTATTCAAGGAAGTTAGGGGGGAGGAAGTTACTTACCGGTAACCTTTTTTCCAGGAGTCTCAGGACAGCACATTTGAGGCCTCAGCGCCTCCCTTCTCGGGAAACACCGCCTCCACCAGATCTTTAAAACCACTCCCTCCAGCTTTTGCATGAGCACCTCTAGCCAGACTAGGGAAACAAAGATGCATCATAAAAATTACACATACCTGATGCTCTCATGTCCTAATGGTAAGACCTTATTTTAGGTGGGTACTGGTGCTGTCCTGAAAGACTCCTGGAAAAAAACATTACCATTAGCAACTTCGATTTTCCCTTTCGTCTTTCAGGACAGCACACTTAGAGGATAAGCGAGCACTTACCCTAGGGTGGGACTACTGCTTACAGGACTTTACGCCCAAAGGCCTGGTCCTGGGGCAGACAATAAGTCCAGTCTGTAGTGCTTAACGAAAGTCTTAAAACTTGACCACGTTGTTGCTCTGCAGATCTGCTCAAGTGTAGCACCAGCCCACTCTGCTTGTGACGTTGCCATAGCCCTAGTGGAATGGGCCCCAATACCTCCGGGACCTCCACTCACTTTGCTATGTATGCCTGACTGCCAACCTAATCCACATGGCTATCATTTCTACAGGCTTTGGATCCCTTCCTAGCCCCTGAAAAAGAAAAAATTAAATCGGATTTCCTGCAACTTGTGGAAGACATGTTTCTGTTCCCTCACAGGATTCGAACAAAAAAGTGGCAAAAAGGCCAGATCGGTTTTAAAAAATAATCCGATCTGGAAAAACCTGAAGGAAAGGCGCCCTCCTCGAGAGGGCTTCTAGCTCACTAACCCTTCTCGCGGTAGTGATGGCTACCAAAAAAAAAATAAAAAAAATGTCTTGAGGGTTAAAAATTTTCACCGTACAAGAACTGATAGGCTCAAAAGGATCCTCTGTAAGAGCCTGCAATACTAAAGATAGATACCAAACTGGAAAGGCATGGAAACTGACTGGTCTCCATTTAAACTTTTAAAGAACCTGGAAACTCAAGGATTCGCTGCCAGTTGCTGTTCAAGAAAAACACTTAAAGCAGAAAACCTGTCCTTTAAGAGTACCGAGAGCCAGTTCCTCATCTGCCCCCATCTGTAGGGACTTTAGTACTGCTACTGGACTATGAACGTTAAAGGAGCTCTCTGCACACCAGTAATTGAATTTCTGCCATACTTCCAAATAAATCCTGCGTGTCTCTTCCTTTCTAGAACTCAGAAGAGTCGCTATCAACCCCTTGTTTTTTCAGCAACTCCTCTTCAGTAGCCAGGCTGCCAGACGCCACCTCTCCACTTGAGGGGAGCAGATTGTCCCTTGAAAGAGTAGATCTTCCCTGACCGGAAGTATCCAAGGCAGTTCCACCGCCAGCTTCTTTAGAACAGAAAACCAAGGCCTCCTGGGACAGTGTGGAGCTATCCAGATTAGGGTTGTATCCTCTAACTGGAATTTCCTCAGAACTGCCGGCAACAGCACAGGAGGGGGGGTGGGACATAGCACTTGGCAAAAGGCCAACTCTGAGAAAGAGCATCCACTCCTATTGCTCCATCCCCCCCCCCCCCCCCCCGATTCAGAAGAATAGAGGAGCTTTTGTGTTTCCTCTTGACGCAAAAAGATCCAAACACAAGCTCCCCCACTTCTGGACAATCATCTTGTAGATTCCCAGTTTCAGGACCCAGTCGCTCTCCCTCAGCTTCCTCCTGAGGAAGTCTGCTCTCTGATTTAGCTCTCCTTTCAGGTGTACTGCTGATAGAGAGCACACTGACCTCTGTCCAGCTGAATATTGCTTCTGTTAATGAGCAAAGGGAGCCGCTTGTGCCTCCTCAGCAATTGGAATGGGCAGATAGGTGTCCCTTAGATCTATAGATGCTATGAAGCAATTTGTTGAACTTGTTGGTCCAGACTTTCTGGGAGTTTTTGTGGGAGAGTCTTTTTAGACTCTCCCCCCCCCCTTTTCTTTAAGGGAAAAGCCTTTTTATCTACTGTTTCTATTAAGGACAGCCTCCAGGTCTGGACCGAACAGTAAATCCCTGTGAAGGGAATACCACAAAGCTTGATCTTTGACGCATTGTCCCCTTGCCATGTTTTTAACCAAAGCGCCCTTCTGGCTGAATTAGCCAAGGCAGAGGATCTAGCAGACATGCGGACCGACTCTGCTGACGCATTCCGCTATGTATGCGACTCCTTTTAAAAGCATTGGAAAGGAGGACAGAAGCATTTCTTTTGCGGTCCCCGCCTCAATATGGGCTTTTATATGAGTCAACCAATGCTTATGTGCCACCACTGACAGCCATGGCAGGCTTAAGATTGCTTAAAGAGGAATCCCAAGATTTGAGGAGAGAATCCATCCTCTTGTCAATAGGGTCTGCTAGCATACCCATAGCTTCAAAGGCCAAATCTCTCAAGTATCCAGAAAGACAGAAGGCTGCATCCAGTCTAGATTTGTTCCACACAGCAGATTCATCCTCTGAAAAAGGGAATCTGCGTTTCAATGCTCTAGAAAAGAATGGCTTCCTCTCTGGGTCTCGCCATTCTTTCCTAATGGTGTCTACCAGAACCTCATGGACCGGGAAAGACCCTTTTCTTCGGTTCCCCCTAGACCTTCATACATCTGGTCATGGAGACTGGGATTTTTTTTCTCCTTTTGGATACCCAGTGTAGTGTGAATAGCTCCCAGGAGCTCTTCCACTTCCTCCAAGGAGAGATTGTAACAGGAGGATCTGGAGGACTCACCATCCACCTTCTGACACTGAAGAGTCTGATGATTCACTGTCAGGATCATCCTCTAGTGTCGTTCTGCTACCCCCAGGTTACCCTTCATTATCAGAGGAACCTGCCAAGGGGCCAGGTGTGACATCTTGCTGTGCTGGCAGAGGATAGGCTGAGGGTTGTATAGGCTGAAAATTCTCAAAGCCTTAAAAGACCGAAAAGTGCTGGAGTGCTCTTTAACAGAAGCCGTCAGACCAGAACTTTGTTCTTCAGCACGATCCCCAACTAAGCCCTCAATACAATTCCTGCATAACACTTTCCCCCAGGATTCCCCTAACACCTACATAGGGGGCACTTCTTCTTGGACCCTTGTAAGAGCTTAGATTTTTCCCATGGACTTGTCCCGCAACAAGAAAAAAACCCCACCAGCAAAAAATCAACACCAGGAGTGCACCCTCCCAGGATCAACCACCACCAGGGTCCCAGACATGCAACTCCTCCCCTCTCCAAGGAAGGGAGTTAACTCGTGGAGCTAAATGGGAAATAGTAAGGGAACACCACCCCAGGGTTCCACTTACCTTAGAATGGTTGGTACTGGCATCACCCGGAACCGAACGGGAACCATTAGTCTCAGACATCCCTTCGGTCCTAACGGTCGATTCGTCACAAACCGCTACTCTTAGCTGTCGCTACGGCATGAATGGGGCAAAGACCAGCTTTTGCACCGTTTTGGCATCCCAGGACTGGAACCAGAAGTCGCGGGTGAACGGGACGTGACCTCTCCCGCCAGAAAAGACATCGCCCGTCATCCAACCCAGCCTTGGGCTCCATACTGGCCACACTAACTAGGGGGAGACACGGACACTCCAGCAAACACCTTCCCCAGGCAGTGCCAAAAACGAACGTCCCAGGCCTACGCTTTCCCCAAGGATGGGACGTGCCAGATAATGTAGGTAACGGACTCCCCAGCCCTGCTGCAATGTATGAGAGATCTCAATCTCTCCGGCCATCCCTTCAGCCAGAACGAACTTTCCGCCTTCAGGATAACACTGGACTCAGCCTCCCCAGCTGAATTAAAAACCAAGGTTCCTAGCGATGTCTCCTCGCCGGACGAAACACCAAGACTGAGGGGCTGGAGGGAAGGAGTGGTTTTAAAGATCTGGTGGAGGCGGTGTTTCCCGGGAAGGGAGGAGCCGAGGTCTCAAGTGTGCTGTCCTGAAAGAGGGAAAAATTATTAACCGTCCAGATTCTTATGCGGCAACAAGGAACAAAGGATCAGCAGTGTAGAAGATGCTATTAATCCACTTAAAGTGGTGGTAAAGAAAAGGTTGTTTATATCTTCATACATCCTATGCATGAAGATAAAAGGCCTTGTGTGCAGCAGCTCCCCTCAGCCACCCCAATACTTACGGGAGCCCCATCAAGATCCAGTAATGTTTGTGGAGCGTCTCAGGTGCCCAGGACTCCCCTCATTGGCCGAGCAACGCAATTGTCTCCCGCTACGGTCAAAGTCAGCCAATGAGAAGGGAAGGGGGGCAGGGCCCAGGCTCCATGTCTTAAATGGACAGAGCTGAGGCTCAGTGCCCTCATAGCAAGCTTACTGTGGGGGCACTCAGCAGGGAGGGACCAGGAGCACCAAAGAAGGACCCGAGAGAAGAATCTGGGCTGCTCTGTGCAAAGCCACTGCACAGAGCAGTTAAGTATAACACGTTAACAAAAACAACTTTAACACTTTAACTGCTTTAACATACCACTCAGCAACAAGACAGGGGTTTTGTTTTTACCAGAGTCTGACATTTATAGGCTTCTACATCCATTATAGATTTCATCTTTAGTCTATACTTTATACCTCCACAACAGAGTTATATTATAGTTGCGATTAGGTATCTGGATACTTTCTATACCTCCATTTGAGATCTCTAGATTGCTTGTCTGCACAAGTAAAATTATTCAGATGGCCTGAGACACCGAATAGAGTTGTATCTAAACAATACTTAGCGAAAGCCATCTTTGACCACGCGCCTCTGGTTTTGCAATTACAAGTCTCTGGCCCTGCTGGTTTTGCATAGCTGGCGCATGAGCCCTTTCTGACTAGCTGATTTCATGGTGTTGTATAAGTGCAAGGATGACATGAGACCATTTTGGATTGACAATCAAGATGTTACAGAAGGGGTGCTTTTAAATCAGTCATGAGAGGCCCCTATGTGAAAAGAAGTCTGTGAGCTAAAAAAGGGCAAAGACTAAGCTTACTGAGCTAGCTATGCAAGTTGCATACCTTGAATCAGCTTATTTAGGATGATCCCACAGCAGGCAAATACAAAGCTTGGAAACATGCTGATAGAGCGTATGCTGTGTCCCTAACAGAAAAAAATAAAAATAAATAAGCCTATACTCCGACCAACATTTTTGAAGGAGACAAACAGCAAGCTCTTGGTGTTTTTGGCCAAACCTGTCTTTGAACCCTTCCAAATTATCCCCAGAGTATTGAAAAACATTGGGTGTAAGAAAGTCATGTGATGGAGGATTTTCTCCACTTTTATAATGACGCAGCACTTCATTTATTCCACATTAGGTTACAGCCTTATTCCAAAATTGATTATTTTCCTCAAATTCTACAAACAATATCCCATAATGACAACATGAAACGTTAGAGCCGGTTCACACTGCGGGCGATGCGAGGCGACACGACTTGCCTCGCCTCGATCTGACAAGTTGCCCCCGTTCTGTACAATAGAACCGTTCTGAGAGGAGCGACTCGAGTCGCTCTGACTCAGAAAAAAGGTTCCTGTACTACTTTCGGGCGACCTCGGGGCGACTTGCATTGACTTCTATACAGAAGTCATCTGCAAGTTGCCGCCGAGGTCGCGGCGAGGCAAGTCGGTGTCGCCTCGCATCGCCTGCAGTGTGAACCGGCCTTTAGATTAAAATCTTTGCAAAATTAAGAGAAAAAAAAACACACACACACACACACACACACACACACACACACACACACTTCCCCACCTCCCACCTCCCCCCCCCCCCCCCCCCACACACACACATTCACAGCCTTTGCTCAAAATTGAGCTCAAGTGCATCCCGTTTCCACTGATCATCCTTGAGATATATTTCTACAAAATTGGGAGTTCACCTGTAGTAAATTCAGTTTATTGGACATGATTTGCAAGCCATGAAGTCCAAGGAACTGTCTGGAGAATGCCAAGATAGGACTGTATTGAGGCACAGAAAAATATCTGCAGCATTGATGGTCCAAATAAGCACAGTGGCCTCCATCCATAATTGGAAGAAGTTTGGAACCAGCAAGACTATAGTGGGCCGCCCAAACTGAAAGAGCAGGGAAGTCAGGGAGATGACCAAGAACCCGATGTCACCTGACAGAGCTCCAGTGTCTGGAGAGAGAATAGTCCGCCTGCCAGTTCTCCACAGCAGTGGCGTTGTCTGACTGGATCCTGATCGGACACCCTTGAAGTCTTATCGACCATGTGGAGAAGCATAACCTGATCACTCAATTCGAGCAGATTGATCCGCAACTTGGATTCTTCTGCCGATCAGAGGCCCTGGGTCGACTGAACTCCCATTACTCCACCCCAGCCTATCCATTTCAGGTAGGACCGACTTCCCGGACTGAAGTACCGGGGACCTCAGCCACCAGATCAGGGAATCCCTGACTAACTGGCTCACCTCAGGGACAATAGGGATTTGTCCCATTTTGTCAAAATCTCCTTCTGCAGGACTCTGGTGTGAAACTGAGCATATGGTACTGCCTCGGAGGCTACCACGAGGCCAAGGACTCGCATGCAAAAGCGTAGCGACGACCACTTGCAGTTCATCAGTTTTACTGTGGTCTGTGCTCTGAGAGTCTGGAGATTGTCTGAAGGGAGAAGACTCAATTCCGTGGAGTCCAGCAGCAAGATCAGGTACTCCAAACACTGAGTCAGTAAGATCACTGCCTTTAGGTTCAACAGCCATCCAAATTAGTGCAGGTCTGCATGGCGATCGCCACATCCACCTCTAACTCTGAGGCGGAAGATGCTCTCAGGAAGGAGATCATCTAGGTATCACACAATCACAATCTCACATTGTCGTAGCAACGCCAACACAGGAGCCAATACCTTGGTAAAGACTCGGGGGGCTGAAGCAAACCAAAAAGGGAGAGCCACAGACTTTATGCCGGAGGCATATATTGGTATGTGCAGGTACACATCCTGGATGTCCAAGGACGCCAGCGACTACTGAGCTAACTGATTCCATTCTGAACCGCTGTACTTTCATGAAGTAATTGAGGGCTTTTATATCCAAGACTGTAGTTCCCAAGGAAGAAGGGGTACATCCAAACAGGTTTGAGTAGAACCCCTGGAAACTTTCCGATTCTGGAACAGGTACCATCACCCCACAATTCAGCAGGTCCCTTACCGCCCCCAAGAGGGCCTCCTGGCAAGCCGGTAGTATGGGTATGCTGGAGGGGAAAAATCTGTTTTGCGGCCAAGAGAGGAACGCTATCTTGCAACCGGAGGAAAATCAGATCGCAGACCCATTCGTCGGACAGCCGAGAGGTCCATCTGGCTGCAAACTTCTGAAGGTGACCCCCCCACCCAAGTTGGGCAAACCTTCATGCGGTAGCACTTGTTCACAGGCTTGCGGTTCCGGGGACGCTTTGGTCCATCTGTGGCCGTCCTGTCGGGCTGGGGACGTTTGGCCGAAGCTCAAGGCGGGCAAAAAAAAAAAAAAATCTGGAGCAGAAAATGAGGGCCCTTGCCTATGGTGTGGCTCCTTAGCCCTCCTGGCCTGTGGCAGTAGTGTACTCTTACCACCTGTGGCATTTTTAATGTCATCCAAAGAGCTTTCTTGGATTCCTGGTCAGCAGACCAGCATTTTAACCAAATCAGGCACCTGAGCACCACTGAAGCCCTGGATAACAGGGGAAGAGTATCCAGGGCCACGTCACAAAACGTACTTAAGGCCTTGCACCAGTTGGTCTGCTAGTTCCACGCAGACAGAAGCCTGCTCTTCCAATTTTCGGTGCAACAGTTTTGCCCACTCAGTGTCTGTGGATGCCAGTACTGGTCGCATGATTGACCCCACAACCGTAAACAAGGAACGAGCCACTGCCTCAGCCTTCCTGTCTGTGGGATCCTTGAATGCAGGAGTACCCTCTACCAGGATCATGGTCATTTTGTTTAACCTGCCTATTTGGGGGGGTGGGGGCATCCACGACCAGAGGAGCCGACCACTTCTTGAGAAGGCTCTCCACAAAAGGGGTAACGCACCACCATGTATTTGGGGACGGAAAAGGTCCGTTGCGGTCAACCCCCATTTCTTGTAAATGAAAACCGGAGTTAGACTTACCGGTAACTTTTTCTAGGAGTCTTCCAGGACAGCCTCTGAGATATAGGGCTCCTCCCACCGGGACAGGAAACACGTCAACCCAATCAAATAAAAGGTGTGGTCCTCCAGGCCCTCCTCAGTTTTACTCCAAGAACCGCCGGAAGGCTCTGAAAGATATAACACACCAACAATCACGTTAGTACAAATCCTCACCACTTAGTCCAACTTAAACAACTTTGGGTGGGAAACCAGGCTGTCCTGGAAGACTCCTAGAAAAAGAGTTACCGGTAAGTCTAACTCCGGTTTTCTCATATCGTCTTCCAGGACAGCCTCTGAGATAAGCAAGGAGCTCACCTTGTCAGGGCGGGACCACTGCCTGGAGGACCTTACGTCCAAAAGTCTGCTCTTTATCAGACCATAAATCCAGACGGTAGTGTCTTGCAAACGTTGAGTAGCTGGACCACATTGCTGCCTTGCAGATCTCCTCCGGAGAGGCTCCAGCCCTCTCTGCCCATGATGCGGAAACCGCCCTTGTAGAGTGTGCCTTAACTAAGGGTGCCTGCTTCCCCTCTAATTCATAGGCTTTAACTATCGCCATTCGTATCCACCTGGCGATAGACGATTTGGACGCCTTGCAGCCCTTGCGGGCGCCCGAAAAATTAACAAAAAGTGAGTCTGACTTCCTAAAGACCTTAGTGGCCTCTAAAAAAAATTAATAGACTTCTCCTGACGTCTAACAAACTTAAAGATCTCGCCTCCTCCTCTCCTGAGGTTGAGAAAAATGTTGGTAAAATAATATCCTGTGTCCTATGAAAAGTGGACACAACCTTAGGAAGAAAACTAGGGTCAGTCTTAAGTACTACCCTGTCCTCTAAAATTAACAAAAATGGCTCTCTGACCGAGAGTGCCTGCAGATCACTGACCCTTCTAGCTGATGTGATCGCTATCAAAAACAGTCTTTAGTACCATCCACTTAAGTGATGCTCCCTCTAATGGTTCAAATGGATCTTGGGTCAAAGCCCTAAGAACCAAGGCCAAATCCAAGTAGGACAGGTCTTCATTCTCACAGGCCTGGATCTAGATAAAGCCTTGAAGTTCCTGACAAAGGGATTCTGCTGAAGGGAGGACTGAAGGAAAACACTTAAGGCCGCCACCTGTACCTTTAGAGTGCTGATAGATAGGCCCAGCTCTACCCCTGCTTGTAGAAAATCTAGGACTGCCGGGACCCCAGGACTTGCAATCCCGTTCTCGCAACCAGGAATTAAACCTCTTTCCTATCTTGGCATAAATTGCCCTAGTAACTGGTTTACGGCATTCTAACAAGGTCTTAACCACTCTTTCTGAAAAACCCTGTGATCTTAAGATCTGTTCCTCAGATACCAGGCCGCAAGCTTGAGCCTCTCTGAGGATACAGGATCGGCCCCTGGGAAAGTAAATCCTCCCTGACTGGTAGAAACAGCGGAGGATGAACAGCCAATCTCTTTATGCTGGCAAACCAGGGTCTCCTTGGCCAAAAAGGAGCCACTAAAATGAAGTCCGTAGCTTCCGATCGGAACTTCTGCAGGACCTCTGCCACCATCCTTACAGGAGGAAAGGCATAACACAGGCCGAACAGCCATGGATTGGCAAGGGCGTCTATCCCCCTGGCCCAATCCTGTAGGTGAACCGAAAAAAATTGCGTCACCTTCCTGTTGCCTTCTGTTGCAAATAGGTCTATTTCTGGCCTTCCCCAGCATGACACAATCTCCTCGAACACTTCCTTGTTGAGGGACCAGTCGTCCTGACCTATCTTCTGGCGACTGAGAAAGTCGGTCAGCAAATTCTGAGTTCCCTTCAGGTGAATGGCTGATATTGAGGACAAGTTCTTCTCTGCCCAGCAGAAGATTCTGTCTGCAATTACCTGCAGCGCGGGGCTTCTGGTTCCCCCTTGCTTGTTCAGGTAGGCTACTGCTGCCACATTGTCTGAACGAACTTGCAGGTCCCTGCCTTGTAACTGGGACTGGAAGGTTTCTATAGCCTTCCCAACCGCCAGAAGCTCCTTCTGGTTTGAGGAACGACCTGTCTCTAGATTCGACCAGGTACCTTGGGCTAAGATTCCCTCTAGGTGGGCACCCCAACCCAGCGCACTGGCATCGGTCGTGACCACCACCGTAGCTTGTGGGGACCAGGGAAGACCCCTGTCTAGGTTGACCTGGGCCCGCCACCACCACAGAGACCTCCTGACTGCCGAGGATAGGGACATAACCTGATCCAGGCTCTGCTGCCTGCCATCCCAATAACGGAGCATGAGTCTCTGTAAAGGACGCTGATGATGCCTTGCCCAGGCCACCGCTGGAAAGCATGATGTCATCAACCCCAGGACTCTCATAACCTCCCTGATCTGGGCTTCCCGACCTGATTGAAGCTGGGCTACCGCCTGTTCTAGCTTGCTGATCTTCTCCGCAGGAAGAAATACCCTCATCTCCACCAAAGAAATCCTGTATCCTAAATACAGGACCTCCTGTGAGGGGGTCAACTGGGATTTTTCCAGGTTTATTAGCCACCCCAGTGAGCGCAGGAAACCCAAGGCCTCCTGTACATCCTTCTGTAGCTGTTGGGCCGACTGGGCTATGAACAGTAAATCGTCCAGATATGGAATCACTGTTATAGCCTTGAGCCTTAATGGGGCCAGTGCCTCTGCCAGAATCTTTGTAAAGATCCTTGGTGAGGCTGAAAGCCCGAAAGGGAGAGCTCGAAACTGGAGGTGTAACACACGCGTGTTCAACCTCACCGCCAACCTGAGAAATCTCAGATTCCAGATGAATCGGGATATGCAAATATGCATCCCTGAGATCCACAGTGGCCATGTGAAAGCCCTGAAACAGAAACTTGGTTACCGGGAAGATTGACTCCATCCGGAACCGCTTGTATTTTATGAATCTGTTCAGGGGGCGGAGATTCAGTATTAGCCTGAACTTTCCCAAAGGTTTCTTTACCACGAATACGTGGGAGTAAACCCGCAAGCCTCACTCCTCCTGAGGCACCTGCACCAGTACTTCTTGGTCCACCAGATCCCCCAGGAGAAGACCCAGAGCCTTTTCCTTCTCTTGGTCCCTTGGTAACCTGGTTACTTGAAAATTTGGGAGGGGGAACTGAACCAAACTCCAACCTGTAGCCGTTCCTTATTACATCTCGAATGAACGGACTTTCGGTTGAAGCATCCCATTGTGGGAGGAACTTCCCCAGTCTTCCTCCCACCGGGATGCAGGAGCCACTGGGTTTTAGGGGAGGGTTGAGGAGGATTGAATAAGATTCCTCCTCTACCCCTTCCCTTGTGACCCGTCCAATGCTTTTTGGAGCGAACCTCCCTTTCCTGCAGGTTCTGCTGCCTAGGGCCTCGAAAAAGGCGTTTCCCCTCAGGTCTCTTTTTCCTTTCTGGGAAAGCTTTCTTCCTATCCTGCGTGCGCTCTAACGCCTCTTGCAGGCCGGGCCCGAACAAATGGTCCCCTGAAAAGGGTAATCCACATAGCTTCAATTTTGAAGCTGCGTCACCTGACCAGGTTTTAAGCCAAACGGCCCTTCTGGCAGCGTTCACTAGTGCTGCAGACCTAGCAGCCAATTTGACTGATTCTGCAGAGGCATCGGCCAAAAACCCCACTGCCTTGAACAGTAGCGGAAAGGACTTCAACAGCTGTTGTCTAGAAGTGCCCGCAGAAATATGCGATTGTAACTGTGTAAGCCAACACTCCAAGTTTCTGGCCACACAGGTAGCTGCTAAGGCTGGTTTAAGCCCAATGGAAGAGGCATCCCAGGCTCTCTTAAGCAGCACATCTCCCCTCTTATCCATAGGATCCCTGAGTGAACCCATATCATCAAAGGCCAAATCTGTCTTCTTAGAGACTTTAGCCAAGGGAGCATCCAATTTGGGAACCTTGTTCCAGGGATGCACCACATCCGTCTCAAAAGGGAACCTCCTTCTAAGGCTACCTGAAAAAAAAAATGGCCTTTTTTCCGGTTGTTCCCACTCCAGCAGAATCGCCTCAACTAGCGATTTATGGGCGGGGAATACCCTGTCTTTCAGCACACTCGACCCCTGATACATCATGTCGTGTTTTGAAAGCTGGACCTGTTCTTCCCTGATCACCAAAGTGTCATATAGCCTTGAGGTCACCCACATCGTCCAAAGACAGCTTGTATCTGGCTGATCTAATGGATTCTTACTCCCCCTCAGACTCAGAAGTAGATTCTGTCCTAGAGGAGGCTAATGACCTAGGTAACCTCTCCCTATCCACCTCCTCCTCCTGACTTGGTTCGGAGAAGGAGGGCATACTCACGGCCCTGGGTAAAGAGACAGAAGGACACTGCACCCTATCCATCATGCTGTTAAATGACTGGAAGGTGGATGCTGTCTCATCCTTTATGGACGTCAAAACATTGTGACAAGCTGCCACCGAGTCCTCCTTCGCCAGGCTACTGACACAATCCGGGCAAAGCGGCTTCTCCCAACCGGTGCCTAACTTAGCCCCACACACGGCACATTTCCTTCGGGGCAAAGGCATCTGGGCTCTGTCCTGTTTAACCTAAAAAACAACGAAAAAACAGGGTCCCATTACAATACCACCCCTGACCACACCACTGTGCTTCTAGGGTCTGCCTAGGAAGTGCCCCCCTTCACCAGCAGGTTCTCCACCCCGGGAAGGTACTAAGGTCAGAGTGACCCCTCCAACCCCCAGTGTAAGTCCTGGTCTGCCCTCACCAAGCTTACCCGAGAGGTACTGGAGCCTGTTGAACCGGAGTCCACCTGCACAACTGCACTCTCCAAGGTTCCTGTGTCTCACTCAGTCTGTCTGAGCCTTCACACCGCTCCAGGCAACCCTGTAGTCACACCGCCGCGCCCAAAGGACTGGAACAGGTCCTGCGGCGCCCCCAGATGACGCGAATCCGGCGGAAGTGCGTCTCTCCCACTTCCGGATGCCGGAACGCAAAGACTCCGCCCCAACGCCGTGCGTTCCTTGCGAACGCACCGCTCACAGTACCCGAACGCCAGCCGGTGAAACGAACGTCTCTCGCCCGTCATCCGACCGACCAGGTACGAGCGGTTAGCGCTACAGAGGGGGGAGATTGCCGCCCATCGGGGTCCCGTTCTCTCCGAACGTTTAAATGGCAGCGGGGACTGATAGCTACCCTCTCCTCCCTCCGAACGGACCGATGGGTGCTAAGGGTCAGATCCACCAGGTGCTCCCCCCAGGACCAACCCCTGAGAAGGAGCTCCCCTTACTAGTTCCAACGTGCTCCTTCCCGTCCGGCAGGAAACACAAAACTGAGGAGGGCCTGGAGGACCACACCTTTTATTTGATTGGGTTGACGTGTTTCCTGTCCCGGAGGGAGGAGCCCTATATCTCAGAGGCTGTCCTGGAAGATGATATGAGAAAACAAGTCAGATATGGGAACACCTTGGGTGAACGGGCCAGCTTACGGCACCCAAAAGGAGACCGCTACATCAAAGGGATCTGCTGGCTCCTGAATCTTCAGGGTATCACGCACAGCTGTGATAAGCACTCCAACAAGCACTTTATCGCACACGGACCTGGACCTCACTGTCCGAACTGCCCAGGTCAGCGTAATCTGAAACGACAGAACAAGGGTCTGTGTTAGAGCTCTCCCCAGAGTACGGGGGGGGGGGGGGGCAGGGGCGGCTTTTTAGCACCTTTGCACTCACAAACTGCCTCCATCTTGGCAACAAACGAATTGAGGATCGCTGACAACGCGTTCAGGGGCAGCCATGCTGACCCTACCCTGTCTGCCACCTGAAGGAGACTTAGGACAGTGATGGTCCCACCCTCAACTGCTGCTGGCTGACGGGTTCTTTCCCACAGGACTCACCACCCTGACAGGTTCTGCGCTGTCCAGCCAGTAGTGCCCGTATTTCATCAGCTCCCAGGTACAGAGGAATTCACTCTCATCTAAAGCTGCTGCTTAGGGTGCTGAAACCGCTCTGCAATGTGCTCATGCTCAAAGAAAATGGCCGCCAAGCATCCAGCATAAAGGACATAAAGCACTGGGAAAATGGCCATCGGACTTCAGGGAAACATGCCGTCTCTAGAGAATTCTGAAAAAGCATGCTCAGGCTTTGAGAAAATGGCCGCCGGGCATCAAGTATAAAGGACAAGACCACAGGGAAAATGGCCACCGAGAAACAGGAGAGCATGCTGTGCCTTGCCCAGACCTAGGGTGGCCGCTGAACACTGAAAACCATGAGGGACAGTGATCAGCGCTGCAGAGAACACAGACAGCCTCACAGGGAGAGGGAGAAAAAAAATATAAAAAACACCCCTCAGGGCACAGCCCCCCCCCCCAGTTGAGAGCCCCCGTACATGACACCACTCAGCAGCCACATGCAGCATCCCCCACGGGGGGAGGGAAGGCAGGGAGAGAAGAGAGGGATGTGAGGGACCCCCGAATCGACCTCCCAGGGAATGCCCAGCTGCTTAGCCCCACCAAGGCAAGGAGAGCCTCAGCACACTGACGCAGGCATCAGTAGCCCAGTCACATGTGTGCCCCCTGGAGCATAAAAGCTCACAGACCACCTCTGGAGCTGAGGCATGTCGTGGCCAGCCCAGCACATAGCTCTGACCTGCCATGCTCGCTGGCCAGGCTGGGGAGACTACAAGGGTATCCAGCTTGTCACCCAGCCGGATGTTGATGAAAGATCCTGTGATCTTCTATCTTGCGCAAAAAGCAAAGCTTCTGCAGAAAAAAAATAAAATAAAAAAAACACACTGATGGGCCTGTCACGGTTCCTGCATCCGTCACTAGGCAAAATAAGACAGATTGCTGCATGGCAGGCTTGGGGGGGGGGGGTTGTTACCCAAGGGACTGCCCCTTGGGCAGATCTAAAAGTTGCGTTTTTCATAACATGTTATGTCTAGTCTTCTCCTAAAGGTGGCGCAACAACCCGATGGCCAAAAAGGAGCTGTCAGTCGGTGAATGCAAGAGAAAAGCCTAGATTTGGGGCTAAGGCCATTAGACCCCGTTAAAGATTGACATAGGTGGTCCAAGGATACTATTTTGGGTATCCCTCTAGAGTTGATGTAGCACGACTGCGGCTTCAGAAATCTGTAATGGCGAGTGCGTTGATGGATGTGTAGTACTTGCTTTTGTGATTCTCAGAGGAGGAACTGTGGTTAAAATTCTCATGCCCATTTTAGAACCTTGTGTGGCTGGTCCATACAATATTTTGAGAGTGCTGAAAATGACAATTTTTCAAACCAATAATACTAACTACTCTAATGCTAGCCAAGTTTGTAACAGGTGACTAGGTCGTTGTAAAGAAGTTTGAAGAACAAGATAAGAATGAGAGGTATCTGTTTCTTTATATTTTTTTATAGTGTATTTTCCAACTAAGAAAGCGAACAGGACACATGGTTGGGTCTACTTCGAGTCTCCACTGTGCTCTAGTACCTCAGCGATGACAGCGGTACATGATATATAGGACGTTAATATTTGTGTGAGGAGTGTTGACAAACTAGTAAAATCCAAACAGACACTTGTCAATAGAATTTAACAATACATTTCTAGAGGGTAAAACTAATAAATCTTAAATCGCTCTGGTTCTTGCCAGCTTTGGCATCAGGACAACTAGGTAGTCCACAAGTGTGCTTCAACTTTAGTTTGGTATTAATGTGGATCTACAGCTTAGGAGGTCATTCCCCTAAGGCAAGAGGTTCATGTGTGCTGGTGAATCCCGTCCCAGCATCTTAGGTCACTGGCCGATCGTGAGGAACTGATGGCGCGAGAGAAGGCAAGAATGGTAGGGACAGCTAGAAGGGAATTGGTTGTACATGGTGGGTGCTTGAGCTTATGAAACGATTGAACAATTTTTCATCCATTGAGTATGGGATGTTTTCATGTAACTATTGAAGCTACAAAGGAAGTTCCCACAATCCAAGGGGGGTTCCTGGGAATTCACAAGTAAAGATCGTTAAAAATGGGGCGTCTATACTCTCCTAGCAGCGATCCACGGCCACAAAACCGCTTCCCAGCTGGACACCGACTCCCTCACGGATCAACCGCTGGCTCTCTGCACCCGAGGGAAGGCAAGAAAACTGGAGGAAAGCATGCCCTCTGAAATCCAATATAGCGCTGTCATGGTACAGCGCACATCACGAGGCAGTGACAAGCCCATGGGAGGACACGCCAGAGGACCACAGAAGTCCCAGGGTAAGGACCCTCTGAGGGACATGTTTTGTTTTATTAAGCCCAGAAGCTGGGGGGGCGCTGAGCCAGAGCACGTGGATGTTAGTGGGTCTGGAATACAGGACACTCTGCAGGCAGCAAAGCATGTAGACGCAGACACCCTGGTTATGCAGCCCCCCCCCCCCTTACATGCTGACACTGGCGAGCCAGAACCAACCAACCCTAGCTGAAATCCTTAGAGCAGTGCATGTCTGCACAGCCTCTGAACACCCTTAAAAGAACAGTTTGGAGGGCTGAGGGAAGATGTCTCCCTGTTAAGACAAGATATACAAAAGATCAGAGAGCGCACAACAGCAGTGGAAAGCAGAGTCAGTGATGTTGAAGATGGGCTCTCACCAGTTGCTCGAGAGGCCCATGCCGCTTAGCTTGCCAATGACAATAGAGCAGTAGATATGGAAAATCACCTATGATGCAACAATGTCCGTATAGTAGGCCTGCCTGAGAAGAATGTGGAGACTTGGCTGATCAGGCTATTTGGAAAGGAGGCCTTTTCCCCTTTCATTGTGAAGACGAGGCATCGTACACCGGGCCGCCCCCTACAGCCAGGAGCTTCCCCTAGACCCCTTCTGCACTATAGAGATACGATACAGAGAAATGCCCGGGAACGGGCCAACATCCAGGTAAATGGGGTCAGAGTGTCATTCTACCCCAACCTCTCGGCAGAGGTGCAGAGATCCAGAGCCAAATTCTCAGATGTAAAGCGACGCTTGAGAGCTTTGCAGCTACCCTATGCCATGCTATACCCCTCCAAACTCAGTCACAGAGAATAGACAATCACACTTTGAATCGGCCCAGGAGGGGGCCATGTGGCTGGATCGAAACGAACAGGCCCTACCTCACCGTGCCAGGGAGGTGGAGGGAGATGGCACTGTCTGAACCGACCATCGTTGAGTGCTCCTGGAGACCCTCACAGGCGCACCTTAATTGTTTTGTTTGCTGCTTACCTCTTTCCCCTGGGTGTCGCTGGGGTTTCCCCTCATGATCACCGGGATACATTGCCATTTTATCCTCGTTACTTTTTGTTTTTGTTTTTTTTTCATCCCTGTTCAACTCCTCTGGAACTTACTAATATGGCTGATAACTGCTGCACCGTGAGCAGTGACCCAAGATCACCATATTTTTGTTCTTAGAAATTAACAAGGACCCAATCTGTCAACAGGACAAGTTCCTGAATGTGAACTATCTACCCGACCTACACAGAGGGTTGATCCTGCACAATTTTGCATCAATGATCTGCAGCCTTGCAATTGTTGACACTACCGATTTGACTGACATTTGCCTAGAACTTACATCACATCACATTTATGGGGACTGCACTTGCAGCCACTTGCTTTCTGACACCCCCGGGGGGGGGGGGGGGGGTTCAGACCTCAAACCCCCGGACCTATCCCGCTTTCCCTTATGCACTGTGTTAACTAAGCCCCATACTGAGATGACACCTACCTCTACCAGATGGCTGAACTACCAGTAGTGTCTTGGAACGTGAGGGGCTTAGGCTCCCGACTTAAACATATGATGGTATCCTCCTGCCTGAAGCAATACCACCCTATGATTTTATGCATGCAGGAAACGCATTTAACCAAAGAAATGCAATATTGCCTTAAATATGCATGGGTGGGAAGTGCTCATCATTCCACTCATACCTTCTATTCCCAGGGTGAGAGTGCAATACATAGCTCAATAGACTTCAAAGAAATTGATGTTTGTGTTGATGCCAAGGGCAGGTTTATTTTCTTACACTGCCGTGTGGGAACAATGTACTGCATTTTAGCTTGTGTGTATATACCCCCCCCCCCCCCGCCGTTTACGGCTTTTGCTGGCCTACTTGGAAGGTAGGCCGGATCTGCCGCTGCTGATAGTGGGTGACTTCAATTGCTGGTTGAGCCCCTCCATTAATAGACACGCAAACTCAGGGGTCTCCATCACATTGAGAGAGTCGCCTTTGTTGAGATTACTAAATGAAGTGGGTTGAAGTGATATCTGGAGGTTAAAACACCCAGGGGTCAGACAGTTCTCTTGTTTCTCCAAAACCCATGGGACACCGTCTAGAATTGAGCTTGCGGTGGGTAACTTCCATGCTCCCATCCGTCTCAGAAGTGACATACAAGCCCCGCAAGGTATCGGACCACTTCCACTTAGTGATCAACCTGATCACATCCCCTCCTTCCACTTCCAAAACCCCCCTGGAAATGTAATACCTTCTGGTTGAAATTATTCTTGGCTCACAAGGAGATGGAGCGGAGCATGGGAGACTTCTTGGGGGGCCAGGATTTTGTTGCTTCACCAGCTACGCAGTGGGATACTTTTAAGGCCTATTTGATGGGACTGCTTGTTTCTGAAATTAACAAAGTCAAAAAGAACTCCTCAGGGCTCACAGAGGACCTTGAAAAACAGGTAACTGCTCTGGAGGAGAAATACGTCAGTTCCCCAACAGACTCGGCTGGGGAGGCATGGCAATCAGCTTAGGAGCAGCTGTTATCCTCCACGGCTGAGGGGAAAAAAAAAAAAAAAAAAAACGTTTCTTTTCCAAACAGACGTTTGAGGAGGGAGAGAGCACGGGCACATGTTACCCAGGATAGCCAATTCCCAGCAGCGCTCACCCACTATCGGAGCCATCAGAACAACAGAGGGTAGGATTGTTAACTCCCCTGACTTAATTCTAGCAGAACAGGCCAAATTCTATGAGACCTTATATCTTTTGACCGGACAATACACACGACCGGAACTTATGGAATATTTACAAGGCAATGACTTCCCACAACTCACGACTGACCAGTCAACCACGACTTTACCCTGGAAGAGTTGCAATCTGCGCTGGCGGAGTTCCCCAACTGTAAGGCTCCCGGGCAGATGGGATACCCATGGAGGTGTATAAGCACTATGCTGATATACTCCTCCCTAGGCTTTTGGTGGTGTTTAATGAAGCCAGGGAGCAGTGAGCTCTACCCCCCCTCCATGGCTACAGCTAACATTGTCCTTATATTGAAACCAGGGAAGGACCCTTTAGAACCCGGCTCGTACAGACCCATATCCCTGCTACAGAGTGATATTAAACTCTTGGCTAAGATGCTGGCGATTAGGCTAAACAGGACCATCACGAGCATTGTTCATCCAGACCAGGCTGGGTTCATGCCTAATAAGTCGACGGCTGTCAACTTACGAAGGCTCTATCTTAACATGCAATCCTCAGCAAAAAACATGGGGCAGAGGGCCTTGCCATCACTGGATGCTACGAAGGCCTTCAATAGCGTTGAGTGGGAGTATTTATGGGAAATTCTTGGGCACTTTGGATTTGGCGACCGGTATATTTCCTGGGTGCGCCTGCTGTACCATAACCTACGAGCAGCTATTTGGTCCTCTGGGGCAATGTCCAAAACTTTCACCTTGGGAAAGAGAGCGCGATAATAGAGAGCGCGATAATAGAGAGCGCGATAATAGAGAGCGCGATAATAGAGAGCGCGATAATAGAGAGCGCGATAATAGAGAGCGCGATAATAGAGAGCGCGATAATAGAGAGCGCGATAATAGAGAGCGCGATAATAGAGAGCGCGATAATAGAGAGCGCGATAATAGAGAGCGCGATAATAGAGAGCACGATAATAGACGGATCCAATCCCACACGCCAATTGAGTGCTTCCGTCAGTATATCCCGTTTCCTCCAATCTGACTATCAGAGAGATATGTTCTCATAGCTGCATTCAATACAAGTCTAGCCGAAAACAGCTTGTAGAATCTTGAATGCCTTTATTGGACAGAATCCAGTGCCTTTTCTACACATTTTACACAAGGGGTAGATAACTAGGTAGGGCTGCTCATGGATACTCCCCCCTCCCCTATAGCAACAATTTAAAAAGACACTCACACAATTAACATGTTAATTAACCCAGCACTTAAGGCAGCCTAGGTGACCAGACAGTCCGTCTCCAGAGGTCAGTGTGATTAGCTCTTTAAAGGATTGTGTATTGTTCAAAATGAACATTCAAGAAAACAGTCTAGCAAAAACGTAACAAAAGAAAGATTAATACATCAATACCAAAAAAAAAAAAAAAAAAAAAACAGGGTGAATGTGGACAGAAAAGGGTCATTGCAGCCAGTGTCCGTGAAGAGAGATCTAGATCAATAAAAAAAAAATATTTATAAATATAAATATTCTGAGTCTTGACAGCAGGTTTATGCCCCAGTTGATGCACTATGGTGCCAAACATGTCCGGTACATAGCCTGTCGTCCAGATATACCACGCTTTTTATCTATTCTGCCTATGCATAAAATTTCTATTGATGGCTTGTACCTTCATGAATTATGAATTTTACAATTTAACATTTTTTTTTAAACACTTTTGTAGTGGAGTAGGGCCGAAACTAATCGATTAATCGACAAATAATCGATTACTATTTTCATAATCGAGTAATCAGCCACCAACATAAAAAAAAAAAAAAAAAATAGCCCTTTACAGTACAAAAAGAGCAAATCGCTACTGTAAATATTACTTTCACTGTCCCATAGTAAAAAATGAACCCCTTATGCCGCGTACACACAATCTGAATTCTCGTCGGAAAAAGCTCTGATGGTTTTCTCAACGGAATTTGGCTCAAGCTGTCTTGCCTACACACGGGCACATCAAATTCCAATAGTTTATAACGCGGTGACGTACAACACTTATGACGTGACTGTAAAAAGGAAGTTCAATAGCCAGTAGCCAATATCTGTCTTGTAGTTGAATCGGAGCATGCGTGATTTTTGGCGTGTCGGAATTACCGATAGAAAGTTTTCCCGTCGGGAAAATTGAGAACATGCTATCAACTTTTGGCTGGTGGAAATTCGGACAGCTAAATTCCGATGGAGCATACACGCGGTCGCATTTTCCGATGAAAAGCTCTCATCGGTCTTTTTCTGGCCGGAATTACAATCGTGTGTATGCGGCATTACAGTTGCGATTTGCTCTTTGTACTAATTTTATATATTTTTTTAACCCCATTATGTTAGGCCTGGGTCACACCTGTTTTTTGGTGCTTTTTGCAGAAACAGTTCATTTACATGGTTTCCTATGGGACATGTTCACATCCATGATTTTTTCAGCTGCTGCGCATTTGGAAAAGACTAGGACTTTCTTTTAACGCAAGATGGTGCCATTTTGTTTTTTGGTTCAATATACTTCAATGGAGAAGCTGCAGAAAAGCATGTAATAACACAATGTGTTTTTTAATCTGCCCAACAAATTGGGCAAAAAAATTATGTAAATATGCAAATCGTAGCAAAATTACTTTTTTTTTTTTAAAAAGGTTAGTAACCAATCTAAACAATAATCGGCCAACTAATAGATTATGAAAATAATCGTTAGTTGCAGCCCTAGAGTGAAGTGATCTACTCTATGTGGAGGCATTTTTTTCTATTTTTTCTAATTATGCCTACCTTCATGATTGCACTTTCGAGGAGTTCCAGACACAGACAATCTGTATTGGATATCTCGATCGAGAGTCGAGAGTTCAATTGGTCCTTTTGGAGGACCATTCACGGTAGATTCACTTTGAGGCACGATTGACCCACCATTACAGTGTGCGAGTCCACACCTTAGGGTAAGAGTACTCATTATTGTTCTATGATAAGTGCACCTGCTATCTTCTTAGAAGTTTGCTATTGGTGGAATTTGGACGTCAAGTATCACATAATACCGCATATATTTGAAGTCCCCTGTATAAGAATTGGATGGGGTTACATGAAAGACTGATTCATTGATGTTGTAGTGTCTTGACCTCTCATGAGGATTTTTTTTATGTGCATAGCATTTTCCCATTCTCTGCGATTTTTTATGAACTGCACAGATTATTTTTTTACAATTTAATGTTATGCATTTTGGATTGGATATTCATTTGCTTTTTATCAATATTCGTTTCACTATTTTGTTGTGGCTCACTGTTTTCAGCGAGTTTACTCACTTTTTTTCACAAATTTATTTATATTTGTCTGGTGTGTATTGTCACTAGTATTTCACATTATTTAGCGCTGCAATTTGTTTATGTTTTCACAATTCATCATTGTTGCTGGCTGCTAGACTTTTTACATTATTCTGGTAGCAAAAACTGGAGTTAGTACTTACCGGTAACTCCTTTTCCGGTGGTCTTCCAGGACAGCCCTTGAGAGATGGAGCTCCTCCCATCGACACAGGAAACATTGCCACAGTTCAAAAAGGTGGTCCCTCAGGTCCCTGGTCAGTCATTCACCAAGAACCGAAGGATGGAACTGCAAAACATATAAACCATAACAGGTAACAACATTAGTACATCACTATAATCAAATAAAGGGTGGGATCGTGCTGTCCTGGAAGACCACCGGAAAAGGAGTTACCGGTAAGTACTAACTCCAGTTTTCCCAAGTGTTCTTCCAGGACAGCCCTTGAGAGGATCCCCAAGTACTTACCAGATTGGGGGGGGGGGGGGGGGGGCGCGGAACCACAGCCTGGAGGACTTTCCTCCCAAAGGCCTGATCCTGACTAGACATTAGGTCCAGTCGGTAATGCCTTGTAAAGGTGGAAAAGCTTGACCATGTGGCTGCTTTACATACCTGCTCCGGGGTGGCACCAGCTCTTTCTGCCCAGGATGCAGACAACGCTCTTGTGGAGTGAGCTTTCACACCCTCAGGAGGATCTTTATTCAAGGCCTTATACCCCTCTGCTATAGCTAGTCTAATCCATCTAGCTATGGTTACTTTTGAAGCTTTTTGCCCCCTATGCTGCCCGGAAAAAGGAGTCAGGTTCTGAAAGGATTTGTTACTTTTAGGTATTATAGAATACACCTCTTCACGTCCAATAAATGAAAACGTTCTTCTTTCTCATTTGCTGCATTTTGACAAAATGAGGGGAGGACAATATCTTGGGACCTATGGAAGCTAGATGCTACCTTTGGTAAGAACCCAGGGTCTGTCTTTAGAATGACTGTCTTCTAGGATCTGTAGAAACGGTTCCCTGATGGAAAGGGCTTGGATTTCACTGACCCTACGGGCTGAAGTGATTGCCACCAGGAGTACCGTCTTAAATGTAATAAGCCTTAGGGAGGCCTCTGAGATGGGCTCAAAGGGTGACCCCAAGAAAGCTTTTAGAACTGCTAAATCCCAGGATGGGACTTTGTTGACTGACCGGCTTACGTCTAGCGACTGCCTTACAGAACCTAGCGACAAAAGGATTTTCCTGTAAGCATTCATCTAGGTACACACTTAAGGCAGCAATCTGTACCTTAATAGTACTTAGGGTTAATCCTTTGTTTACACCTTCCTGTAAAAACTGTAGAATATTAGCTGTATTTATGTCACGGCTAATCAGCCAGCTATTACATTTTCTCCAGACTTTTTTGTAAATAGCCCTCGTGACTGGTTTGCAACTCTGTACTAAGGTCGCAATTACCTCATCTGTCAGGCCCTTACTCCTTAAGATTTCCTCCTCAGTAACTACGCTGAAAGCCTCAGCGTGGCCACCTGTGGATGATAGAGGTCCCTGAGAACCTGTCTGCAGGGAAGCTTTAGAGGCGGACAGTCTGTCAATTGTAGCAACGTTGTGAACCATGGTCTCCTGGGCCAGAACGGTGCCACTAGAATCAAACAGGTTTTTTCGGTGAGGAATCTTGCTAGGAACCTCGGAATGAGATGGAGGGGGAAATGCATAAGCCAGACTGAAAGTCCATGGAGTTTGCAAGGCATCTACAGCCAGGGGCTGATCTCCTGGGTTTAGCGAGAAGAAAAAAAAATAAATAAAAAAAAAAAAAAATAAAAAAAAAAAAATAAAAAAAAAAAAAAAAAAATCGGGAACCTTTGCATTCTCTTTGCTTGCAAAAAGGTCTACTTCTGGTTTTCCCCAGTGAGTCGTTATAAGATTGAATGCCTCTGGGTGCAAGGACCATTCTTGGTTTGAAACTTTTTGTTGACTCAAGAAGTCCACTGTACTGTTGAGCTCCCCTTTCAGGTGTACTGCAGAAATGGATTCCAGATTGGCTTCTGCCCACTGAAAAATGCATCTGGCTACCAACATCAAACGAGGACTTCTGGTACCTCCTTGTTTGTTTATGCATGCTACAGGCGTCATGTTGTCTGAACGGACTTTTAGATGGTGACCCTGTATTGTGGGCTGAAAGGCTAAAATAGCTCTGAGGATTGCGGTTAGCTCCTTCCAATTGGAAGAGAAACATTTCTCTTCCGGGGTCCACTTGTCCTGGACCTAGCTTGAGCCTAGGTGGGCTCCCCAGCCCCAGCTGCTCGCATCCGTTGTCAGTGTTGAAGTGATAGGAAGGACCCAATGAACCCCTTTGTTTAGGTTCTCGCTGTCCTTCCACCACCAGAGGGACCGTTTTATCTTTGATGGGATCGATACCTCCTCCAGATCTCTGCCCTTTAATTGTTCCAACAGAAATCCCTGAAGGTCTCTTTGGTGGAACCTGGCCCATTGTACGGCTGGAATGGCTGCCGTCATAAGACCTAAAACAGACATTACTTCCCTCACCGTACATTTGGGGCTGCATTGAAGAAAAGATGTTCTCTGCCACAGATTCAAAATCTTTTCTTCCGGCAGTATAATTTTCTAATCTACAGACTTGATCCAGTAACCCAAATACAGGATCTCCTGCGTTGGGGTTGTCTTGGATTTCTCCCGACTGACAATCCACCCTAATTGACTCAGGCTGAGTTGAGTCAACTCCAGATCCTGAGAAAGACGACTCTCCGAGTGTGCTGTTATGAGCAGGTCATCTAGATAGGGAATAATTGAGACTGATTGAAGTCTCAATGGAACTAGTGCCTCTCCGAGAACCTTGGTAAAGATTCTCGGGGAGGATGATAGACCGAAGGGGAGCGCTCTGCACTGAAAATGGTAAATTTTTGTGTCTATCTGCACTGCCATCCGAATGAATTTTTGGCATTCCTCCCTTATTGGAATATGCAGATAAGCATCCCTTAGATCCAGGGTAGCCATAAATATCCTTCTGGAGAAGATTCTTTATGGAATAAATGGACTCCATCCGAAATCTCTTGTAACGGATGGAGCGATTCAGTGGTCGGAGGTTCATAATTAGTCTGAACCTCCCCGACGGCTTTACCACGAAAATGTGCAAGTAAAAAACGTCTCCTTGTTCCTGAATAGGGACTGGTGTCAATACCTCTTGATCCACCATTTCCCCTATCAGTAAAGGTAAGGCCCTGGCCTTTTCTGAGTGACTTGGAAGTTTTGTCACCAAAAACTTTGAGGGAGGGCTGCTGTGGAATTCCAGCGCATGACCCCTTTTTATTATATTTAAGACAAACTCGTTGGAGGTTGTCTCTTCCCACTGTGGAAGAAATTTGCTTAATCTTCCTCCCCTGATGTCACTGGGGTTTGGGGTCCTGATTGGGGCGGCTAAACAGTATGCCCCTTTCCCCTTATGCTTTTTGGGGGTTGAACTCCTCTGATTTAGAGGGTTCCTTAAAGGGACGAAAATTTCTTTGAAAATTTCTCTTTTTTGCGGGAAAGGTTTTCTTTTTATCCGCCGTCCTTTCTAAGGCGGAATCTAACTCAGGCCCGAAGACTAAGTCTCCTGTAAAAGGGACGCTGCACAGGCAGGTTTTAGACACCGTGTCAGATGGCCCATATCCTCAAAGGCTAGATCAGCGCGCTTTGAGACTTTGGACAGAGGGGCGTCTAGTTTAGGATTTTTATTCCAGACCGCCTCTGGGCTCTCATCAAAAGGGAACCTTCTCTTAAGGGAATTAGGAAAGAAAGCCTTTTTATCCAGTTCAGACCACTCCTTAAGGACAAGGTCAGAAAGCACCTTATGCATCGGGAAAACCCTTGCTTTCTTTTTCCCCAGAGCCTCATACATCTTATGTCTGGATAACGGAGTTTCTTCCTCCTCAATTTCCAGCGTATCATAGATAGAGCCCATTAGCTCATCTACTTCCTCAAGACAGTCTATACTTTGAGGCTTTAGATGTTGCTTGATCCTCTTCCTGATCAGAATCTGTGTCAGAGGAATCAGGGCTAATCAACATGGGGCTAGGCTCCCTGACCATACGGGGCTCCCCTGAGCTGGGTGTTTTAAAGCATGGTGAGGAGGAGATTGCAGTTTTTCTATTAGGGGAGGCAGCTGAGCCTACATCAGTGATTAACTCCCGGAGGGGCTTAAAGGTCGATGCCATTTTCTCTTTAAAAAGGAGCCCAAAAATTTAGCTAAGGGGGAATCTGCCTCAGATTTAAGCAAGCTTGCAATGCATTGCTTGCATAGAGCTTTGTTAGAGCCAGAGGACAACCTATTCCCACAATTAGGGCACTTTTTGCGGCCTGCCTTGTCTTCCTTTGGTAGCTCTTTAGCCTGCAAACAAGAAGACAAAGAATTTTTTAGCGTCAGCTCCATGTCCCTCCTTAGAATCACCACCAACTGCATACATCCTTAACTGTGAGTTAACCACCACCGTGGGGTAACGTAAGTCCCGCCCACATATGAAAACCGTGTTCAAACCACACATGTGAGGTATCGCTGCGAACGTTAGAGCGAGAGAAATAATTCTAGCCCTAGACCTCCTCTAACTCAAAACAACCAGTAAAAAAAAAAATTAAAGCGTCGCCTATGGGAATTTTTAAGTAGCGACGATTGGCGCCATTCCACGAGCATGTGCAATTTTGAAGAGTGACATGTTAGGTACCTATTTACTCAGCGTAACTTCGTCTTTCACCTTATGCAAAAATAGGGCTAACTTTACTGTGTTTTTTTTTTTTTAAGCACAAAATTGTTTTTTTTCCCCAAAAAAAATGCATTCAAAAAATTGCTGCGCAAATACCGTGCGAGATAAAATGTTGCAACGACCACCATTGTATTCTCCAGGGTGTTTGCTAAAAAAAAAAAAAACATATATAATGTTTTGGGATTCCATGTAATTTTCTAGTAAATAAATGATGATTTTTACATGTAGGAGAGAAATGTCAGAATTGTCCTGGGTGCTCCAGAACGCCTGATGGCGCTCCCATGTTGGGCCTCTGTATGTGGCCACGCTGTGAAAAAAAAAGTCTCACACATGTGGTATTGCCATACTCGGGAGTAATAGCAGAATGTGTTTTGGGGTGTAATTTGTGGTATGCATATGCTGTGTGTGAGAAATAAACTAATATGACAATTTTGTGGAAAAAAAAAAGTTTAAAAAAAATCTTGATTTTGCAAAGAATTGTGGGAAAAAAAATTACAACTTCAAAAAACTCATCATGCCTCTTACTAAATACCTTGGAATGTCTTTTCCAAAAAGGGGTCATTTGGGGGGTATTTGTACTTTTCTGGCATGTTAGGGTCTCAAGAATTGAAATAGGCCGTCAGTACTTCAGGTGTGATCAATTTTCAGATATTGGCACCATAGCTTGTGGACTCTAACTTTCACAAAGACCAAAAATATCCACCAATTTGTACTTATTTTTACCAAAGATATGTAGTAGTATAAATTTTGGCCAAAATTTATGAAGAAAAAATTACTAATCTGCTAAATTTTATAACAAATTTTATAAAAAGAAAAAAATTCATCATTTTTCCAGCCGCCTGGAATACCGCCGGGCGGAGGCCGCAAGATGGTGCCAGACGGCCCGACCACGCTGCAGCGGGACCTCACACCACCGCCGATACAGCAACAGCGCAATTCCCGTCCGGAGCTCTTGCATCCACGCTCCGTGGACTCCCCCTGGGAGAAGGACGACCCAAACCTCTCCACCTACTCCTCCCGCGAGTCCCGGTGCGACCGGGCCAGGTTGGAGGACAGGCGGCAACTCGGACTAGGCCGCGCTGACAAGATGGCGCCGGCGGGCTTGGAGGCCCAGCACAGGCATCTCGTGCCCCCACCCGTGTTAGGCCAGAAGGAACCCCGGGACGGCTGATGGTCCCCGCAGGAGCCAACACACACCGGGACAGCATCAGGGGTGAGTGACCAGCCTTCTACCCCCACAGCACTCCCCACCCCTCTGGGACCACAGGACGCTACCCCGCAGCTCCCCTTGTCTCTCGCACAATGCTCAGAGGCATTTCCCTGCTTACTGCCGATGGCCTCAGACCCAGCCATTGCAGAGTCTCTCTCCCCCTCTTCACCGGGAGCAGCAGAGGACCCCCCAAGGCCCCCCCTTGTTGTGCGGAAGACGCAGCTCCCCCCCCTGACAGAGGGGGGCTCGACTTACCTGGCAGCCACCTGCTCCCCCCAAGGCCCAGAGGAAGCCTCGTTCCAGAGACCCCAGTCCCAAGCAGCCAGCCATCCATCCCTCCTACGCCCAGGCCCCACACCTACTGGATGTCCAGCCGGACCCCTCAACCGGCTCTCCCCATACCACCTCGTGGTCAGACCACTTGAACCCCCCACCGTCCTGGCCCCCCCCCTCTTGCCGCGGGGTTACAGCAGGGAGACTCTCCCCAACACCCACCGCCTCCCCACTCCTCCCTGGGGCAACATGGGGGTGGATACCCCCCCTGGCACTCCTGACAGCCATGCCAACCAAGGATGACTTCAAACAACTCGTGGCAGACATGAAAGCCACCTGCCGTGCTGAAATCCAGTCCCTGCACACCGGCCTTAAACACCTAGCTGAACGGGTCGAGATGGCAGAGGAGGAGGAGATCCAGGAGACTAAGCTGGCTGTACACCGTACCCAAGTGGAGAACTCGGACCACCGACGACTCCTACGGGACATGCAGCGACATGTGAAAGACCTCGACAGAGGCCGGAGGAACAACATCCGTGTTCGCGGCCTCCCCGAGACCGAGGGATGCGAGGACCTGCAGACTTCACTGCAAGCACTGTTTAACGAAATGCTAGGAGAGGACCCGGCCAAACACATCAAGATGGACTGAGCCCATCAAGCCCTCCGACCCAAAGGTCCTGCCTCCAAACCGAGAGTTGTTATCTGCAGGATCCATTCCTTCCCCCTTAAGGAAGACATCATGCCAAATAACGCTCTATTCGCAACCTTATGTTTGACAACTCTCCGATCCTGGTTTACCCGAATATCTCATGGATAACCCTCCAAAAACGTAGGCTGCTGCAGCCACTTCTTCGAACCCTACAGGACATATACTCTATCGATGGTGATTCCCCTTCTGCCTCACGGCTAGACATCAGGGGAAGTCGGCGTCCCTTCGATACCCAGAGGACCTGGCCTCCTCTGACACTCTGGGCTTACCTGTCCCCAAACTTCCTGAATGGGATCTGATCGCATCTCCACCACCCCCACTGGTGATCTGGCAGAAAGTTCCCTCAGCTAAACACAGAGGACTGGAGCCAGACCGCAGATCACCCAAACACAAATAACATGGATCCCCCCCCCCCCCCCCCATCAGCGGCACTTCCTGCCTTTTGTTTGTGCCCTCATTTTTTCATGTTTGGGGTTTGAGTCTGGACGCGGAAAAGGCCTTTGATCGCCTGAGCTGGCCCTTTATGACAGCAACTCTACGTCACATGGGCTTTCAGGGTCCTTTCCTACATGCCATACACCACCCCCACCTCACAAGTTAAAACCCTGTTTGCAACATCTCCGACTTTCTCTATTGCCAATGGCACCCGCCAGGGTTGTCCGCTTTCTCCCCTGCTGTTTGCACTGTGTGTGGAGACCCTGGCGGAGGCCATGAGAAGCAACCCGGATATCAGGGGAATTTCGGTTCGGGGCAGGGAATTCAAAATATCACTTTTCGCGGATGACGTCATCTCACCCCGACCCAGCCCAGGACCTCACTGCCCAACCTACACGCAGAACTAAGCCGATAAGGGGCGATCTCGGGATATAAAATCAATGCCTCCATGTCAGTGGCCCTCCCGATCAATACAACGCCAGCTGAAGGGGCCCACCTACATTCAGTGTTTCCCTACAGATGGGAGAATTCCTCTCTTAAATACTTGGGGGTTCTTATAACCCCCTTCTTCCACACCTTGTACCAGACCAACTTCCCCCCCCCCCTCTATTGGGAGATCAGGGAACTTATCCACAAATGGAAGGCACACCATATATCGCTCACAGGGCGGATCGCGTCCATTAAAATGGTAATTCCGCCCCAAACTCCTTTATCTATTTCAAACAATCCCTGTCCCGGTCCCCTACACGCCTTCGTATGCTCCAGAAGGACTTGCTGAACTTTGTGTGGCATTTCAAAAAACATCGGGTCCCCGGCTCGGTCCTGACTGCTTTGCGCTCGGATGGCAGCCTGGCATTACCTCACTTGGATGGGTACCATCAAGCGGCACAGCTATGGGCAATAGTCTCATGGTTCCCACAACGATCGTACAACAAGTGGTCAGAAATAGAAAAAAAATATGGCTAGCTCCGGTACACCCGAACAGTTTGCTCTGGGGTGCGGATATAGCGATTGAAACGAGCCGGCTGTTGGGGCCGATGGCCCAGCTCCGGCAGCAGCTTTCCCGTCAATGCAGGCTCCACTCGGAGTCATCTCTGATGACCTCGTTCCTTTGCAACCCTAAGCTCCCAGATAGCCTGACCAACCAGATGTTATGGCCCTGGGCATCCCGAGGTTTATTTCACCTGGGACACCTAGTAGACCCTAGATCGAGAAGACTGCTGTCTTTTTCGGAGCTGCAGGCCAAACATGACCTCCCCCGACAGACGTTCTACAGTTACCTACAAATCAGACATTTTGCGCAATCCATAGCCCCGAGACTCCAATTCTCCCCATTTGAACTGATTATACTTGAAGGACTGAATCGCAGGGGACTAATCTCGGATCTCTACCGCATTCTCAACTCACGCCACTTCCATGTAAGGGGCAAGCACAAGTACATGTTGAGATGGGAGAGGGAGCTGGGTGAGGAACTTCCACTGGAAGCTTGGCAGGGGGTGTGGCGACAGGCAGCCAAATCTTCCCTATGTACCCTTTATAAGGAAAATTCCTATAAAATACTCTTACACTGGTACCGGACCCCAGAGGTACTTCACAAAATATATCCCTCAACCTCTGATCGTTGCTGGTGCTACCTAAAAGATAGGGGTACCCTATTCCATATATACTGGACCTGCCCTTTGATATCCCCTTTCTGGAAACTGACCCAACAGCTCCTTGTCCATTTGAGGTGCCTGTCCCGCTTGAACCCAAATTCTTCCTATTCGGCCTATCCCAACTAAAGATAGCTAAGCCGTCCCGGAAGCTCTTACGACACATCCTGACGGCTGCCCGATGGCCCTTAACTGGAAAAGCCAAAACGGCCCCAACTATGGAAGCCCTTTACTCCAGGATAAAGGACATAGAACTTATGGAAAAAATGACTGCTAGAATACGGGACAGGCTGGAGGAATTTGATCTGGTCTGGGGGAGATGGCGGCTGCTGGAGGACTAAGGGCGAACCGAGTTAGGTATGGCGACATGGATCTCTGGCTTTTTCTTATTTATTTTCGGTCTGTCTTTCTCCTATTAACTTCTTTTGTTTATACAGCGGACTCTTTCTGCTACGTTTTAAGTGTTTTGCATAGGCCGCAAGGCAGATCCTACTGGGCTTTTGGGGTCTGGGAGTGGGCAGCTGACTTCTGGTGTCTTCTGCCCCCCAGCACTCTGCCGACCAACTTATTAAAATTTGCTGTATACGCCCGTGATCCGTCACTACATATAGCAGGTTTATCCTTGACCTTGCAAAGTTTAGTAGACACACTGTTGCCACTGTACTCCTGTACTGCTTATTCTCCTATGCAACCACTGAAAATAAAACGTTATTTGGGAAAAAAAAAAAAAAAAAAAAAAAAAAAAAAAAAAAGCCTAAAACTTAATCTGCGGCCCCCTCTCAAACAGTTACCAAGATCTGATGCACTGGGATTAAACATCTAGTGTGAATGAGGCCTTAAGGCTAGGTTCATACCTATGCGTTAAGCAGGGCATCAATTTTGCAGAAACGGACTACAGTCCATGTAACATGAATTTTGATGGGTCAAGAATTTCCTTGCCCGCAGCAGGTTGCATTTTTAGTTCTATAGACTTAAACTA